>NC_143052.1:105568787-105871818 GCF_052426305.1 Pelodiscus sinensis
TTAATCGAACCTGATCAGAGGAAGTCAGAGAGGAAGGGTGAGGGGAGAACACCTGTTTACACACAGCCTGAAGGGGAGATATATTACCTTATTCCTATATACAATCTGGCCAATTAGTGCCTGATCCAAAGCCCACTGAAAGAAATGGAAAAAATTCCCACTGGCTCCAATGAATTTTGGATGAGCCCCGTGTAAAATAACCCTGACGGTCTCTCTAGTTGTGACATTTTAATCCCGCTGGTGCTGGCTCTCATGCCGTGATAAATGAGTGTGCTGTGATATGACATGGACACAATCCCTCCCTTGCAAGACAAGAAGCATCTAGCTATCTGTCAGAAGGAACACAATGTCCCGATGGAACTTGCTCTTTAGTCTTCTGTACAAATTCACACCCCCCGGGAAGTCTGCCCTTGTCAGTTACATAAGAGCGGTCTCATTAATATCAGGCTCTTTGAAAGTCTTTAATTTGCTGGAACAGCAAAGCGGAGGCCAGAGGGAGAGTTTTGTGGTGGCCGCATGGAGGCCAGGAAAATGGGCCCCCAAACGAAGAATTTTAGCAAGCCTCTTTTGAGATCGGGGGGAAACGGGGGAGTAATTTGAGCACAGTTGAACCCAGTTTAGATTGATTTTGAATCCGTGTGTCATTTACAGCAGCCATCATCGGCTTTAAACTTGTCAACTCTACAGCTTGATTTCTTTTTCAGGGTGGCTTCATCAGCCTTCTCCCGGCAATAACACCCCGGTCTCTTGGGTTATTCGGTGGCTGCAGAAAAGGTGTGCAGCGGACAAAACCATAAACAAAGCTGTTGGTTGCATGTACCGGGGACTTCCTACTCCAGCATCCTGGACACACAACACCCTCTCCCTCGTGCGGCAGCCTCAGCTTGGGGCTGCTGCAGCATTTGCACCACGGGCTTGATGAGGAAGAGGAACGGAAGGGGGGAGGGCTTAGACGGCCAGGCTGCACGGAGAAACCGAGGAATCTTTACAGCAGCGGTCAATGGCTGTTTACATTTGAACAGGTGGCGGAGGGCCTGGTGGCGGGAGTGGAAGGGCCAGTGCACTTCTGTGCCTTGGGGCTGCGGAAGGAGCTGGTAACTGAGAGATGGATTGATGAGCCAGAGAGACACACGGGACCTCGGGTACCGAGAGCTAGCATTTCGGAGGCGGATTCCCCCCCAGAATTCCGGGTCTGGGACCTTACTCCCTTGCGATATGCGTCTCTCTCCAGGTCCTCCTTAGTCACCATACCCACACGTGGCCATGGCCAGAGACAGACTACGTGAAACGTAAGGGCACAATCCTGCTCAGTGCTCAGCAAAGGCTTAGCCCGTGGAGATCAAAGGGGTTGACAGGGCATGATCTGCCCCCACTGCCATTCATTCCCTCACACCGCACCATTTTGGTGGCTTCTTTCTGACTTTCCTCCTGCAAGGAGCAGAGGAGGAAGGGGGGGGGGGGCATTGCCTCGCGTGTGGAGTCGTGGGAGGCAAAGAAGTCCTGTTCAAAGGGGAATAGAAAGCGCCCGGGAAAGACTGTGTTACGACTGGGGTGACTAGAGGCTTTGCAGGTATACACTCTGCGTCACAGCGGTACCATCTGGTGGATCCCCGCCCCCGCGGGTGTAGACTCCGACCCCAATCCTGCCTCGGCTGCGCCCCATCGCAGCACTGCGAAGAGGCGCCGTTCGAAAAGGGGATTCTCTCTCTCCGTTTACACCAGCTGCGGAGCTGTGCGGAGCAGATGCGATCCGGCGGGTGGCTTCCGTGGCTTGTGATCCCACACATCGTTTCCCGCAATCGCACCTTCACCTCTCGGACCTGCTGCCTCCTTCCCTCCCTCTCTCGCTCTCTTCCCCTTTCACAACAGCTCCCGGGCCCCGTCGGTCTTCCCACGGATCGGAAAGTTTCAAAGATAACACCCGCCACAAATAACCTGTGCGCGTCCACAGCTCCACGCGCTCCCCTCCTCCTGCCCACTCCCGCTCTTTGGGGGCATTTAAACAGAGCTGCTAGCGCAAGTGGAAGAGCATCGAGGCTGGCTCATCAATTAGCTGGCTGATCTCTCCCCACTCCCCACGCGCGCGTTTGTAAAAATCCGCGCGTCCTGCGCGTTACATGTCCCCCCCTGGTATCCGAGCCTGCGAGGTAACTCCCAGACTGTCTCTAACGCGTATCTCTGATTGCACCTCCTCATTTTCCCAGCCCTGTGTCAGGGATCGCCTCTTCTTCCCACTTCTCTGCGGCTCCCCTCCCACTGCCTGGCACACATCTGCTACCTTCTTTTAACCACCCTGGATAAAAGCGGCGTCCTGCGGTACCAAAACAAAACCCCTTTCATGGAAAGGGCAGGCTGGATTATTACCTACCGGGGAAGTGGCAAATAAACATGTCACCTCTCTAGGCAGGAGTGACACGGAGCCCCGAAAATACCAAGCCTCGTCGGAATGCCGCAGTTATATAAAAACCCGTGGATGCTTCTTAAAAAGGCGAGGGAGTCTATCATGAGGTCCCTACGTCTCTGACCGTTTTAGCCTCGCTTTTGGGGCTAAATCCGACCAGACCGCTGTCTGTTTGATGCAATCGCTCCCCCTTAGCCCTCTAGCCACTATCGTCCTCCCCTTTGAGCAGAAGTTTCCTTTGGCCACAACATTTTTTTCTCCTGGAAAGCAAAATGAGAAGCAGCTGGGTTCCAAGTCAGCCCAGGAAGGGGGCATTCAATAAAGCAAAGGCAAAGTGGCAGCCGACACAAAGGCATCCTCCTTACCTGGCATGCTGCTGCAGGCACAAGAAGTTGCATCCTGTCCCTCCGCAGGCGGTTTGCTGGGGAAAGCGACTGGGAAGTCCACCCAGCCCTGGAAGCCAAGAGCCAGCTGCACACGGTCAGAGTCCAGTGGCAGCCTCTTTATCTTTCCCTTCCATATCTTCGAAAGGGGGTGGGCTCGGGGAGGGGGGGGGGGCCTAGATTAGTCGGTGCTGTGATACTGGGAGAAAGAACAACAGTTTGAAAGCTTCGGACAAGAGGTGGGATGGTCCGCGCTGATCGAGTTTGTCACACACACACACACACACACGCACGCACACCCGCTCGGCGGCTCCTGGCACCGGGAAGCCTCCTGCCTCAGCTCTGCCAAGTTTAATTGCTTTCAAAAATAAGGTCGAGCCGCCGTGCTATCAAAGCGGGCTCTATGGTTCAGACAACGCTCGGAGAATTAAAAAAGAGCAGAAGCTGGGGCTCGGAAGCGGGTCGCTGATAATTCAGTCTTCTCTGCGCAAAGCGCTTGGAGGAGCAGCGAAGACGCGCAAAGTGCTCGCGCAAAGCGTCCTCGTTAGCCCAGGAGTTCGAGTCCTCCAGCAGCCCCCTTGGTGCGGTGTGTGCGTGTGTTCGATTAGATGCAAGGGGCAGGCAGTTTCTGCAGCGCACACTTACCATTTTCTTTCAATATGACAGGATTAGCTGCTGTTGAAGGCTCTCCTCCAATAAGATCAGCACTGCTTTCTGATTTGGTAGCTTTGCTGAATAGAAATTACTGCTTCTTGTTATCTCTCCCCGCACCTCCCCCCCCCCCTCCTTCTCCCTCATCAGAAGTCTTTATCTACAATGTGCACATCAGAACCGAGGGGTTTTTTCAATTACTTTCCCCCCTTTTCTTTCCCCACAACCCTTTTTATTTCTGGTTGCGCTTGCAATTCCCTCGTAGCTGTAAGTCTCAACCAATGTATAGGGGAAAGGAGATTTTGCTTCTTGATTATTGCAATCAGAAAAGTCTCTGTGCACTGGGGGGGTGGGGAAGTGTTGTTACACTAACTCCAGTTGCGTTTTAAAACATGTTATCGTGCTGAAATATTCACGGGATGTTGTTTCCTTGGCACAATGACAAACGAATTAGGGAAAGGAGATACATTCTGCAAACAACAGCTAATTCTCCTTGGGTGTAAAACATTCCCTTTTAATTAATAATAATTAGGCTGAGAAGTATTTACTTTGCTTTAGGGAATTTGCCAGTTCAGGGAAAATAATCTAGCTATGAACATTAGCCGCTCTGGAAACCAGATATTGATTCATGTGGATTTGAGTTATGGGGTGGGGGGTGGATTTTGCCTTCTGGGGGAAAATACTGGGCGTGAGTAACTAGAAGAGGGGAACCAATCGGCTCTGTTATCCAAAGGAACCTATGTTGTAGGACAGACCTGAAGCGAGAGTGAGAGTTTGTCAAGGTGACATCAGTTTATATCTTGGTTTATGTGCCCAGCATTTTGAAAGTCTAGCCAATAATCCCAATGGTTTAGATCAAATAGCTAACCCGGAGTTAGAAGGGCCTACAGCTTTTAGAACAGGATCCCAGACGATGTACTGTCAACACAATACAGCGCACCCTGAACTGGTTACTATTATTGCGATTACCGAGGCCTATAGATAAACGTTCTACACCAGAATGACACCGGTTCCTCTTCACCTCAGTTCCCCCAAAGCCACACACTTCAATGCATGTGGTTCTCAGGCTGCGCTTGCCTGTTCTGCTAATCATTCCACGTCACTAGACACCGCCAAGCTGCTGAATTCAGATGTACCAGTGAGCACAGAGCCAAAAATGTCTAAGGGGACCGAGGAGTGGAGACATCTGAGTTCTTATCTTAGGGATAGGAGAATGTTTACTGTGTAATCATTTTCATTGGCCAGCCCTTGGTGCACACAAGGCTATCAATTGCTACGGTGTTGCTGTGTAACCCACCTTGCCTAGGAAGTCAGTGAATTTTGGATTCATACGGGAGAGGGTAGAACATAGTCCTGTCACCTGGATACACTGTCCTGGGGATTAACTGCTAGCTGGTGGGTAACTCTTCGGGTATAAAATAGAAAGCGTACGGAAGCAATTGGGACATATATTAGAAGCTGGAACTTCCTGTGTACTTATACTAGAAAGATGTCCCCTGGCCCTCACAGGAATGTATGATAACTCTGAACTAAAGGGGCTGATTTCCTTTTCTCTTAGACCTTAATCCAAAAGTCATTTAAATCAACAGCTTCAGTCAGCAACTACTTTTGGCCTCCACGGTCCCCTTCCATTGGGTTTACAACAATGTGACTCCATGGAGATACTCTTGATTTACCCCAGCAAATATCAAGCCAGTACCCACTAACCTACATTTGCACCAGTCTTGCTGGTATAAGAGAGCTATGGGAACAGACGCACCACTCTTAAGTCACGTTAGCAGACTGAGACCTCGTCGCTTAACATATTCTAACATTCATTAATCAAGATCCTCATTAGGGGGAACGGGAGAGTACACGCCTCTTTTTTCCCCCAGGTGCGTTGTGAATGTTTGATTGTGCACGTTGATTCCTGTAGAATTAATTAGAGTTCAATTATCATATATATAAATCAGTCTTTTTCTATGGCGAGGCAGATTAAGAGGTATGACAAGTATGGCCCAGTGTGATCTGTTTTCCCTTCTCAGGTATTTCACTAACACGGTACCCGAAAATCTCGCTTTTTGGAAGGGGACACTTCCCTTGCTCCCCATCAGCTTCTTAGAAGTATATTATCACATAGAAAGTCATTGAATGCAATAAAATAGCCTGCGGGATAGGGCGTTAGTGCTTCTAACTAGCTACAGGGGGGCTTCCCAGCAGATTTAAGTGGGTTCCTATGGACTGTACCGCACTGCCAACCCAAAGGTGAGCTACAGACACGCATCCGGATCGCGTTGGATCAGAGCCCTAAGCGATGAAAATGTAACCAAATGACGCCTCAAAACATGGCTTGTTTCAGTTCGGTCCGTCCTTCCTTTCTCAGAGAAATAAAGCAACGTTGCTGCTAATCGTAGCAGTATATAAAACTGAACTTCTTCTTTCCTGAACGCCGAGCCTAGGGCGTATTAAGACTTCTTGTCTCTGAAATTTATAGTCCACGATATTTCTTTTCGAAGGAAATTAGAGGGATCCCTCCCCGCCTCGCCCTCTAAGCTGTATTCAGACGAAGTTTTAGCCGATACATCTCCAAGATACCCGGTGACTCTTCGGTAAACAATAGCTTTTCACTTTGACAGAGCATCTGTTATTGCAACCCCCTTTCTTCCGAGCAGTAAATCTGTTTTACAAACCACCCACAACACACTTGCTGCTCCCGAGTCTAACATATTTAAAAGGCAGAGCCCTTTCTCAAACAAGCCAGAGCAAACAGAAAGCCTAGCAAGGTTAAACACTGGTAGAGGGAAACTGATGTTCAGAAGGGGGGCGGGAGTAATGCAGTATGAAGCGGATATGCACTAAGACCAGATTTATTCCCTCTTCCCCTCCCACCCCCGGAGTTCAGGGGCCCTTCTGGAAGAGGAAATAAAGTTAGGAAAGTTTCACTATCTGTGTCTTGTTCCTACTGTGACTCACGTTATTATTCTCTAGCTACATGGCAGCAGGGCCCAGGCAGGAAGAAGCCCTGTTGCGCTGAGAGCGGGAGGGGAAAAGATCTTTGCCCCGAGGAGTTTATAAGCCGGATAAATGCCATGCGGGGAGAGATGGAAAGGTACAATAGGGTGTGTTCCCCAGGAAGCCGTTCTCACTGACCTCCCTTCTGTCTTTTTTTATTGTATAACCCGCAGGCAGCCGGGGGGATCTGGCGCAGCCCTCTCCGAGGTAGCAGCACTTGCGAGATAAGAGGGAAGATGCTCGTACCACGAGAGCAGTCAAACCCAGAGGAACCCCCGGAGCTCCACTCGCTGTAACAGAGGTCCCACGGAAAGCTACATCCTGCTGGTCTCACTCTCACTAGGGGGCTACAAGGCAGGATTTTGCTCCTCTCTGGTTTTGGAACTTGTCCTAAAATCTGATCATCCTGTTCACCCCGCTTTCAGGTAACCACGATGTTCTCTGGGCATGGGACTAAACTCATGCACAGAAGCTGTCCGAGTACTGTAGACCGCTGATGCATGGGACGGACGCATGCAATGCATGGCTCGCCGTTAGCTAAATTTCCCTAGCAAGTGTCTGAGGGTTACAAGCCAGGGGCCTTCCCGGCACCTGCTCCATGAAAATGCAGGCTCGCCTCAAGCAAGCAGCATCTCAGGACATCGCAGTCCCGTGGCTGGCTGGAGCTCGCGTTCCGATTGATCGCTCCCGAGGCAAGGGGGTGAGATGAGAGAGCACATCCGTGCTCCCGAAGAGAACCAACCTGGAACACTTGGCTTCCCCTTTTAGACCTTGCGTCTGCTGGAATGTCTAGGGACAGATCATTCCTTCAGAGGGGCCCTAGGACAGGAAATAGTCCTCTTAAATTGGGACTGCGGCTCAGGGGCATCCATGGATGGACCCCTCTTCCTTTAGGAAAGCAACCAGCCAGACACCAGTGTATCCTGATTTTAGGCTACAGGTCTCCCATAATAATTAATAACAATCCTGAACTGGACTGGCCATTATAAAACCTGCTTTCATTAAATTCAAAACCCAATCAACATCAAAATCTAAGTATGGGGCACGTCCAGCCCCCTCAATTAACCTCCTTAGCACTGGCACAACAATTGACAGGAAATCCCCTCCCCCTTACAAATTCGGAGGATCCCACCTTTTCTTTCCATCCTGCTCATCTGAGGAAGTGGGTTTTGCCCACAAAAGCTCATGATACTCTATATATTTCTGTTAGTCTCTAAGGGTACAGCTGCACTACAAGGTTTTTGTGCAAAAACCAGCTGGAGCATCCACACCTCAAATGAGCTCTTATGCAATTAAACAGGTGGTTAAATAGCAGAACAGGTGACTTCTTCACCATAGGTAAACCTCCTTTTCTGAGGTATAACTGCTTTTAGTGCTACAGCTATTGCACAAGAAGGTAAGTGTGAAGGCCTATGGGAAAAAGCACAGGTGCTCTGATGGCCGTTCTGTGACTGGCCATCAGAGCTTTCTTGTGCAAGAGCATCCATGCAGTGTGGGCGCTCTCTTGTGCAAAAACACATTGCTTTTGGGATGTGCTTTGAGGTATGGATGTGCTCTTGTGCAAGAAGTTTTTGTGCAAAAACTCTTGTGTAAAAGGCTTCTTGCACAAGAAGCATGTAGTGTAGACATAGCCTAAGGGTACATCTACACAGCCGGGCTATTTTGGGATACTGGAAAGTATCCTGAAATAGCTATCCCCTGTGTTTTGCACCTGCCCACTACTTCCAGATAGGTCTTGAAATAGCAGATGGCTATTTCAGCATCCCTGTATCCCTTGTTCCATGAGGGCTAAGGGATGTCTCAAAATAGCGTGTTATTTTGAAATTTGGCACTGTGTAGACATGCCAAGATTTGAAATACATTATTTCAACAGTCAATTAAAATAAGATACACAGTTTGCATAGCCCAGATTGCTTATCTTATTTCAAGTTTAGGGTGCTGGATAGATGCACCCTAAGGCTAGGTCTACACTGCAACACAATTTTGGGATACCAGAGTATCCTGAAATAGCTATCCCACATCTTCACAGCAAGCCTGTTATTTCAAAATATAATGGGCTTGCTAGTCAGACGTCTCTATAAAACTCATCCCAGAAGGAATTACAAAATAAGATATTTTGAAATAAGATTGAAATAAGATACACAATTTGCATAGCTCAAATAGCATAGCTTATTTCAAGCTATGCGTGACTGTGTAGAGGTACCCCTAAGGGCACATTTACACAGCACGTTATTTCAGAATAACTGAACTCATGTAACAAGGAGTAAGTCCATGGAAGAGTGTTCTTCCTTCCACTTCCTGCTGTGTAGTCAGCGCCAAAAACCGAATAGAGCTATTTCAACTTCAGTTGCATAATTGACGCTAATTTGACTTTTGCCCTGCTTTGTAGATGCCCTACAGGACTACTCCTTGTTTTAAAAGTTACTAACAGAGTTAGCCCTCTGAGACTAATTTTTTTAAAAATTGTTCTTTGGTGGGAGCATTAGTCTTTGGGCGCCTCAGTGCTTTTGATGCTCCGTGTTTATTTTGTGCCTCTCACACTGACTGCCAGGCAATGCAGGGAGAAGCGTTACACTAGTTTAGTCGGAGCTAAGCCGATGGCACAGGTGATTACCAGAGGTACTACCTGTAGCACTGTACTCACAACCTATCTGAAAACTACCGTAGCTCCCCCCCCCCCCCTTGAAGACTCCCGCGGAATTGCCCATTGAGGCACTGAGCATAGGCTACACGGCGCAATCTAGTCTAGGGCTACGGCGTTCATCTAAACAAGATCGGATTGACCTTAGTTTGCCGCGATTTCGCTCTTCCTATGTGCCACTACATCCATTTAACTCCATCCCTGGAGTGGAGCCTTCCGAGGGCTGATCTGAAGGAGGTGGGCAGGCGTTGGACAGAGGGCAAGACAACAAGGAGAAACAACAATCCAGGTACAAACAACAGAGAGCGAGAAAGAGACAGAGGAAAGGCAACAGCCCCAAACCGCGCCATCCGGCTCCATGCACAGCAATGCTTCAAGGCACTTACCAAACCGCAACGGAGCGCTCTGGCTGAACTGATGTCCCTGCCCTGAGCAGATAAGAGCAAACCATCAGCTGGCTATGTCCAGATCAATCTGTCCATCTGAATAAAGTAAAGTTACCGCGAGCAGGCGATGAATCATTGTCAGACTCGGGAGCTCGCTCGCCAGGGAAGAAGAGCACCTTCCTCCCGTCGGAAAGCACCCCGAGGCAGACAGGGAGGAGATGCCTAGTTTTCCCCAAGCTAAAGGAATTCACTATTGAGTCGGCGAGAGACACTCGCTATCTTTCTTCTTGCCCTGCCTGATGACTGTTGCTTCCGATAACCTGGGAAGCTCACAGCCTGGGAATCATCCAGAGCAGTCCATGCCGATTCATTTGAGATTCCCAGCGATCCGGGATGATTTCCCCAGCCAAACCGGAGCGGTGGACACTGTACACCTAATGCACTATTCAGGGATAAACCGTGTCTGGAAGGACATTCCGCCAGACACAGCGGTGCTAAGAAGCTAACAAGTCGTAAGCCTTGTCATATGCACGCGCAATGAGTTTACCGAGCAATAAACCCGTCAAGTTGCAGGCGTCTCTTTGGGCGCCTAGGTATAGCTGGCATGGCACGATCTTTGCAAACACCATATGTTCCCACCCGGCGGCAGGTGTGTGGGCAGATGGCAAGAGTATTTCAAACCAATCTGCAAAATAATATCTCTGTATTGAGCCATCAAAGCAATCGCGTAAGTGGAACTTTGCATAGGTTCGTGCAAATGATTGGAACAGTGGCGACTGAAAATGACCAGACCAGAACAGAACGCATGGTCAGGGCTAGGAGAAGGATTTGTGGCCCTAAACGCACACCGAAAATGCCTGGAGTGTGTTTGGATGGTTTGTGGCTTGTAAGACCAGCCGGCCAGCTGGGGTTCTCATAACCCAGCTCTTGCTGGCTGCCCAGCACCACCGAGCCTACAGAAAAGGCCGGTAGTTTTAATACAGTTCTGCCTGAAAGCAGGGAATAAAACCAAGAAACCGAGTTACCTCCCACCTTGTGTGTTCTTAGTTATTGCACAGAGAAGCACAAACCTACATGACTTAACCCCCCCCCCCCTCTTCCCCTAGTGCTTTGGAAACTGACCTCCCCCAAAGGAAGCTTCAAGTCAGAAAGAAGCTAATGTGTGTTTGACCGGGAGGATCACAACTTTACCAACCGCTTTCAGCACGCTGGACAGTTCAGCGCTTCTCGCTCCAGCAGTTGGAGAGGGGCAGACTATCCCAACGCGCGGGCCAGGGCGAGCCGGCCTCTGCCATTCTGCCCGCTGATTAACCGGAGCGTCTTCTTTATCTTTTAGCTGGAAACCTGGACACACAAACTCCACCCCCTACACCAGCTGTTGGAAAGGTTCTAAAAGCGTTGACCCCAAAGCCCCTCTTCCGGGTACACTGCAGAGGGGAGAGAAGCCTTTCTAAGGAAGTGATAGAAATGTAGCCGTGTTAGTCTGGGGTAGTTGAAGCAAAATGCAGGACAATGTAGCACTTTAAAGACTAACAAGATGGTTTATTAGATGATGAGCTTTCGTGGGCCAGACCCACTTCCTCAGATCAAATAGTGGAAGAAAGTAGTCACAACCATATATACCAAAGGATACAATTAAAAAAAATGAACAAATATGAAAAGGACAAATCACATTGCAGAACATTAACTCACAAACATCCCACTCTCCCTACCTTTAATATCAGCAATTCACAGACACTTACCTTCCTTCCTCCCCCTTCCCACCCCCCCCCATCCCCCTTCTGTTCTGCAATGTGATTTGTCCTTTTCATATTTGTTCATTTTTTTAAATTGTATCCTTTGTTATATATGGTTGTGACTATTTTCTTCCACTATTTGATCTGAGGAAGTGGGTCTGGCCCACGAAAGCTCATCATCTAATAAACCATCTTGTTAGTCTTTAAAGTGCTACATTGTCCTGCATTTTGTTTCTAAGGAAGGGCACCCATTGTAATGTAACCCTCCCTGCTAAGCAAAAATGACCTCCCTTCCCCCCCCCCCCCATGCTTCTTAAGGCTCTATTCCTCTATTTAAGGCTCTTTTTTTGAGTTGGGAGCTGCAGACTCGCTGAAAAAAATCAGTCAGGGGCTGCAGACAAGTGAGAAGCAATAACAAAAACAATCCTCACTGAAGTGGCCCCTGACTGAGAAGGAGAAAGACACTCCCCATATGGAACTTGTGCACCAGAGCCTAGTGGGGCCCAGGCTAGTAGATTTTGTGTGCTCTAGCCCCACACAAGGGGGAGTAGCTGAGGAAAGAGGGCTGGAGTGCCAGCACAGGAGTGGAGAGGAATCCTGGGCCTCAGGGGTCAGATCCAGGCAAGCTGGGGTGGCATCCAACTCCCAGGCCTTAGGTTTCCCACCCCTGTGCTATTCCCAAATAACCTGAGGTAACTCAAATCAGAGTCATGGATCAAATCCAGAGCTGGAATGAGGGACATTGTCTTTTCTGCTTTTCTTCCTTAACTCTTTGGTCCTCAGAATATAATATTTGTATTTCTCAGGCACTATTAGTTCTCCTTTTGCTACCAGCCACAATGCTCTCCACAGACCTACTTGTGTATTCCTCATTGTTTCCTCTATCCAGCAAGACAAATATTACCTGTGTGGGGGTGAGTGATAGGGAGGGTATTGTGTTCAGGTTGTTTGCTTGCCTTTGAGGAGGACTTTCTTTAATTTAAATGGCTAGTTCAATTAGAAAAGTTTGCAGCTACAAATCAGAGAACCCTCCAATGTGTTAGTAAAGTTCTAACCTCCCTTCCTCCGCAAAACCCCAGTAACCTAAGGTTCAGTAATATCAATTTCTCTCTTCAGACCAAGCTCTAAAGTAACTAATTAGTAGCCAGACTGCAAAGGTGTCAGTGGAACCTCCCTATAATGAGATCTGAGTCAATAACAGCCTGCCCAGCTGTATTTTTAAGTACCCACTTTCCTCTGACTAGACACGGGGGTGGTGTCTGCATACAGAAACTGGAGTGTAAATCAGATAATATTTTTTCTTCATTTTGATTAACTGGATGAAGAGGAAGATGGGTCCAAAATCCAATAGGTCATAAGAGATGATAGTTGCTGTAAATAGAGAGAGCTCCAGGGACTTCAGTGAAACATGGTTGATTTACACCAACTGAAGCTTGCATTCAGCAGGGTGGATCCTGCTTATAGAACGAGAGAGGGTTGTGAATCCGTAGATGTTTTCTTTTTCCTGAAAATGTTCTGTAACCTGGCCTGAGAGTGACAGAAAAACAGTGCTGTGTTCTCCATTAGGCATTAACATGGTAATTTACCGATACTTGATGACAAAGGAAAACCATTCTGATAATATTCTGCCATTGAATAAACTTTCAGGGTTCTCTCCTGTCATGCTTCAGGTATTCAGTAAAAATCTACCTTGCTGGCTAGGCAACTTCAACCTTCTTAGGAACCGGGGTACAGCTAAGCACAGGGGAAATGAGAGATCTGGGAGGGGTTTTTAGAGCTGTGTGTGAGAGAGATGGTAGTGATGATAATCAAGGAGGTAAAAAGATATGGAGAACACTAAAGGACTGTGCATATGTCTGGTGCAGACACGCAGCTCTGCCTTGGCCTTTTTCAAGGCCTATTCCTTTCCATGCATGGATGCCTGACCCAATACAGCTCCCTCCATTTTCTAGGGACAATGCCACAGAGGTGTATGATGCCAGTCAGACCTCCATCTATGAATCCAAGTAAAACAATTTTATTCACTCTATGTGGATAAAGCTCTAATGTGCAATGAGGGTCTTTGTGAATTAGAATATTTTTCTATGATTAATAATTCAGATATATATTACTGTGTTGTTATATCATTAAAATATGACCATATAGATCATTGTTGTAATCACTGTTATATATTTGCAACAAAACTTGTACAGAATATGGTGTCTAAGGTTTCTCTGAAAAAGTTTTGATTTGCTATTTGTAGGTATGTATCATTTTTGTGCTTGATGTTATGGGTATTATCTCTTTACCCGTATCTCAAATGTTTGTCTGGTGTAACATCCATAAGGTATTCAGCCGGCACATTGTGAAGGGGCTATTTAAGTTGAATGCCCTATCAAAGGACACTTAGCTCACAATGGACCAATGGAGACACTTACCTGTACCTAATGGCCATTCTTGTGGACGAGTTTCAACTGAAGTATAGGAAATGGTGGCTGCTGTGACTAAACAAAATTATGCATGGACATGTGACTTAACCATGTGACTCCATATTTCATCTTTGCCTGTAATTTTCCACAGTAAGAACAATGGGATTCCTTCCACATGGCAGATGCTATAAAAGGCCCTAGAAACACCTCCATTTTCCTTTTTCCTGCTCCAACTTTTGGATTATGGACTTATACAGATAGGAACTTCTAACAAAAGGATTCCAAATCACTGGTAGGACCTCAATCCTTTTGTTAGAATGCTCCCATCTGTATAAGTCCACAGTCCATCATCCCTAGCAGTATCCTCATGGGTTGCACATCCGGGGCAGGCAAATCTTTGACTTCCAGTAGTACTGGATGGCCAGCCTGAAGGCTGCCTGGGAAACCATGCACAGTCTTCCAGTGGAGGCTGCTGCACTGATTTGTTATTCAACCTACCATCATGCTTGCTTTTTTAATCCCAGCTATACATTGCGCTCAGGTCTTCAGTGAGCTGTCCTCAGTCATGTCCAGGTCCCTTTCCTGAGTGGACACAGTTAATGTAGACCCCAGCAAAGTATATGAATAGCTGATTCTCCTCTCCCCTCCTTCACTGTGTAACACTTGAACACTTGGCATTTGTCAACATCAAACTTCATTTGCCATGGTCTTGCTCATTCAACTTGCTTGGTTAAACCCATTCATCTTTCTGCACTCCCACATCTGCCTCCTGTTCAGCTGTCATCCTAGTACTCCTCCTGAGTGTCCTTGCTCTTCCTTACTGCCTCTAGTTACCGCTCAGCATAACTAGTTTGCAAAAATACTTTCATGTTTATTATTGCAAACTTCTAGCTCTTTTTTCCTTTGCTTCAGTCTACTCTCTCTCAATAGGCAGTTTCCCTATTTCCTGTGTGAATGCTTTTAAACATTTTACTTTATTAAGCTTCTCTTTCTAATGTGTGTGTAGTTTCTTTTGAGCTTTGTGTGATGGTCACAATACAAAAATTCAGATATAGGGCCAGTTCATCAGCTGGTGTAAATGTAATACACGTTAACTGCCAGGGAGCTATACTTTACATCAGTTGAAGATCTGACCCTTATTTTATTGCATGTATATACGGTATCCTGATTTGAGAACGAATATAAAAGAAATATCAGCTACTGCCATATATCCTAGCACCCACTCTTTTACTCCAAAACCCTTCTCTTTCTTCAATCTTGGAAATTGCACAGCCTTTTATATATTTTCATTGAAGCACATAACCATCTCTTCTTTATTATTTTAGTGTTATTACTGTTGTTGTTATTACTATAAACAAGGTTTTTAAAGTTGTCCTAAGAGATCTGATAGACTTGCTGCTCTACTATCATTACTGAAAAACTAGTCACTGTTTCTATAGCAAGGCTGAAATATGTTTATAAAACATGAGAGTAGTAAGCAAAACTTTGCTCCCCATCGCACCACTGCTTTATTTAATTAGCTTACTTTAAAATAATAAAATAGATAATCCTGATTGCTTATGCAAGAAGCCCCTTCAGGCTTAGGATAAGTGAAGCCTCACTGGAACTATTCAGAGATGATTCTATAAGTGTTACGTGAATTGTATAGGTCCTTGCAGCAATACATCAACTAGCTTACTTTACAAGGAGGTGAGAATCTTCCTTGGGGACATGTGACAATAGCTTAGTATATCAAAACTGTATTATATCTGGTTGAAATAGCCTCTCTAATATGCTTTCTTATTTATAAGGAGGAGAAAAGAAAAGTCACAGATGACATTTTAAATGGTTGGAATGATAATTGGGCTAATAATTAATAACGATAAATCCAGAGTGGCTGAAGTCCAGCCAACAGGCCAAATGAGACTCACGGAGGTTCTATAAAATGTCTTTCAGGCACTATCTTCTTTGATATGGATATGTGGCCTGTGATGGCTACATATTCCAGCATATAATCCTGCACAGAAATTGAAAGTTAAATTTTGGGATCTGTAGTCTGTAGTCTGCATTAAAGATGAAGATAGTTGAAATCTCCTTTCCATATGGCTCTTAGCCGCTTGAAGTTACCACTGTGATCCGTGAGTGGGCCAAGTTTCTGTGTCTTTTCATTAAAGCATAATTTCTACTATTGATCTTTCTGATTGTACCACATACATTTTATGTATCTTTATTAATGCTGATAAGAACAGTTTATCCTTCTATCCATCCCAGAGTGAGATGATGATGAAATGGAATGTGGTACAATTCCTCCAGAAAGGCTCTGCAATGATACCACACCTGTTCTCCTAAAAATCAGTACTGCACCAATGCACAGGCACATTTCTGTACTAATATCAAACTGAGGCTGACATATATATCCAGTAGTAGTGCTTGTTGTGAGATATTGGGAATATTATGAAGTCTGTGTATTTTCACACCATTTGGGAAAAATCACTCTATGGGGTAAACTTAATAAATTATGAAGCCTACTAACATTCTCCTCTTGATTTGCATCTTCAGGAAACAACCTGATTTAACTCTATGAACTGCATGGCTCCCTTGCATTATTCCAGTTGATTATGTATATTTAATTTTGCATGACTTCCTTTGAAATATTACGGTGAACATTCACTCAGAATCTTTGCATAGTGACTGATCCAAGTAAAAGAGCTACTTTTCTGAACTATTGGGGGATATTTTATAGTCATATTTTATCCCGTATTAAAAACAGATACAAGAAATGTAATAATAAATGTGATTGATAACATCTGGTGATATTCCATGACATTTATCTCTAGAGATTTAGGCACCAATTCAGGGAAGGACTTAAGTAACTGCTACATGTTAAGCATGTGTTTACACACTTAAAGGTGAGCATATGCCTAAAGTGCCTTCCTGAATAGAGAAACTTTCCTAAATTGGGTCTTAGTATATTTAGTACAGGACTGAGAGTCAGGGTTCCTGGATTCTCTTTCTAGTTCCCATTTTAGTGAGTAATTTTAAGCCACAATAAAATAAAAGAGCCTACTATTGGTGCCGTAGTTTTTGAATTCTCAACTGAAGCCCACCCCGCCCCATAGTGACTGCCTGGTTTAGGGGTGTGAACAATCACAAATCCAGATGATGTCAATGTGAGCTGTGCGCCCTCAGCATAATTGAAAATCAGGATCTAGGTATCTGTCAAACCAACCTGATGGGGGAGAAGTAGATACACTGGAGGGCAGGGAGAGGGTCCAGAGTGACCTAAACAGATTAAAGGATTGGGCCAAAAGAAATATGATGAGGTTCAGTAAGGACAAGTGCAGAGTCCTGCACTTGGGATGGAAGAATCCCAAGCATTTTTATAGGCTGGGGACTCAATGGCTAAGTAGCAATTCAGAAGAAAAGGACCTGGGGATTAAAGTGGATGAGAAACTGGATATGGGTCAACAGTGTGCCCTTGTAGCCAAGAAGGCTAATGGCATATTAGGGTGCATTAGGAGGAGCATTGCCAGCAGATCCAGAGAAGTGATTATTCCCCTTTATTCGGCTCTGGTGAGACCACATCTGGAATATTGTGTCCAGTTCTGGGCCCCCCACTACAGAAAGGATGTGGATGCACTGGAGAGGGTCCAGTGGAGGGCAACCAAAATGATTAGGGGGCTAGAGCACATGACCTATGAGGAGAGACTGAGGGATTTGGGTTTGTTTAGTCTGCAGGAGAGAAAAGTGAGGGGGGATTTGATAGCAGCCTTCAACTTCCTGAAGGGAGGTTCCAAAGAGGATGGAGAGAGGCTGTTCTCAGTAGTGACTGATGGCAGAACAAAGAGCAATGGTCTCAAGTTACAGTGGGGGAGGTCTAGGTTGGATATAAGGAAAAACTATTTCACTCGGAGGGTGGTGAAGCACTGGAATGGGTTACCTAGGGAGGAGGTGGAAACTCCATCCCTAAAGGGGCTTAAGTCTCAGCTTGACAAAGCCCAGGCTGGGTTGATTTAGTTGAGATTGGTCCTGCCTTGGGCAGTGGGCTGCACTTGATGACCTCCTGAGGTCTCTTCCAGCTCTATGATTCTATGATACCTTTCTTTTTCAGGATAACAAGTCTTGTGGATAAGGAGGAAGTGGTATACCTAGACATTAGTAAGGCATTTGATATAGTCTCATGTGGCCTTCTCATTAGCGAACTAGGGAAATACAACATATATGGAGCTACTATATAGTGGATGCAACCATCATCTTGTTCCATAAATGAGTTCCTTAAGAAAATGTAGGGCATAACTTCTTTAGGGTTTGGTTTTTCTATCTGCAAAATGGCTGTGATACTTACCCAACACAGAGGAATGGTACATAGCTTTATTAATTATTGTTTGATAAGCAATCTAAGATACTTAGGAGAAAATTGCTACTGCATGTTAGTTCAAATAGAGGCAGCAGCAAACATGCATAAAGCCATTCAGTTTCAGGCACTGTTATTTCACTCCTACTACTTGACAGGTGTGTAATCCAAGTGTTTGCTTACCCTTAAGTTGAGCATATATTTAAGTGCTTTGCTGAATAGGGATGGACACTTGCAGTTAAGATGGACACTTGCTTAGGTATTTTATTGAATGAGCATATATGTGCATTGGAACTATATTGTAGCAGTTAATGAGAACATGGGTGGTCTGTATAGAAATCCCAGCTATTTCTTTTGTTTTTATAGCATCAGGAATTATTTACAGGCAGTCCCCGGGTTACACAGATCTGACTTATGTCAGATCCGTACTTACGAACGGGGCTTTTCTCGCCCCGGAGGACGCGGGCGGCGGGACCGCCCAGACGCGCCACGGTCCCACCACCCACGTCCTCCAGGGTGAGAAAAGCTGCTCCGTGTCTCCCTGGTCTGCTGGGGGGGCCCCCAGCAGACCAGGGAGATGCGGAGCAAAGCCGTGGAGGAGGCGGGCGGCGGTACCACGGCACGTCTCGGTCCCGCCGCCTGCGTCTCCCTGGTCTGCTGTGGGGGGGGGCGCAACTAGTGCGCCCCCCCCCCCCCAGCAGACCAGACCAGGCTTTTCTCATGGACGCCTGCGGTAGAGCAGCTGGGGCGATGCGGGTTGGTCCCGCAGCACTGCTCCTCGGTGCTACTGGACCAACCCGGCAGCACCCCAGCTGCTCTGCCCCAGCCGCTGCTGGTCAGTTTCAGCAGTGGTTGAATCAGGACGCCTGGGGCAGAGCAGCTGGGGTGCTGCTGGGTTGGTCCAGTAGCGCCGAGGAGCGGTGCTACTGGACCAACCCAGCAGCACCCCAGCTGCTCTGCCCCAGGCGTCCCCAAGTCAGCCGCTGCTGAAACTGACCAGCGGCTGACTACAGGAAGCCCGAGGCAGTGTTGCTCTGCCCCGGGCTTCCTGGAATCAGCCGCTGATCAGTTTCAGCAGCAGCTGACTTGGGGACACGTGGGGTAGAGCAGCTGGGGTGCTGCCAGGTTGGTCCCCACAGCGCCAAGGTGCGGCGCTGCGGGGACCTACCCGGCAGCGCCCCGGCTGCTCTGTCCCTGGTGTCCAGATTCAGCTGCTGTTGAAACTGATCAGCGGCTGATTCCAGGAAGCCCGGGGCAGAGAAACTCTGCCTCGGGCTTCCTGTAGTCAGCCACTGGTCAGTTTCAGCAGCTGCTGAATCTGGACGCCAGTTCCGACTTATGTACAAATTCAACTTAAGAACAAACCTACAGTCCCTATCTTGTACGTAACCCGGGGACTGCCTGTATTGGATTTCCCTCCATACTCTTCCTCTGTGCATATTTTTTATGAAGAGCTTTCACTTTAATAAGATGTTACTGAACTTTTGCATATTTCACGTACTTTATATTATTTTCAAGTCTCCATCGTTGACAGACACTTCAACTTCTAATCTGGATAGAGAGAGACCTAGAAAGCCCTCTAGCAATAAGACATAGCCCCAAGAGAAAGCCCAATTACCAGTTCCATCTTATTACCCAAGCTGTTATTTTAGCTGAATAAATAAAAACATTCAGCAGTGCAAAGGCTAACACCTGTTTTGATTTAGACAACACAGTTAATAAGGGGAGCAGGGTATTGTGTTAAAGTGGAAGGAGGAGTGAAGAGCGGAACCTTTTTTCAAATCATACTGAACATATCTCTGGGACTTTGAAGGAAATGCACTTAGCTTTAGACCCCATATTGTAGCCTATGCTATAAGGAAAGATGAACCACTGGATAAAAGGGAGGCATATTTCCAAAGACTGAAGCTCTTGTCAATTATGCAGGTGAATTGGGAAGAGATATGCTTGGGCCCAGGAATGACAGCATCCTCCCCTACCCCAGGATTGGGGTTTTGAAGATTAATGTTGTTTTCCTTGGGGTTGAAGAACTTAAGCTAACCCACAACCAAAGCATACTCTGGAAAAGTGTTGTCTTTAAGTAGCTTTCATTACATGTGTGGTCTCATTCTACCATAGAACATGCACCCTAAATTATAGGGCTGTTAATTGATGTGCATTAAGACCTGCGATTAACACAGAGCAGGATTAACACTTTTTTTTAATGTGTTAATCACAGGCATTAATGCTGCACTGCCCCTTTGAAGCGCCGCTCCAGCACTTCAAAAGGGCAGCACTGCACAGAGCCTGTGGTCAGCTGGGGAGTCCAGCTGGTCCCAAGCTCCTAATGAACTACCCCTTTGAAATGCTGGGGTGGCACTTCAAAGGGGCAGCGCAACACAGAGCCCAGGATCAGCTGGAGTGCCTAGTATCAGCTGGACTCCAGCTGACCCCAGGCTCCCACAGTGCTGCCCTTTGGAAACGCCAGGGCAGCCTTTCCAAGGGGCAGTGCTGCACTGAGCCGGGGTCAGCTGGGGACTCCAGCTGATCCCGGGCTCCATGCACTGCTGCCCCTTTGAAACACTGCCACTGCATTTCAAAAGGGCAGCTGCACTAAGCCTGGGGTCAGCTGAGGACTCCAGCTGATTCCAGGCTTCTGCAGCGCTGCTCCTTTGAAAAGCCGCCACAGCATTTCAAAGGGCAGCACATGCAATTAATCGCGTGATTAATCGTGATTAATTTTTTTAATCACGTGACAGCCCTAATAAATTGGCATTGGTTCAAATCTGCCTCCAGTTAGTTGCCCAAAGTAATTGTGATGTAGTGACTGTTTGATAACCCATGTGAACAGTTATTGGCTTCAGTCCAATTCTCAGTGAACGTTATTGAGCAGGGATTTGAGGCTTATTTTTGCTCCTCACTACACCTCCCCACTCATTCCTTTTGACTCTTTAGTGGCTCCCAGCAGTGCTGGTTACTGTTTGCTGTCAGTGAAAAAGTTTAAACCAGAGAATTTAACCCAGGCAAATTTATTGAGAAGGAATTATAACAGCAGTAAGAGAGTTACATTAAGCATGTAACTTCTATGTTAGACACAGTAATACATGAGAAGCTATACATTCCCTTAAACGAGCCTCTCTTTGACAAACACGTGGAGACAGTTCCTGTGCTGGCCCCACACAGTGGCTCTCTGGCAAACAGGGAAGGTGTTTACCAATCTATAGATAACTCTTTTTCACCTCATTTGGGCCTGGTCTGTGCCACGGGAGCAAGGCTTTGGTTTCCTTGAAAGTCCTTTGGTTCACAGTCCCTCACACTGGGGCATAACTGGCTTCTTTAATTACGTGAATTAAGGGATCCCCACCACACTAATTTACTTTGCTTGATTTTTATACCTCCTTCCGCCAAAGGAGTAACATTTTTCAGTTTAGAAAAGAGGAGACTGAGGGGGGATATGATAGAGGTATATAAAATCATGAGTGGTGTGGAGAGGGCCAATAAAGAAAAGCTATTTATTAGTTCCCTAAATAGAAGAACTAGAGGACACCAAATGAAATTAATGGGTAGCAGGTTTAAAACGAATAAAAGAAAGTTCTTCTTCACACAGCGTGTAGTCAACCTGTGGAACTCCTTGCCAAAGGAGGCTGTGAAGGCTAGGACTATAATAGAGTTTAAAGAGAAGCTAGATAATTTCATGGAGGTTAGGTCCATAAAAGGCTATTAGCCAGGGGATAAAATGGTGTCCTTGGCCTCTGTCTGTCAGAGGCTGGAGAGGGATGGCAGGAGACAAATCGCTTGATCATTGTCTTCGGTCCACCCTCTCTGGGGCACCTGGTGCTGGCCACTGTCGGCAGACAGGCTACTGGGCTAGAAGGACCTTTGGTCTGACCCAGTATGGCCGTTCTTATGTTCTTATGTCTTAAAAACCTACCCAAGTGGGTGTCTTCTTCATTTTTTTACTTAATTAGTATTTATGGAAGGGGCTAGGAGGGGTTTATATTACTCCACTTTCATTCAGTCATTAATCATCCATTTGGGCTTGTGCGTGACCTTCTGCTGTTAGGTTATGATGACCATTTCAGATCGAGCTCCATGCTAGAACTTCACCCATGATATTTACTTTTGCATAGGCCCATATTTACTGACCAATACGTCCAGTATTGCTTGTGCATGCAGTCCAGTCTGCAATCCTAGCCGGTACGACTCATCAAATTGACTTCAGTTTACTTCATCTTTGAGAGGACCTGCTCCCAGAATCCTCTGTTATTTGGCCATGTTTAAGCCATGTCAAGTCATGCTCACACCATTCATTCGGTATGGTCACACCAATTTGGCACCATCCCAACAAACATGTTTCCACATGACAAGCAGAATTGCTACTAATAGGCTGTGAAAACAAAATGATCAGGGAGTTTTCAAACCAGAGCTCTGTGGCCTCAAAGCAGCTTCCAGTAGCACTGATTTGAAACAAATGGGTTACTCAAATTACAGATCACTCTTTGGGGAAAAAAACCACCCTCATCCTCTAGGAATTCTCTTTCAATGAATTGTGCTACACAGCTCTTTAACTCCGTAGTATCTCACTCTATAGTATTCATATCAAGACCAAAGCTTTTCTTTCAAGCAGTCATTATAGAGTCATTTCAGTTAGAAATGTGGGAAGAGGAAACCCCAGCTTGCTGCACACTCCACCGATAAGATGTTCAAACTGCTGCAGGAAGTATTTTTGGTGATCCTCTAACTTTACCCTTTCCACTTAGCCTACAGTGAACCAGTGATACAGCATATTATTAGGGACCATTCTAAAGAAAGAGGTGTAAAACCAAGTTTCTGGGCCCTAATCTAACAACCCAGGAAGTTAATGAAAGACTCCCATTACCTTGAGTATTTGTAATCATTACAATTTAACCACTCTTTTGGAAAAAAGTAGGGAAATTAATTTCAGTGCCCTGGCCAAATTCCTGTGTGTGTAATTATGCATCTTCTTCCAATTCCCTCTTAAATTTCAGATGGACACTGTGTTCTTCACTTCTTGCAAATACTGCTCACTGTTCTGTGTACTCATATCACAAGTTTCACATCAATGGTATCTACATACGTTCTATACAATAACTCGTGTATTTCCATACATGGTTGTATAATTGGTAAAGTAGTGGTAACAATTCCCTACTAATACGTGTTTGACATTTTTCAGTAAGTTTGCTTTGGCTGTGTTTGTACACATGTTGTCTTAATGCAAAATGTACTATTTTGTTAAATATTCTACAAAATAAATTGTTTTTTCAAATACCCATGAAAAGCAAATATTCCCCCCAAAATTAATTTGGAACTCAAAACTGCAAGTATTTGCACCAGAAACTTCATTCTAAGAGCTATGTTCGTGCAATTGGGAAACATGATCAATACCTACTAATCTATGAATCCAATCCATACAGCTTCTAGGGGTAAAATGGGATAATAACTTCTTCCATTCTTCTTCTCAAATGTGCCTCATGAGGCTTGAACAGTTGATGTACTTTCAATATCTGATAAAAATAATAGGTGGGACTAAATTATGGCCCTCATTTATGTTTGATCAATAGAAATTAAATGACCTGCTTACTATTGTAGGAAGATGGGAATCATAATATGGAACACTAGTGATGCATAAGTTAAGGGAGAAATCCTTAAACACATTAAAAAAGGAAGAAAAAATGCTATTCAAAAAAAGAAAAGAGTCAATTAATGAACATTTCCCCCCCATTCCCAAATTATAAATACTGAAATGGTTAAAATATTTTTGTCCCAGAATATGTTTAATTATGGCATTATCAGATGTTATCTAACTTTAAAAATATTTTACCAAGCATTTTAACTGTTAAAAATTTGATTTATTTAAAATATAAAAGCTCATTTAATAATCACGAGACACATCAGACCACACAGCCATGCTGATCAATGAACACCTCGGGTGCAGGGAAACTGAGCAGTGAATTAATCAGCATGACCATACAGCCCATGGTGCCTTATGACTCAGACAATCATTAGCATGTTGAAGCAGCCTTTGGCAGTGGGAAATGAAATGCAGCAATGCAAGGGTAACTGGCATGAGCACTTGGGCAATTTATGCCCAAGGCCTGCGTGGAAGGAAGCAGTCTGCATGATGTTCAAGCATTTTGAGCTAACATTGTTTAAACCTTTCAGTAAGGAACATCCCAAACTATGTGGATCTCAGTTTGGGATTTAGGTTTTGACCAAGAATCATGTGAAACTCAACTGTTTCAAACATGTCTTGTTTGGAGTTTTCTGGTTCAAACCCACCTAAAAAATGCAAGTAAAAAATGTGGAAGTGTAAAATCCTCTAAATCAAAACCAACAAGACAAGTACATAAAACAAACCCACTGGTTTTGGAGTTGTAAAAGCCCCCCCGGTAGGACCTATAGCCATATCTTTATTACCTTGCAGCAATATGTGGCCTTTTGAGGACTGGGCAGAAGAAACTTAGAAAAAGGTCCTTGGAGATTTTCTCTCCTCCCCTCAAAATGGAGGTAGGCAATAATGCTGAGAGAACATTGTAAGAAAGTATTCATCAACATTCCTCTAATGAAAACTGCAAATTCTTTTTTGGTGGCACTGGTAAACACCTCCATTTGTTTCTCATGAACATTCGTATAAGCACATTTCTGTTCACATAAATATTCACACCTTGAGAAAGTATCACAAATGATCACACAGACATGTATACATTTACATTTACATTTGAAGTTTTGGTACAGCCATTTAGTCAGAGAGCAGAATACCATGCGGCTTAGATGACCAATCACACAACACAAATAGTCAATTATGAACAGCAAATACTCAGATCATACTCATTACATATAAGGCCTGATTTTGATACCTTTACTTTAGATGACTACTTCCTTACTATAGGTTTTAATGAGAAAACTTGCTGGGTAAGGTTCCACTGAGTATGAGTTACAGTATTAAAATATAGGCTATAGTTCCCAGGAAAGCTAGGGAGGGAATATAATATACCTGTAACACATTTATTTGGATTCTCCAATCCATCTATCTGTATCCTTCGATTGCCTCTCACCTTATACTTGATCTTAATCTTTTTGGGCTAAGAATTTTCTTTTTGTTCTGTGTTTGCATAATGCCTATCACAATGGAGTCCTGATCCATGGTTGGGCTCCTCAGCACTGCAATAATACAAAGACAGTGCTCCCTCCATCCTTGAGGAGTGAGTTCTGTCTTGTGAGCCAACAATGAGGCCATGTGCACTTGTTCAGATGTGTGTCCCCACCAGGGGCAGAGGGAAGCTGCTGCCAGCGCTCAGGGTTTGCAGGGAGTGAGGTATTGGGGGTGGGGCAGCGACTCATGGAGAGTGGGGCAAAGGAGAGTGACAGAAGTCTGGGAGGGACAGGGGGCTCTCAGGATGTGTCTAAACTACACCCCTCTGCCCACAGAAGGATGTAGGTTAGGCACATTGCTATTGCAAATTGAGCAAGGATTTAAATATCCCGCACTTCATTTGAACAGAAATGGCTGCTGCTTTTTGCTGCCACGGCACTTTGCCAGCAAAAAGCAGCAGTCTAGATGGGGATCGGTCAACAAGGAAAGCCTTTTCCGACCGATCCCTTATGCCTCGTGCAGCGCGGCTTTGCAAAGGAGGTGGGCGCGCATCTTACAAGAAACTATGTAAAAATCCTATATAATTTACTGAATCATTTCATAAAAATGACTGAGTTTGTAGGCCTAATCTCATATGTTTCCCCTGAGACTAGTTCTAGTTTTAGTGAGCACAAACTGCGATGGGACAATGGCTGGATTCTGTTTCCCTTCTCCTGATATCAAATTTCTTGCTAGAGTTTAAATATACCATTGAAAGAAAAGGATCAGAGCCTAATTTTATTTTTTCTAATATATTCGTCATTTTAAAAATAAGTTACATGTATGTTGTTGTTATCTTTTTCCTAGATAGACATTTCTGCATGTAAATAGAATGGAGAATCTTTTGGAGACATGTAGTTCTGTGACAGCCCATTGAATTATATGTCAAGAGAATGGATAGTAAAGTATGTCTGCACTACATGGCTCCGTCGACAGAGCCATGTAGATTACCTTTGTAGACATAGGGAAATGAAGTGGCGATTTAAATCCCACGAGGCATATCAGGGAGGTCGACAAATGCCTTTGATGTCGACCGCAGAGTATCCAGACTACACCGCTGAGCTGACAAACAATGGAGCCATGTAGTGTAGACATACCCTAACAGTTATATGACCTCACAAAGGTAAGTCAAAATACCTTTGTAACATTGCTTGGAAATTAGAACTGGCTGGAAGACAACAGTTCTGTGTCACAGTTTTCTAGGTTTCAGGAAAAAAATTGTTTTCGTTCTGTATTGGAATGAGATACAATTTTTAACATTTTCAAAAAAAAAAGGAATTGCATTAAAACATCCATTTCAGATAAAAAAAGGTCAAGTTTTGATGTTGGTCTCTCTAGCACTCTGGTCTGAAGCATTCATATAGCTCTGAACCTCCGAAACGATCCCATCAAACATTTCTTCAGATTGAGTGCGACTTCATGACATATTTTGGTTTTGACAAACAGTTTATCTAATTGAAAATAGGATTAGTTGAAAATGATCTTTTCAACTTTATTGGAAATACAACAATTAGAAGGAGAAGTGTGCTAGGAAGAAGTTGGGGAGGAAGAGAAGAATTGGAGGCGGAAACTCAGAAATGTGCTCATGAATAATATCCAAATGATTGTCTCAGATATCTTTCTTGACCCCTGGGTGACGGAAGGCAGAAGATACTGGAAATGATGCACTGGCTATGTAAATAGTGTAGTGTTTGGTTTTGTGCCACATTGTTCTCCCTTCTGTGGGGAGGGGACTTATAGTTAGCATCCCAACACAGCCCAGAATGATTTGATTAGGCAAGGGAGCATTAAACTAATATCTAATATGGAAGGTAAAGTCAGGGAAGACACAAACACTCAGCCAGCACAAAATTGAGATGCTGAGAAGAAAACTAATCAAGGAACCAAAGAACACAATGAGAAAAAATTATTGAATTGGCTATATAGCAATACTAAGAGCCTAAGTAACAAATAACAGGAATTGGAATTGCTCATTTATGAAAACATATTTAATTTAACTGGTGTTACTCAAACCTGATGGGATGAGTCACACTACTGAAATGTTATAACCTATTTAGATAGGGCTGAGTGGGCAAAACAGGAGGGGCTGGCGATGCTCTATGTCAAAAATGGTATTACCCGTTTCTGAGTCACTGGTAACTCAGAAGAAAATGATCCTGGTGCTTATGGATCAGTTTTCTACCAGATAAAGAGCAAGATGGGATTTTAGCTAGTGTTCACTACAGATGGACAAATCACACCGGGGTATAGACGACTACCTTCTATTGCAACAATCTATAATATACAGGGGAAAGAAGCATGTACTCATGGAAGACTTGAATTTGAGTGACACATGCTGGAAGACTCATGCTGCTACTTCTAAAACATCCTTGGAATTATAGATGACAATTTCCTAACTCAGAAAGTATTGCAGCCAAGATGGGGAAAATCTATATTAGACCTTGCCTTAACAGAGATAAATATACATTATATTATTATATATATTATGGCCACTTGGATCTAAGGGTATGTCTACACTACAAAGTTAATTCGAACTAACAGACGTTAGTTCGAATTAACTTTAATAGGCACTACACTAGCGCTCCGCTAGTTCGAATTTAAATCGAACTAGCGGAGCGCTTAGTTCGAACTAGGAAAACCTCATTTTACGAGGATTAAGCCTAGTTCGAACTAGCTAGTTTGAATTAAGGGGTGTATAGCCCCTTAATTCGAACTAGTGGGAGGCTAGCCCTCCCCAGGTTTCCCTGGTGGCCACTCTGGCCAACACCAGGGAAACTCGTCTGCCCCCCTCCCGGCCCCGGACCCCTTAAAGGGGCACAGGCTGGCTACGGTGCCCGTGCCAGGTGCAAGCCTGCCAGCACCCAGCCAGCAGACCCTGCACCTGGCACGGATCGAGCCACCCACCCGATGCCCCCCAGCCCTCCAGGCTGGTGGCTCCCGGGAGCTTGCCCAGGACCATAAGTGGTGGGCACCTGCCTGGGCAAGTGCAGACATCGTGAACCTCGTCCACGATCTCCGCACTAGGCACAGGAAAGTGGCCGGCTAGGGCAGGAGAGCTGCCAGCCTGGCCACCCAGGAGCAGGTGTGCAAGAGAAACAAGGGGGTCCACTGAGACCCCCGACCCTGAGCCCTGAGCTTACAATGGCCGTCCTGGGTCAGACCAAAGGTCCATCTAGCCCAGTAGCCTGTCTGCAGACAGCAGCCAACCCTAGGGACCCTGGAGGGGATGGACCAAAGACAGTGACCAAGCCATTTGTCTCGTGCCATCCCTCTCCAGCCTTCCACAAACCTTGGGCAGGGACACCATTTCTACCCTCTGGCTAATACCACTCCATGGACCCAACCTCCATTACTTGATCTCATGTCCCTTTAAACTCTGTTCTAGTTCTAGCCTTCACAGCCTCATGCAGCAAGGAGTTCCACAGGTTGACTCTTTGCTTTGTGAAGAACAACTTTCTGTTACTAGTTTGAAGCCCGCTACCCATTCCTTTCCTTTGGTGTCCTCTAGTCCTTCTTTATGGGAACTAATGAAGAACTTTTCTGTATGCACCCTCTCTACCCAACTCCTGCTTTTAGAGACCTCTATCCTGTCCCCCCTCTGTCTCCTCTTTTCTAAGCTGAAAAGTCCCAGTCTCTTTAGCCTCTCTTCATATGGGACCTGTTCCCAACCCTGATCATTGTAGTTGCCCTCCCCTCTCCCAGCCTCTCTCTTCCCCTCTCCCACCTCCCTTTCCCAGTCTCCCCCAGTTTTGTTCAATAAAGACAGATTCCATTTTGGAAGACACGTTATCTTTATTTTGTACATCAAGAAGAGGGGCTAGGGAAGGGTAAATGGAAGGAGGTGAGGGAGGAATGGGGCACAAGCCCCCCATGGGGAGGATTGGGCTGGCTCTGGGGGCTTCTGGGGATGGAAGCTCTCCTGCAGCCCCCCAATTGCCCCCTCTCCCCAGATGGCAGCCTGCGGCAAGTGCAGCCGGGCTGATGGCTGAGTGGTGTGATGTGCCCAGTGTGGATAGTCCGGGCAATCCAAGCCAGGACTGCTTTGCAAGCGGGGCACCCCATAGAACTGTCTGTCCAGGGTGGGGGTCGGGACCCTTTAAGCACAGCCCTCGGCTAGCCTGAGACAGCATCTCCATGCTCTAAGTCCTCCTCTGATGCCCTGCCGGCACAGCTTCCGGCCATCCTTAAGCCCGGTTCAGGGTCCACTTAATGTGGACATGCTAGTTCGAATTAGCAAAACGCTAATTTGAACTAGTTTTTTAGTCTGGATCCGTTAGTTCGAATTAGCTTAGTTCGAATTAACTAATTTGTACTGGAACGGTCCACAAAGGCTTCCCTTGTCAACCGAGCCATGTCTAAGTAAGTTCGAATTAACGTTGTAGTGTAGACATACCCAAAGCGACCATTAATTTTTAGTTCTGTGATCAGTTCTAAATATATATATTTACACTTGATTTTTTAATAGGGCCAATTTCACAAGGTTGAAAACAATTATGAGCCAAATCAGCTGGAAAGATTAAATTAATCAGAAAGATGTGCATGATAATTAGCAAACTTTTAAGAACACCTAATGAGTTGCCTGAAAATCCACAAGACCACAACTGAGAGAAAAGGCAGTACTTGTTTTTAAAAATCTATTGGTTTATAGAGGAAGTGAAGGAAGCACTCTCTTTCTCTCTCACTCTCTCTGTCTCCGTAACAGAAGAAAGGGGAAGTTAATAGTAGTGAAGTTAGGAATTGTAAAAAAGGAAAAGGGAAAAAAAGGGATACAAGGAGAAAATCTTTGGCCAGCTGATTTAGGGACAATAATGATAAGTTTTAAAAGTATATTAGGAACAAAAAGAATCCTGACAATGTTATTGGTCTATTACTAGTTGGTAATTATAGAATTACCAACAATAATGCAGAAAAAGCAGAAGCTGAATACATATTTCTCTTTTGTTTTTAGTGATATAGTCTCATTATATGGTGATTATAACACTCTTTCGTTTCCATTAATATTTCTGGAGGATGTTAAACAGCAGCAACTAAAGTTACAAGTTTTTAAATCAGGGAGTCCACATAATTTGCTTCCAAGGGTTCTAAAAGAGCTGGCTCAAGAATTTGCAGGAGTGCAAATGCTGATTTTCAGGGTGTCTAGAGACTACATGGCTCCATGAATGGAGCCATGTAAAGCAGTTTACTTGACATAATCCATGAAGCGGGGATTTAAATAATCTCCGCTTCATTAAAATAAAAATGGCCACCGCGCTGTGCTGACAATCAGCTGATCCGGCACAGCGCAGTAGTGTAGACGTGGTGCGGTTGACAAGGGAAGCCTTTGTCGACTGCTTCGGTATGCCTCGTGAAACGAGTTTTATTGGAACGGTCGACAAAGGCTTCCCTTGTCAACCGAGCAATGTCTAGACTGCCCCACTGTGCCGGATCAGCTGATTGTCGGCACAACACTGTGGCCATTTTTATTTTAATGAAGCGGAGATTATTTAAATCCCCGCTTCATTGACTATGTCGAGTAAACTACTTTACATGGCTCCGTCGACGGAGCTGTGTACTCTAGACACACCCTAAGTCTTGGGGCAATTGGGAAGTTCCCAGAGATGGAAGAAAGTGAATGTTTTGTCAGTTTTCATAAAGAATAAATGGAAATAGTTGGATAGTTACAGGCCTGTCAGCCTGACACCAGTCCCTGGCAAGACAAGGGAGCAGCTGCTAAGGAACTTTATTATAAAGACTTAAAGAAGGGTAATGTAATTAATGCAAATCAACAAGGGTTTATGGAAAACAGATCCAGTCAAATTAACTTGATGTCATTATTGATGAGATTACATGTTTTGTTGATGAAGGTAATACCGTGGACATTATATATTTAGATTTCTGTAAGGCATTTGATTTAGTACCACACAATCTTTTGATTAAAAAGTTAGAATATATACATTTTACAGGGCACAAATTATATGGATTAAAAACTGACTAAATGATAGGTCTAAAAATGTGATTATAAATAAGAAGTCATCATTGTGTGTTTGCTTTCCTTTGGGTCCTTCAGGGTTTCGCTTTACACTATTTAATATTTTCATTACTAAGCTGGAAGAAAAAATAAAATACTGATATAGTTTGCAAATAACACAAAAAGTTGAAAGAGTGGTAAGTAATGAAGGGTGCAGGTCATTGATTCAGAAGGATGTGGATCACTCAGTAAACTGAGAGCAAGAATACAACATGTGTTTTAATTGGGTAAGTGTAAATGTGTACATGTGGGAACAAAGGATGTTGGCCATACAAGACTTGATCCTGAGAAGCAGGAACAATAAAAGAGTGCTGGAGGTTGTGGTGGATAAGCAGCCTCATATGATCTCTTAATATGATATCATGCCAAAAAGCTAATGTGATCCAGGGATGCATAACCAGGGAAATCTCAAATAGGAGTAGCGAGGTTATTTTACCTCTGTATTTGGCACTGATGTGTAACTGCTGCTAGAATACTGTGTCTGTTCAAGAAGGATATTGATAAATTGAGGAGGGTTCAGAGAAGAGCTACCAGAATGATTTCATGGTTAGAAAACATGCCTTATAGTGATTGACTCAGGGCTCAATCTATTTTAATAACCATGAAGGTGTGACTTGATTACAGTCTTTAGTTATGTATGTAGGGAACAAATAGATAATAATGGGCTCTTCCATCTTGTAGAATAAGGTATAATGTGGCTAGAAACTGAAGCTAGAAAAATTCAGATGGGAAATAAAGGGCACATTTTTAATGGCGAGAGTAATTAACAAAACTGGAACATATTATCAAGGATCATGTTAGAGTTTCCATCACTAACAATTTTAAATCAAGGTTGGATGTGTTTTTTTTAAATATTACCAAGGAATTATTTTGGGGAAAATTCTATGGTCTGTGTTATATGGGAGGTCAGACTAGATCACAGTAGTGTCCTCTGCACTTGGCATTGATGACAAAAACCAGTGATTTGCTTGTCACAGCCAGACATACACTCAAAACACTTCAAGAATGTATCATCAAAACACTTCAAGAATGTATCATTTGCCCATTTTACTGGTTGGGGAACTAAGGCACAGCACTGTCCTGTCCAACTTCATAAAGACTGTAAAGTAGCAGAACTGAGAAGGGAATCTAGCTGTCTTAGCTACCAGGTCAATGCCTGGTCCTCTGGACCAAAGCCTCTATGGAAGATAAATAGTTTCCTCTACTAAGCCATTCCAATACTATTAGCAATTACAAGGTTCCCTTATTGGCTTCATAGAGAATTCAGAGTCATTATTGTAGAGTCAGAACTCATTGTCTTTGCTTAATTGCTAGTAGGATTATTCAATTCATTCCAAAGGGGAAAAGTGAAGAATTGTTGCTATTTTTATAGCATTGATTGCCAGAAAAAAGAAAATGTTCATTAATCTAAACTAAATGTTTAATATTGGTTTGGTTGGCATCTTTAATTTCAGACGGTCAGCAATTATTGGCATCTATTGAACTGCCTCAATTCATGGTTAGAGAAAGGGAGAATTAGCTTAAACACTACACTATTCTGAATCCCATCTCTTCTATTACTTGGAACAAGGAGCTTGTGGGATAGTGTCTCTGAATATATCTGTCTGTGGTCTGGAAAATTATTAGGCTTTTTGTCAAACAATTACTCACTCTCCTTTCTCTAAGGAATTTTATTTTGGCATTTTACTTTTATAAACAATATCTACTCAGTGTTTTGTGTGGTGAGTAGTATTTGAACACTTCCCAGATTGATTAGATTGTTACAGAGAGGTCACTAATGAAATTCTTGGATTTTACCACTCTTCTTTCTCTGGTTCGAGGAAGTTCTGTGTGGATTTGGACCTTGGATTCATGTATCCACAAGTAAATGGTTTAAATCAGCACTTTTCATCTTCAAAGCCCTGTGCAAATATTAACTAATTAATCATCCCCGCAAGGTAAGTGCCAGTATGTTAGTGTTATTATCCCCATTTTACAGATGGGGAAACAGAGACAAAGAGGAGATAAGGGATCCTACCTCTTCATTCTAGTCTATTAGACCACACTTCCTCTTGATAATGATACCTGTACTAGCAACCAATTCAATAGGCAAATGTCTATCATTCTTAACTAGCCATTTCAATGGTACCCATGGTTTCCAGTATATTTTTGTTTAACCTTTAGTCAGAGGCCACCTTCACTAGGCAACCAGCAGGTTCTGGGAAGCAGGCTTCATACAGGCCAAAATCCAAACATTCAATCGCTGCTGAACCAAGCCAGGGTCCTGTTCTCATACATATTGGCCAGGGAAGGTGGCAATGTGAGGAATTACATCACAGAACCTATGAATGGATGTATGCAATGATACAGCAGTCTCCTAAAATATAGGTGTGTGTGTGTGTGTGTGTGTGTGTGTGTGTGTGTGTGTGTGTATAATGGGGGTAATTCTATATCTCATCTCTTAGGCTATGTCTAGACTGCAGGCTTGTTTCGAAAGAGGCTCTTTCGAAAGCATCTTTCGAAAGAGCCTCTTTCAAAAGATCGCGTCTAGACTGCAGGCGGATCTTTCGAAAGAGAAATCCGCTTTTTCGAAAGAGAGCACCCAGCGAGTCTGGATGCTCTCTTTCGAAGACGGCCTCTTTACATTGAAGAACGCCTTCTTTCGAAAGAGGAACTTTCGAAAGAAGGCGTTCTTCCTCGTAAATTGAGGTTTACCGCCATCGAAAGAAAAGCCGCGTTCTTTCAAAATAATTTCGAAAGAACGCGGCTTGAGTCTGGACGCAGGGGAAGTTTTTTCGGGAAAAGGCTACTTTTCCCAAAAAAAACCCCCTGAGTCTGGACACGGCCTTAGTGAGAGAATTGGTCTGTGAATATGTTCAAACCACCCTGACTGCACTTCCTTGTGCAAGATTACTGTTTACCTCCTTGAGTTACATCCACTTTTGTAGATGGTATCATTATAATTGTTCCCTCACAATAGAGGGAAAGACAGCAAGAAAATCACCCGTTGTGTTTATTAGGGTTAGCTGGGTTCTGAGATAGCAGTAGCAGCAGCACTACTGCTGTAGTCTCAGCTACATCTGTTAATATGCTGTGACATGGAGCACTTTTTACTCTCTTGATGTTCTTCTACTCACCTCTACTCATACTGGAAATTTTGCATGTCTGTTATGTTCTAAAATAAAAATAATAACAACAACAGCAACAATTGTGCAACTCACCAGGTGTAATGTCAGAAGTAAAGCATATCTCTCATCTAGGAGGATGTGAAAGGGAACAATCGACAAACCTCAAAGATTGATATATTTGTTCTTGCAGCCTAAAGGGGATAACATACTGACTAACCAAGTGGGTAGATTATATTGAGCCAAAGCAGATAGTCATTACAAAAATAAAATTAGCATGTTATTGTGGCATGGTATTTTCCAGCCTTATTTACATTTCCAGTGTTGTAAACAGGACACAGAAGCAGAATCTTGTGGAGCATATTCATACCAAAAGCAAATTCATACAAAGGACCAGCGTTGTTTGAAAGAGTTAAAAATCTAATTAAATTCAGAATAATTTATTTCAGTTCAAAAGGCTGAGGAGTTGCTTTGCTGGAGGAAAAGCTCACCTGACAGTGAAGAAAATAAAGGTTCTTCCATGACATCTGCAATGTGTGAATCACTAATATTTATCCTCCAATATCTTCTTTATTTTGGTTTTCAAGACAAAGAAAATAACATAAAACCCTTAAAAGAATCATTGAGTATGTCCCTAATCCAAGGAGGACAATCTTCACTAACTCAGGGTACGTCTACACTACAGCGCTAGTTCGAACTAACTTAGTTCGAATTAGTTAATTCGAACTAAGTTAGTTCGAACTAGCGCATCTAGAACTAAAAACTAGTTCGAACTAGCGTTTTGCTAGTTCGAACTAGCGCGTCCACACTGATTGGACGCAGGGGGGCATTTAAGGGCAGCTGAAACCGGTTCTGGCAGGGCATCAGGTCAGCAGTTGCTTTGTGTGGCTGCTGTCTGAGGCTATCTGAGGCTCGTGCTTAAAGGGACCCCCCTGGACAGCCGGTTCTCAGCTTTTCCTGCTTGCTTGCCAACCTCGCCGAGGGACAGCAAAGCGTTGGTCTCTGTGCCCGTCTGTGTCGGTGCTTCCCTTTGGGGGGGACCGCCGCAGGTGGCAACATGGAGCCACGGCTCGCCCTGCACCTTCTGGTGCACGTTCTGGACTTGCTGCTGCAAGCCTGCCAGCAATGGCTCGAGGCTGCCTGGCACCACCTGGGGAACGTCAGCCCCCTGCCTCTCCGCCTGGCCGCCCTGGGGGCCGTGGAGGAGCCGCGGCGGCGCCCCGGCACCGGCGTGCCCCGCCGCATCTGGCGTCTGGACACCAGCAGCGACTGGTGGGACCGCATCGTCCTGGAGCACTGGGACGACCGACAGTGGACCCAGAACTTTAGGATGAGGAGGGACACCTTCCTGGAGCTCTGCGAGTGGCTCGCCCCTGCCCTGCAAAGAAGGGACACTCGCATGAGGCCCGCCATCCCCCTCCAGAAGCGGGTGGCCATCGCCCTCTGGAAGCTCTCCACGCCGGACAGCTACCGATCCGTCGGGAACCAGTTCGGCGTGGGGAGATCCACTGTCGGAGCAGTGCTCATGCAGGTACGGCGCTCGTCAGCCACCGAGCCGGGGGGGAGGGGGGCTGCGAGGAGGGGATGGGCCGCCCCAGGGACAAAGGGGGGGGCGGGAGGAGGCGAAGGCGCCCCGCACCGGAGGGGTCGGGCTGTCCCGGCCGTACTACACGCCGCCAGGGGGGTTGCTTCCGGGAGTGGGGCGCGGGGCACTGCCAGGGCATGAATGCTCCCAGCCACCCGGGCGCCCCACTGATTGACGCTTTGCTGTGTCTCTCTCCGCAGGTGGTCAAGGCCATCAACCGGGTGCTGCTCCGCAGGGTGGTCCGCCTCGCCGACCCGGATGCCGTCATCTGGGGATTCGGCGCCCTCGGCTTCCCCAACTGCGGGGGGGCCATCGACGGGATGCACATCCCCATCCGTGCCCCGGAACACCAGGCGTCCCGGTACGTGAACCGCAAGGGGTACTTCTCCGTCATCCTGCAGGCCGTGTGTGACCACCGGGGACAGTTCACGGACATAAATGTGGGCTGGTCCGGCAAAGCACACGACGCCCGGGTGTACCGGAACTCCTCCGTGTGCCAGCGGCTGCAGGACGGGACCTTCTTCCCCGACCGCCACATCAGGGTCGGGGATGTGGACATGCCCGTCTGCCTGGTGGGGGATGCCGCCTACCCACTGCAGCCGTGGCTCATGAAGCCCTACACGGGGCACCTCAATCCCTCCCGCCAGGCCTTCAATAACAGGCTGAGCAGGGCCCGCATCGTGGTGGAGGGGGCCTTCGGGCGACTGAAAGCCCGCTTTCGATGCCTCCTCACCCGTCTGGACCTGGCCGAGCACAACATCCCTCCCGTGGTGGCGGCATGTTGTGTGCTCCACAATTTGTGTGAGCGGAAGGGGGAGGCTTTCTTGCCAGCCTGGATGGCTGAGGCTGACCGCATGGCTGGACACTACGGTCAGCCCCGCACCGCCGCCGTCCGGGAAGCCCAGCGGGGGGCCATCCGGATCCGGGAAGCCCTGCGGGAGAGCTTCCAGGTGGAGGAGGAGGAGGACTGACCTCTCCCTGCATGCCCCACCGGGGCCTTCTTCCACCCTACCCCCCCCCTTCCCCTTTCCCCTCCCTATCTACTGTACAATAAAGACACCTGTTTTTCAAACAAAAACGTCTGTTTATTTCAGAGAACTGGGGTGGGGGAGGGAGGAATGAAGGTGGGAGAAGGGAGGGGGAAACCTGGGACGAGGGAGCTGGAAGGGGAGGGGAGGGAAGGGAGGAAGGGAAAGGAAAGCTCAGGGGTGGGAGTCTGGGTGCCTCTCCCGTCTCGCCACACTGCGGGTCCGGGGGCGTCGGTGGGGAATGGTTGTGGAGGGGGGGGCAGAGAGGACAGGCGGTGTGGAGGAAGCAGGAGCGGAAGCAGGAGCGGAAGCAGGAGGAGCAGGGGGAGCAGGGGGAGCAAGAGGGGGAGCAAGAGGGGGAGCAAGAGGGGGAGCAGGGGGAGGAGGAAATGGAAAGCGGTCCAGCAGGCTCTGGAGGTGGCCTCGCAGGGCACGTCCCTGCTCCTCCAGGGCCTCCAGACTCCTCTGGCGCAGCCTGAGGTCCTCCTGGACCCAGTGGTCCTGGAGACGGAGCTGTCGGTCCAGGAACCGGAGATGCCGCCTCTGGTAGTCCTCCTGGTTCCTGGCTGTCCTGCTTGCCCGGGCGCGGGCGGCTGCTGCAGGCGGTGTGGTGCGCCCTGCAGGCCCCGGTGCTGCAGCTGTGGTGCAAGAAGACCAGCGGTCAATTACCCCAGGGGCCCAGGTGTGTGAAACCCATCTCCCCTCTGCAAGGCCAGGGCCCCTGCAGGATCCCCAGCTGCTGCTCTGTGATGGGCAAGGCCCAGGCGCACGGTCCCGGGGCTCCCTCTCGCCCCAGCCCCCCGTACACATAAGGGGAACACGAGGGTACTCACAGGTGGACGCCTCCCCGGCCTCTGATGATGCAGGCGAGCGGCTCTGTGGGGTGCCTCGGGGGTCCCGGGTCCTGGGAAGGCTGGCGGCAGGCTCCTGGCTCTCAGAGCCCTCTTCCTCCTCCTCCGTGTCCAGGAGCGGTCCCTCTGCCCCGGGGTCAATCACGTCCCGGGGGGCAGGGACGGCATGAGGCCCCAGGATGCGGTCCAGGGCATGGAAGTGGGGGCAGGCCTCCGGGTCAGCCCCTGGCAGGCAGGCCCGGGAGTAGGACTGCCGCAAGTCTTTAATCTTGCAGCGCACCTGCTCCCGGCTGCGCTGGTGGCCCCTGGCGGCCAGGCTGGCAGCCATGCGTCCATAGACGGCCGCGTTCCGGTGGCTAGTGCGGAGATCGTGGACATTTGAGGCTTCCCCCCAAACCTCGATGAGGTCCACGATCTCCGCACTTGACCAGGCGGGCGCCCGCCTTTTGCGCCCCCGGGCAGGCTCCCGGGAGCCGCCAGGCTGGTCGTGGGGAGCAGTGGAGGGCTGGGAGCCCTCGGATGGCTGGCTCATCCTGTGGCAGGTGCAGGCTGTGCAGGCACGGGTGCTTGCAGCCTTGCAACTGGCACAAAGTGAGTAGCCAGCCCGTGGCCCTTTAAGGGCTCCGGGGCCGGGAGGGGGGCAATAGAGTTTCCCTGGTGTTGGCCAGAGTGGCCACCAGGGAAACCTGGGAAGCCTTAGCCTCCCACTAGTTCGAACTAAAGGGCTACACAGCCCTTAGTTCGAACTAGCTAGTTCGAACTAGGCGTTAGTCCTCGTAAAATGAGGTTTACCTAGTTCGAACTAAGCGCTCCGTTAGTTCGAATTAAGTTCGAACTAACGGAGCGCTAGTGTAGCGCATAGGAAAGTTAGTTCGAACTAACGTCCGTTAGTTCGAACTAACTTTCTAGTGTAGACATACCCTCAAATTGTAAGGGTTGCCGATCTTCATGGGATGGGAGTGGAGGATTCTTTTGCATAACTGTGCCTTCTAGGACATGATGAGGCCAAGCATCATCATTCTCCATCCAGCAACAACAAAAAAAAAACTATCCAGTGGGGCATGCTGTTACATGTGTATTTTGTGCTAAAAGGATTTGGGATTGAAACTTGTTGACTAATGTAGCATATAATCATTTTAAAACTTCATTATTTCAAATTTGCAGGTTCAAAGAGTAAGAGGATATCAGTGACAATGGCAAGCAGGAAATGGTCCAAGTATTAAGTTATCCTTTCAAGCTGGCTCATTGCCAAAGTGAAATAGTTTTATGAAAAATATGGGCCTTAAAGTGATGATTTGAGCATATCCCCAAATGGAAACGAACATCCCATGTTTTTGTTCTTCAGGGAGTAGTTTGCATTTAAAAGATTAAATATGACTAAAACTCTATGGAAATAAGAAAAAGATGATTGTTTACATTGCAAACCAAATGATAAACATATTCAAGTGCATTTGTAACACAATACACAATACAACAAATTGATGCATCATTGCATCTTTCAGAAAGACACTATTTCAATTTGGGAGGTATTAAGATTTAAGACGCACCCATTTAGATTCAGAGCTGGTTGAAATGCGGTAACTATATTCTGTGAACAAGTTATATTTTCCTTATTTTTCAAAATAAAGACAGTGTTTTTCATTTCTGATCGCTTTTTATTTTTGAAAACCAGGTTTTGTTGGTTTTTAGTTTTCCATTAAAAATAAATACAAGGAAAAGGTCCTTTCTCATAAAAAAAGTTTAATGAAAAATTAATGCCAGCTTTATTCAGAATTTTGTTGCAGTCATTGGGGATTTCACCATCCCACACAGTGCTGGTGACAAACTTGCCTATTTCATCTTGCATCTCTTGCTTAAGGAATATTCTCCTTCTTGGGTCAGATACTCTCCCTCCCCACTGCAAAGCTTTTCTTTTCTGGATTAATCTGCTTCATGCCATGCCCACATTTGTCAAAATCTCATTTCTTCATCCTACAGCTTTTAGAAGTAGCTTTGGTGGAAGACTGGGTTTGGAGTTGATTGACACCAATATTATGCCTGCCTCCGTTGTGGTCTCCATTATTGATCTCAGTCCCCATCTCAGTGATATACACTGAGAGCTGAGCAAAGTATATCAAACAAAGAGTTTATTTCTTCTAAAAAAACCTGTAATTTCAGTCAACCCAAAACTATATGCAGATTTAATACAAATTTGCTGTACAGTTTTGGACACAAAATAAAAACCAGGCTACATTAACAAGGCGAGTTAGGTTCTATTCACAACATTGAAGAAGAAACTGTGGTGCTGCTTCTCCCAAAAATTAATAGCCCTGTGATTAGTAAACTAGCATGGGATTTGGGAGGGCTAGGATGAAGTCCCTCCTCTACCTGACATAGAACAGGATTTGAAGCCAGTCCCATTCTCCTGAAAATGTCCCTAGCCCCTGGCTTGCAAAGTGTTCTAAGGTCGATCTTACTCAATCTCTCCTGTTGAAATTGTTCCACTTTGTACAAATAAATAGTTCTTGGAGAAGTGCAAAGCTTCACATAATGTTCTGAAGATTAAAACCATGGGCTCTGGTGGATCAAGTGGGAAGTGGTTTCCAAGTCTGAGGATCTGCAGAACACTGGACTCACTTCTAGGGCACACATCATGGCTGGGAATGGCCGAGCAACTCTTTCCTCATCTACTGCCCCCTGCAGACAGCTGTTCCCCTCCTGTGGTAGTCTTTTTACTTGTGACTCGGCCCTTTGGCTAAACCACGTTTAGTGCCACCTTCTTCGTAGTAAACAGCATTCCATAAACTAAACTCATAACACAACTCTTTTCCGCTACACAAGCTCACTTCCCCATGGGCTCTTCTTCCCTTCCTGGGCTCTGCAGTATTATGCTTTTATGCTGAACAACATGGGCCTTTTTCTTAGATACCTGGATAAAAATGCAACAATTCTTTTCATCCTTGTGTCAGAGTGCACTTTCTTCTGTGCCTGGACATTCTCTGACCTTGGTCTTCCTTCAGGCTCTTTCCCACAGCAACTCCCTAGGCTTACCAAACATCTGCCTCTTCCTGGGCCCTTTCTTCACTCCCTACCAACCAGAGTGGGACTTCAGAATTCTTCCCCTTTCTTATCCAGGCTTCTTCCCCTTAAGTTTGTCCCCCAGCTACTCCCCCACCTGCACTTGTACTTATACTTCTGTTGGGCCTGGCCCATGCCTCAGGTGCTTTAACTGAGCTCTCTGGCTCCAGTTAATCCTTTTAATATACTCCTGAACAGTGCTCTGCTTCTATCCACCTCCCTGTGGTATTACAGAAGATATGCCTTAAATACAGAGCTTCAGGGCATGTAGCTATTCAGTGTTCTTCAGCAGTCTTTGCTTCTCTGAGGGAATTTTCTAAAATGCTGCCGCATTATCAGTCCTGTCTGCAGAATCCAAAACTCAACTCTTCCTCCTGACAATAAAGTACTTCTTCATATCTGCTACATCTGCTTCAAGGAACACCTCCTCCATTAGTCTCTGCTGAGTATGGATCCAGCCACCTCACAGGAGAAAAATACAATTATTCTGAAGAAGAGCTCTGTGTAAGACTGAAAGATTGTCTCTCACCAACAGAAGTTGGTCCAATAAGATATCATTACAGCCACATTTTGTCTTTTTTAATCCAAATTTTTAGAACAACCACAAGTCACTGAGCAACTAGCAATAACCATATTTCAACTAACCAATGGCTCCAGCTGGGATGAAATTGTATCTGTGAAAAAACCTTCCATCATCAGGGTCACTTGAATTACCCGGCTTGGAGATACAATGCCATCCGCAACCATTAGATGGATGTCTCCTGGATTTAATTGTGATAATCCAGGGACAGGTCCTCGAACCTGATTCATCTTCTACTGAACTCCACAAGTCAGTTCAGGATTTGCCATAGTGGTTCAGGAATGTCCTGGATTATCACAATTAAATCCAGGAGACATTTCCGAGGCTTCTTTATTGGGATGAATGTGCTGTAATCTGGAGGGATCGAGATGCTTTTTAAATAATCTTTGTTTTAGCTAATTCAATTGTGTTAGAAGAATCTTGCCTGCTGAGGAAGCAATAGGAGGGGAGCTTGGAAAGGAATTGCTAGTTAAAAGAGTTGCACTAAAGATGTTATCCACTGGTACTTTGTCTAATTACTCATATCACTAGTACATGCATTAGTGACTGAGAACCTCTGGAATAAACATTGCTGTAAATGCCATGAAGCTTCCAGGGAATCCTGAAAATGAATTTGACAGGGAAAAAGAGAGTGAAGTGTCAAAGTGGCCTTTAAGCAGCTCCTGATTAATAAATATAGCCATATATGGAGAGTAATTGACAGTAAGATCATCTATTTCAAAGGATCCTGTAATTTCTTTTAAAATGTTGAATATTTGCTTCTCAAAGGACTAATCTAATTGACGCAGCTACTTAAGGCTCACAGTGTCTTCAGAAATTCTCTGCTGAATAAAGTCAAAACTTCTGAAGTCAGTATTAGAATATACATCAGGACTGCGTCTAGACTGTCATGATTTTGCGGAAATACTTTTAACGGAAAAGTTTTTCCGTTAAAAGTATTTCTGCAAACGCGCGGAAAAGTATTTCCGTTAAAAGTGCTTTTGCATAAAAGCATCCGTGGCCAGTCTAGATGCGATTTTGCACAAGAAAGCCTCGATCGCCATTTTAGCCATTGGGGCTTTTTTGCGCAAAACTGTTCTTCCCTGTCTACACTGGTCCTTTTACGCAAGTATTCTTGCACAAGAGGGCTTTTTCCCGAGCAGGAGTGTGAAAGTATTTGAGCAAGAAGCACTGATTTTGTACATTACAAAGTCAGTGATCTTGCGCAAATTAAAGCAGCCAGTGTAGACAGCTGGCAAAATCTTGCCAGTCTAGATGCACCCCAGATGTTTATCACAACAGATTGGTTTAGGAAGCACTTCTCTGTGAGTATGGAGAAAGATGTTTGGTCATTTTCTGTCTGGTATTGAGAACAGAATACAAAAATTAAAAGGTGATGTTTTTGGAGTAAGATAGACTGAACATAAATCTGGAGGACCTGATTTCCATGTCATTTACAAACTGGTTTTATACCAGTCTCAGAGGAGAAGCCAGGTTAGTCTGTAACTTTAAAAAATGAATAGTGTATATATATATATACACACACACACACACACACACACACACACATGATTGGAGTATTGTTATAGAAAGGTACAGCTTGCTCAGGAAATATAGGCAAGGAAAAAAAGGTGGAGGTGGCTTTACATATTATTTTTAAAACATGCATTGCTTATATACTCAGCCTCTGCTGCCATCAACTCTTGTGTACAAGAACAGTAAGCTAGATTTGTACACTTTAATACTATGGTTAAAATCCTAGCATTTCTCAGTACAAGCCAAAGCTTGGATGAGTTTGAAATTTGATGTCCAAATACTACTAGCAAATAATTCCATTCTCTGAGCTGCCCAGATTATGCTCAGAAGCTCTCCCTGGCTGTAATTTGGCCTTTCTACCTTTTGCTTTTATGCTGCCATTTTCACAAATATTAACTCTCTAAGGGTACATCTACACAGTCGTGCGTAGCTCAAAACAAGATACGCAATAACTTATTTTGAGCTAGCCTATTTTGAAATTTGGTGCTGTCTAGATAGCACCAGACTTTGAAATGGAGCGCTATTCTGGCATCTGCCTTATTCCACGTGCAACAAGGTTTACAGGAATAAGACCCCCATTATTTCAAATCTATTTCAAACTAACGGATGTGTTAAGACACACACATCGTTATTTTGGGATATTGGATGTTATCCCGAAATAGTGCCACTGTGTAGACACCTGCCCTCTCCCCTTTCCACTTTGCTGCAGAGTATATAACTGATAGTAAAATATTTTGCAATGCCTGCAGTATATAAAATATTCTCCACAAAAATTAAGGGCCAGATTCTCAGTTGTCATAAATTGTCACTGAAAACAAAGAGTTACATTGATTTGCACCTGATGAGAATTTGACTCAAAATGTGCGGCAAGACTTGGCTTCTAGGTTTAGGTGACCTTTGTCCCTCTGCACAGTGAACTTAAGAGGAATTCCTGCAGTATTCCTCAGGGAAGGGAAGGAACAGCAGTGTCCATTCTTGAGACTAACCATCATTAGCCATGCCAATCACATCCTGCCCTGGCAATAATTACTAGCAAGTGAGAGAATGTACCTGTAATCATAAAGTGAATTAAACATATAAATAAGGTGCAGGCAGGTAATTGCAAGCAAAATGAAAGAGAGAGAGAGTGTGTGTGAGAAACAGAAAGGTGAAATGAACAGAGAGAGATTTAAATGAGAAACTGATGAAAGACTTTGAAAATCTTTTGCCTTTAATTGATGGCTATTATTCATATTTATGCAATTCATGGAAAAGAAATTGAAAGGGGAAATGAAAGGAATATATTTAAGACATGTTTAAACTAGAATGACTGCCTTTGCTGCTGCTCTGTTATTATCTGTCTGCATTGTTCAAGTGCCAGAAAGGACCAGGGCCATTCCTCAATAGCTGGGATTCTTTCTGACCTCTTTTCCGTTTCCTGAAGGCCATTTTGACAACTGATTCAAAGCCTGGCACCAATTCTCCCATATATAGAGAATAACACAGCTTTGGTTTCTAAGGGTATGTCTACACTACCCTCCTAGTTCGAACTAGGAGGGTAATGTAGGCATACCGCACTTGCAAATGAAGCCCGGGATTTGAATTTCCCAGGCTTCATTTGCATAAGCGGGGCGCCGCCATTTTTAAAACCCCGCTCGTTCGAACCCCGTGCAGCACGAACTAAGTAGTTTGAACTAGGCTTCCTCGTTCGAACTACCGTTACTCCTCATGAAATGAGGAGTAACGGTAGTTCGAACGAGGAAGCCTAGTTCGAACTACCTAGTTCGTGCCCCGTGAGCCGCGCTGCACGGGGTTCGAACCAGCGGGGTTTTAAAAATGGCGGCGCCCCGCTTATGCCTACATTACCCCACTAGTTCGAACTAGTGGGGTAGTGTAGACATACCCTGAGTTACTTGCCAGAGTTCTAAACTTATAATGCGCAGAGTGGCTGCAACCATCTCTGGGAACACAGGCATCAACACGGCCTCACCCCAAAATCTGACTCTCAGGAAATTGCCATGGGATCTCTGACACTTTGTCCTTATGTGTCTTTTGGAAATGTGTTTTGAATATGAATATGCATATCTCAAATATGCTTTATGCAAATGGGGACATGCAACCTATCACTGGAGAGCCTGTAATTCCCCAAATGTGTATATTTTATTTATGTGCATGTATCATTATTTTATGTGAAGTTAGAATTATGAAGTATAAGCCCATTCACATATGTAGATGTGCTAATGAAGGCCATTAGCAGTACTCAAAAAAACTTACTGACCCAGTGCTTAAGGCAATGATCTGTGAATAGCCTTGTTTTTCCCATTAGCCTGCATTGTGATTGATTCTACAGACACATGTGACCATGCTTTCAGATACTGGACTCCATCTTGAATTTTGTACTTTTCCTTAAGAAGGGGAGATTAAACAAAGACTTCCCACCCTAGGGAAATTCTATATAAGGAATGGGAAGCAAACAGTGATGGTCTTCAGCTGCTTCACAGACAGTTCCCAACACAAGACTATATATGAGAAAACCTGGGAACAAAAGACAGGACTATGTAGCACTTTAAAGACTAACAAGATGGTTTATTAGGTGATGAGCTTTTGTGGGCCAGACCCACTTCCTCAGATCAAATAGTGGAAGAAAATAATCACAACCATATATACCAAAGGATACAATTAAAAAAAAGTGAACACATATGAAAAGGACAAATCAAATTTCAGAACAGAAGGGGAATGCAGGGGGGGGGGGGTAAATGTCTGTGAGCTAATGGTATTAGAGGTCATAATTGGGGAAGCTATCTTTGTAATGGGTAAGATAGTTAGAGACTTTGTTGAGCCCCCCCACGTAGAATGTTGAATTTGAGCTGCTAAACCCAGGTCAGCAGCTGGCCTGAAAAAAGCATTCACCTGAAATAAGAATCAGGGTGAGAAATTATGGTTTGTAACAACTTAGTATATTAGGCTTAGCTAACATGTTTTGTTTTGCTTAGTAATTTACTTTGATCTGTCTGTTGCCACTTAAGTCTTACTTTTCATACTTAATAATATCTCCTCTCTTTATGATAAAATCGGCGAGGAGTCCTGTGGCACCTTATAGACTAACTGAAGTGTTGGAGCATAAGATTTCGTGGGCAAAGACCCACTTCAGTTAGTCTATAAGGTGCCACAGGACTCCTTGCCACTTTTGCAGATTCAGACTAACATGGCTACCCCTCTGATACTCTCTTTATTATCAAACCCAGTGTAAATAATCGTTGCTTGGGTGGGGGGCAACACCTGTGCATCTCTCTCTTTTACTGATAAGGGGAGTAAACATATTATGATCTCACTCTGTATAAACTTTATGCACAGTGAGATGGATTTATTTGTGGTTTTGCTTCCACTGTGGCTATGCACCAGAGTGTGCTGTCAAAGCCCTATGACTGAGCCTTTCCAGAGTTGAGCTGTTCTCTGTGTTTGTGTTGCTCTGCTGTGGGCTGTAATCCCAACTCTGTGCCTTTGCAGGGGAAGGGGGAGGGGACAGAGGCTCTGTCTAAGCAGGACAGGGTGGTGGGGCACCCAAGAGAGCAGGTAGTAATGATCTGTAATGGGGTCAGTGGCATGATCAGCCCATGAGATGACAATCTCAAGGGGATCTCTGTGACCCCAACCTGCCAGAGGCTCAAGAAAAGTTTTTGCCCCCTTTTCAGAGAGAATGTTTATACAGTCTTCTTTGCTCAGTTGTATTAGCTCAGTGGTATTCATACCACCTGTGTATTAATAGAAGATTAGGTAGCTCTTAGAACAGCATAACCCTATGATTTGATTTTCCAGGGAAATAGAAACCTGTGGATGACTGACCGATCCCTCCTACTCTCTTCCTTTGACCTGAATGCCACAGCCCTGGTCCTTCTTTTGGAGCAAGACCAGCCAGAATTCCATTCAGAACCTATCAATGCCACTGATTTAAGAATCTGAAGTTGCTGCTGCCGCTGTAAGAGAAGGTGTTTGCTCTCCACTCTGATGAAATGTGTATTGCTTCCATGGCACTTGGGATCGCTGCTGGACCAAAGAGTGGGAGAGCAATATTAGAGGATGATTCATTTCAGTTTCCATGGCTGGAAATAGAGTGCCTGCAATCTGAAGCCCTCATGGATGGGTTGTGAATCAAGGAAAGTGTACTTATCTGTCTGTATTTTGAGAAGTGATTTCTCAGAGCTCCAGTGGAGATACCAAGGAAAAAGAAAAAATAAAGAACAGCTCTAGAACTGGTTCAGTTTAGCAGCCTATCAATAATACAGTGCAATTTTATTTTTCATATCTTCTTTCATACAGACTATATCCCAAAATATGTTATTACAAATTTAATTATTACAAGGCAGTGGATATTATACAGTATAGATTATGAGAAAACAGGGGCAAAAAGATGCTGTATATAGAGTATATTAAAAACAGATAACAGCCAAGATCTGGGAAAGAGAGAAAGGAATTAAGAGGTGTAAACAGGGGGATTGTGACGGGGCAGTCCAGCCCCACACTGGCTAAGGGGGGAGCCAGCTGGCCTGTTGGGCAGTGCAGATCCCGCCCCTGCAGCAGTGCTGGGCATGCTCCAACTGCCAGCCAGGTATAAAGGCCAGGGAGACAGCTCAGTTGGGGCTGGCCTCCAGGGAGGGAGGAACTCCTGCCCAACTTCCAGAGCCACAGCCGGACCTGCCACCAGAGCAAGAGCTGCTGAGCCTGCCATCGTCACCTCTGCAGTCCCTGGGCCGAGCACGACCGCAAGTCTGACCCTGGGGGGCAGCCCGCCCCACCATGGTGGACAACCCCATTGCTGCTGCCCCAGAAACCGAACCTGCCTACGTCATGGTCACCGCCAGCCCAGTGCCTGCAGGTGGGGTCTCCGTCAGCCATGGGGCTGGGGTAGGAAGCAACCCAGGGCAGGGGGCAGGGAACCCCCCGGTTGGCTTGATGTGTTTTGGGGAGAACTCCCCGCCGAGCCAGTGATGGGAACCACCCACCACTAATAGGGCCCTGGGTTGGGGTCCGGTGGAGGGGGAGGGCCCAGACCCCCCCCTACCCCATCCCCCCAGAGCCTGGACTAGGCCTCAGGGCCTGCGTTTACATTGAACTAGGCCTCTGGGCCTACGTTTGTGATGAACTAGGCCTCTGGGCCTGGGAGTGTAACGCCTCGACCCCAGGGCCGAGCATTGTGGGGTGGGGCACCCCGCAACATGGATAAAGAGATGTTTTTAGATGATAGTTGAAAAGAGAGGGAGAGCTGATGAGGCAGAGGGTTACTGCAAGTCTGTTCCAGATGTCAAGAGATTATACAGAGGGACAAAGAGGAAGCTGGTGTGAATGAGTGGAGGAAGAGATGGTGAAGTGAGTGCCAGGTCTGGAGTTACACAAACAAGAAAGGCATTTCTGAGCTAACTCATGAAATAACTGGTAGGCCAGCGGATTCCTCTGAAAATGGATGGCACCATACGTGCAAGAGGGTGTGCATGCTGCTAAGAAACAGAGGAAGCAGGGGCAAGGGTTATTTTCAAATCCAAGTAACTTGGAGTACCATAGAAACAGAACAACAACATAACTTCCCCTAATGTCTGAACTGGATGTTCATATTTGTTAAACAAGTACTAAGTGACATTTGTCCCGAGTTCTTCAAGATAGCAGGACTGAAGGACAAACAAATCTATCAACACTTCTCTCTGTTAGGCATTAGAGGTCACTTTGTCACAGCTGCTGGGGCTGCCTCTTTCTACTTATTGCCACCTGGCAACTTCCACAAGCATTACGTTGTCTACAAGCTTCTACCAAATATTTTGGATTCTCGAAAAATCCATGACCTACAGGACAATTTTTTCTGATATGGCCTCCAAATTTTCACTGGCAATTTTATCCGCAAAATTATTTGAGCATGCCAAGTCTATACTTGGATGAGCAAATTATACTTGGACCCAAAAATCAGATAATTGCCTAGCCATTTAATCAGTGTGCACCAATTTCTGCCCACTACTAACGACTTCTCCCTGAGTCTAAAAGAGCACCAAGTAGACCTAACCAAGGGGCATTGGTAGATCCACCTCAATCCACAGTCCTGGGAGAAGACCATGTTTGCCACCCCTACCAGGCTCTCACTTTTTCCAGATGCCTTTTGGCTTACATGGGGCATCGGCAACCTTTCAGAGACTGATGGACCGCCTCCTGAGCACCGACAAGGAATATGCCACCACCTACTTAGACAATGTTGTGGTGTACAGCAAAGGATGTGACACTCACCTACTTCAGGAAGCAGTCATCCTCTGGACTCTATGATGGGCTAGGCTTATGGCCACCTGAAAGAAGTTTCATCTTGGGTGGCAGGAAACAATCTACTTAGGGTACACACTGGGCTGAGGGCAAGTCCGGCCCCTCATTGGGAAGATTCAGGCACTATAAGAGAGGCCTGCCTCGATGACCAAGCATCTGGTTCAACAACTCCTTAGCCTAGTGGGGTGTTATCATTGCTTTGTGGTATGGTTTGTGACTATTGCAGCCTCCCTTATGTTGCTTTTTAAGAAGAATGGCCCCTGACAACCCTGATGGGAACCATTCATCACTAATAGAAGGCCTTTTGCATCTGTAAGAGGATCCTATCTCAGGAATCGGTGCTTTTCAGTCCCAATTTTGATGAGGAAATCCTGCTATAAATGGATGCATCGGAGGTTGGGCTTGGGTCCTCTCACAGGAGCATGATGGAGAAGAACATCCCATCCTCTGAGTCGGGCACTGTTTCCCTGGGAGTGTAAGCGTTCGACAATAGAGAAGGAGGCCCTTGCAGTTAAGTGGGCCATTGAAGCCCTTCGCTGTTATTTATTGGGAATGTGACAGGGTGCAATCATAGATGATGCCATGGGGCTGTTCCCTGGTGTGCTGATTATGCCACTGACATTCGCCTCCTTGCTGTCTGGGGTTCTCCATCACTCCTGTCCTGCTGGGCCAGCTTGTCTGGTCTCCCAAGGCACAGAGTTGGAGTAACTACCCCTTCCTGAAGAGCAAGGCAGACACTGAACCACTTTAGCTCTAGGAGAATGCAGTTTTAAGGCACAGCACCCAGGAATCCTGCCCCCGAAAGGGATCAACCCCCCCCCCCAAATAAATGCATCATTCTCTGAGTAAAAGTTGAACACAAAGAAAGCTCATGAGGATATTTTCCCTCTTTATCAATGAAAGAGAGAAAAAGTACACTGATTGCTTCCCCCAGGTAACAATTATTTACATTGGGCTAGATAGTAAACAAAGGTGACTTTAATAAATACAAACAATAGGATTTAAGTGGTTTCAAGTGAAAATGGAGAGAGCAAAGTAAATTACAGATTTAAAATGAAAAGAAAATGTATAGTTAGTTCTAATTCACTAAAAAACTCATTACAAGCAGTTCCTTTCCCTCAAGAGCCTGTTCTTATTTCAAGACAGTATTCAAAATCAAAGATGATTGTTTACTCAGACTGGGTCTCGGGTGATTTATTTTGTATCTTACTGTACCAGGCCTTTCTTCAGGCCAGCTGAAAACAAAGCCACAGATAGCTTCCCATTGTTTCTATCGATTCTCCTTGCAAAGTGCAGGGGAAAAGGGAGGAATATTTTGTTCTCTACCCTCACCTACCATGGAAAATTACCTGGTCAAACTGGTACCCTACTCCCAGGTGGTATGTTTTCCTAAGAACAGCCACTGCTTAGACTATAGGGTGAGTTTACACAGCAGAGCTTAACTCAAAATAAGCTATGCAAATTGAGCTACGTCAATTGCATAGTTTATTTCAAAATAACTTATTTCAAAATTGTGAGTGTCTATATAGCACTCATTTTGAAATAGAGCACTCTTCCTCTGACTTCCCTCACTCCTTGTACCATGAGGGTTACAGGAGTCAGAGTAAGATGTCCTCCAGCTTGACAGTATTTCAACATTATTTCAAAATAACTGTCTGCTGTGTAGACGCGGACTAAGTTATTTCGGAATAGCACTAGTTATTTTGAAAAAGTGTTGCCGTGTAGACGTACCCTAAAAGGACAAACAAGGCTGTTCTCAAGTTGTTAAGTTGATCATCCAGTCATTAAGGCTTTCTGGAGCACTATTGAGAGCTTACATTTGCACATTTAAGACCACAAACAATTTCATACCTATATTTCTAACTTTTCAGACAAGAATGATACATACACTCAAATAAGATATACAGATCCAGCAGAATGTAACATTAAAATTGATCAGTTACATGAGGTATTATGTGTAAAATGTCTTTGAGTTATGCATATTTATACTCATAAATCAATTTCATCAAGTATGGAGGGGAGGTATCACAACAGGGATCTCCCTTTGTCCTCATCATGGTCCATGCCCCTCTGCAGTGGTTGCATCAAATGAAGGATACCAACACTCATCTCACGTGTTGATTCTTAGCTCTATAGCAATATGTTTTCTCAGTCTGTCATCTGACCAGGAAAGAACATTTAAATGTGGACTTTTTAAATGAGAGAGGGTCTGAAGACCAATCCCAGAGATCAGGGGCTGGACATGGTGGGAGGAAGTTTACTGAGGCAGTTTGGCCTCACTCTGACCTGGAGGGGAAGAACTCCAAGAAACCTAGAGCAATCTAGCCCTGCTCCCAGGAAACAGAGGGGTGGGGCTGGAAGTAGAAAAGCTGGAGCTGGACACCTTGCCCAAGCTCCCTAGGTGGGAGGCTTAGCCACCCTGCCTGGAAGAGGAAAACTGGCCAGGACTGATGGCAAGCTCAGTAGACCAGGACCAGGACCGCTGATGCCCCAGACTCCAAGCCAAAAGAAACCTTGCTGGAGTCTTTGTTGGCTCCAGACGTGGAGGAACTGGGATCAAGCCAAGTCGGCCCATAGGAGGCACAGCAGGCATTCGGGAAAGGGAATGTGGGTGGGGCTATGCCTGGTGGTTTGGGAAGACAAAGCCTTTCCCCACCTAGGCCCATGGACCTGAATGTAGCTCAAGGTACACCCTGGCCTGAGCACCCTGACTTGGTTTCTGCCCTCCCCTGAATTAGGGCCAAGGCATATTGACTCCTGCTCAGCCTGAACCCAGGCCTCAGCTTCTGTTTGCTGCCCCACCCTGAACAAGGGCCTGGAGAAATTAACTGTAGCTGTGCTGGAACACAGGCTTGAGCTCTCTGAGCTGCTTGTTGCCCTGCCCTGAACTAGGCCTGGGCCTCACTTGCCCAGCTTGAACACAGGCCTGAGCTCATGTGCGGTTTGTGGCCTGCCCTGGGCTAGAGCCAGTGCATAGTGACTGCTACTTAACCTGAGCATAGGCCCAAGCACCTGGACTCTTTGTTGCCCTGCCCTGAATGAGGGCCTGGGCATCTTGACTGATATTCAGTCTGAACATAGTCCTGAGTACCTGAACTGTTGTGGCCCAGCCCTGAAGCAGGCCCTGGGCTGGACTATTCACCCTGTCTGCTTCATGCTCATGATGCCATCAACATGTTTTGTTAGTCTTTAAAAAAAGCTACAAGACTATTCCTCATTTTTTAAGTTTTTCCAGTTAGGGTATGTCTACACTTACCCCCTAGTTCAAACTAGGGGGCAAGTGTATACATATCCTTACAGACTAACACGGCTACCCCTCTGATGCTTGAGTTAATGCGAGTTGCCATTTTCCTAATGGCTTCAACGTGCTTGAGGACAGGCCAGTCTAGCAAATACTGAAATATTTTGGGAGGTTACAGGAGCACCTTAAATGATACCCAGCTCTTCAAGAAAATAGAAAACCAGTGCAAAGAAAACAGATCTAATATGTTTCCAAGCGGTAACACTAACAGAGGAGACAAGTAGTCACATTCTACCACAGCTGTGGCCTCCCAGAGGTCTTCAACTTAGTATAGCCCCATGTGGAAAATATAATGTTCTGTGCCTCAGAACAGCTGGTTTTCACTAATTGATTAAATTAGAAATTCAAATGTTGGCCATTGTTTCATAGTCAGTCAGAGGTAAAGACAATTTATCTAAAACTCCTCATCAATGTGAAAATCAGCCTATTGCAAAGGGTCAGGAAAAACCCACATAGGCACCACTGAAAGGTAACTTAAACCTTCAAAACAGGATTTAAACAGGACTTATGTGGCACATAGGTCTTTTCTTCTGCATATGGGGTAAATGTCACATTTTGAGAACAGCCACCACAAAAGTATTCATGGAAATGTTGATAAAGCAGCAAAGCTCAAATCCAGCTATGAAATGAAACATGCACAGACCTGGAGAAAATGTAAATACATTATCGCTTCATGTTTTTGAGTAGTGGCGAGTGCAATGGATTTGCGGACTCCGGAAGACCTGGATGGAGGCTCCTTTTAGCCCACTGTTTGGCTGATACGAGTAACTTAAAGCAAGAATCTATACTGGCAGCTGTCTGAACAACACACACATGATAAACCCTCCAGACCCTGCACATGATAAACCCTCGACTGTGGCTTTTGCCCTGCATGAAGGGAGCATAGCAGCCAGAGTCAGTATGTAAGCGGGGGAATGATCCCGCTATTGTGGGGAACTTTCCTGGCTTCTATACACCCCAGTGAAATGAACCAGCGAAAGGATCTGAGTCCCCGCTCCCACTTCCTTTACCCCACGGCTCCCTGATCCTGAGGGCTCCCCCTCCACTCTCCAGAGTAGCAGAGCCCTTGAAACCCCAACAAGGCTGGGCCCAGGTTTCCTGGGGCTTAATCCCTGACCTTGTAGTCACGAGGGGCAGGAGTTAGGGTGTCCCCACTCCGAGGTGCTCTCTTTACACTGCAGGCCTTCTTGGCCCAGTGATCACTTCATAAGGTTCAAAGCAAATACAATTTATTAAACATCAACTGATTTAAAGAGAAAAGAATAAGAAAAAAATGAGAATGGTTAAATGAGAACACACAGCGCTGCTCTGTAGCATAGGGACATCAAAACAGCAGTCTGCAGAGTGTAAGGACAGTCCACAGTCTCTTTCTTAGAGGCCCTGGATATGCTGCAGGAGGGGCTACAGGCTGGACACACTAGCTCTGGTAGTGACCACACAGTCTCAAGCTCGAAGTGGCCAGACCCCTCTCCCAGTCCAGAGCCTTTCCCCACACTTTGCTGGTCCCAGGTGCTCACCACATCCAGCTGCAGGCTGTGCTGCTTGGCCAGTTCCAGCTCCTTGTGTTGCTTCTCTGTTCCTTTTGGCTCTCTGAGCATTGCCAGTCTGCTGCTCAACACAGGGTCTGCACTCCTTGCGCTGTGTATGCCTGGCTCTGCTGCTGCAAAAGCTGCCCCTCAGCACAGCTTGCACTCCTCTTAGCAGTGTCTCAGCTCTCTGTTCCTTTTGCAGGACTTCTTTACACAGTTTGTACTCCTCTTTCAGCTCTCTGTCTTTGCAGCACCTCTTCTGCACACAGCTTGTTTGTTCAGAGAGAGAGCCAGAACAATCCCAGCTCACAGGGAGGACGGGGGCTGGCCTCTCCCCTTCCTCACTGGCCTGTCCAACCTGTCAATCAGGCTGAGCTGGAGTGTTGGCTGCTTTCCATTGTCTCTGGGGTCAGTCAGTCTCATGAACTCTTCCCCTTCAGATACTGCGAGCTGGCAAACCAAAAACTCCCACAGAGTTTTAGTAAGGGGTAACAGTCCCCTTACAAGTAGGGGGAAGGATAGTGCCCCTCAACCAGGTCCCAGCCCAGGATCCTGTCAGCGGTGGAGTGGATCACCACTAGCTCAGTGATGATTCTTGCCAAAACACACTGACCAGCTGGGGTGCAACTCCCTGCCCTGAGCTACTTCCTACCAGTGTCTCCTTCGTAGTCTGCTCTATCTCTTTACAAATAGAACTGTGCCCATAAACATTATGGCTATGGTAAACGGTAGGTGATAGAATGACATAAAATAGAGACCAGTGAATTCAACCAAATACCTTGGGCAGGTACATACAGTGTAACAGAATGAGCAATTGCAGCAAACATTTTGAAAGAAAGCTTCAAATTCAAATTTGTTTGCACAGAGCATTTGTTGAATAATTATGTGTAGTAAATAATTAAAAAACCCACAGTGTGTTCTTAGACAATTCTCTAGCCAAAACAGTGGTTAAATTAATTGAATAAATTATTCATTACAAATTCTCTTTCCAGCTTTCCTAGAAGTCAAATGCAAGTCAAACTTGAACCAACTTCTCATATGTATGATGTTAGAGTTGAATATTTTTCATGGCTCTCAGCAGCAGCACTATCTTCACTCACCACAAAGAGAAGGTTGCCAGTCATGCCAATGGATGTGTTACAGGGTTGGAAGAGATGTTACACCTATGGGCAGAATTCCAAAGGCCTTTAATGCAAAACCATACCTTTAGATAGATACCTTTAGATAAAGCTGGCTGAAATTTTTCATCCTCTCTCTCCCTCGTCAAAACATAGCCTTTTTTCTAAATTAAATTTATTGAATGGATTTTTCATTGCTGTTGACTTTGGGAGGGCATGATTGTAAAATCAAAATCTGAAGTAATTTTGGAAACCAAAATTTTGTTTTTTTTTTCTTTCCCATCCTTCCCCTTCATTTTCCCTTCCCCTTTATCATTTCCACCCCTTACCAGTGACAAAACATAACAAAGGAAAAATAAGGAAATAGTGAGAAATGACAGTAAAAGAAAACATGAAGATGTTGGCTTTTGAAAACCAAAACATATTCATTTTCAGGAAACTATATAACAAAAGAATCCATGGAATGTTTAGAAAAATTAGAATAATATATGTGTAAATAAATATGTACTATTTGTCAGCTATTTCTACCTTTTCTTCATTTGCAAGACACTATCATTGAAATATAGGTCAACAGACACCAGCTTGACATACATAGTATTTCAATCCCACTCCATTTAGCCACTCAGTTGAATTTTCATGAATTTCCATTTCAGAATGTGGGAGACGGGAGAATGAAAGCATGGAGTGGGTGGACTGAGGACAGAGGCTTCAGAAGTGTTACTGAGCATACGGGAAACCTCTATTTTTTGGCAGACAACCAAGCAGTTAGCTGACAGAAGCACTGCATCTAATTCCTATATCAAAGAAGTAAATTAATATGTATTAGACCCACTCAACTTTAACACTAACATAGTCTGACATCTTGTGGCAAGTCACTTAAGGGACACTGGATAGCCTTAACATGTTAATGTATATTCTTACTTTGTTACTAACTCTGTGGACAGAAAGAGACCCTGTCAGGACTCCTGGGCTCTATCTCAGCTCTGGAAGAGAAGTGGTGTTAAGGGGATTACAGCAAAGCGCAGATACATTTCAGCTCTATATAAGAACATTTCAGCTCTATATAAGAATGGACCAGGGGTCAGATCAGTCCAGTATCCTGTCATCCAACAGTGGCCAATGCCAGGTGCTTCAGAAGGAATAAACAGAAGAGGCATGATCCTTCCCTTGTTGCCCAGTCCCAGCGTCTGGCAAACATAGAATAGGGACACCATCCCTGCCCACTCTGGCTAGTAGTCATTGATGGACTTATCCTCCTTGAATTTATTTTTTTCTTATTGGAACCCTATTATAGCTTGGGCTTCTCCACCATCTCCTGGCAAAAAGTTCTACAAGTTGACTATGAAAAAATAATTTATTTTGTTTGTTTTAAATCTGCTGCCTATAGATTTAATTGGCTCACCTTCTTGTGTGATGTTAGTGAAGACATAAATAACATTTCCTTTTTTATTCTTCCACACTTTTCATGATTTTTGAGACCTCTAACATATCCTCCCACCCTTTAATCATTTATTTTCCAAGGTGAATAGTCCCAGTCTAGTTAAGCTATCCTCATATACAAGCTGTTCCTTACCCTCTAATAATTTCTGTTGCCCTTTCTGTACCTTTTCCAAATACATTACGGCTGTGTCTAGACTGGCCACGTTTTCCAGAAAAGAAGCCGCTTTTCTGGAAAAACTTGCCAGCAGTCTACACTGGGCGCTTGAATTTCCGCAAAAGCACTAACGATCTCATACTTATACTGCCACTGCCCATTGAACAGATGTTTTCAGGAAACTATCCACAATGATTCCAAGATCTCTTTTCCGAGTGGTAACAATTATTTTGTACACAGTGCTTTTTTTGTGACGGTATGCCCCGGGACGGCGTATCGGCACCTATTTTTCCTGCATAATTTAAATGAATTGCATTCCTCTGGGCCATTTCGGCCCTTGGCGTAGATTTTTTTTTTTTTTTTGCTTAACAACTTTCCCCCCTGGAGTACCAACACCGTTTTTTTCTAACATTCAGTGAAGGTGTTAACAGCTCTTTGCTTCTGTAGATTCTTGTGTTAGTACCTTTCCTATCTAATTGCTGTCCTACTGATTACCAGTTATGCCTATTAGATTTTCCCTTTGATATTTTCATACCCTCTGCTCCTTATGTCCTGCCCCCTTCCATTTTTTTCCTTCTCTCCTCTCCCTTTTCCCCTATTTATTTTGGGTCTGCACATCCTAAACTCAAAACTCCCATCATCTGAAGAAATGGGCTGTGCCCATGAAGGCCCATGATACCATCTACATGTTTTGTTAGTCTATAAAGTGCTACCAGACCATTTATTGTTTTTTAAGTTTATCCTGTACAGATTAACTCAGCTACCCCCGAAGCTTCAAAAAAATCACTGTTTGTATGTAGAGCTAGGATTACATTTTTACATGTGTATTACTTTGCACTTATTAACACTGAATTTCATCTGTTTTTGTGTTGCCCAATCATCCATTTTCGTGAAATCTTTTTGTAGCTTTTTGCAGTCAGTTTTGGATTAGTCCCTGTTCACCCCTTCTTTAAGAACATTTATAAGTTTAACACAGTAATTGAAATGCAAATCCCAGCATCACAGCACTCCTTCCTACTTCTCCCCCCATTTTTTAATTGGAGTACCTGGAAATGTTTTCAAGATGATCTAATGATCCTTCAATTACTGGAATTTTGTTATTCTTAATCAACCTGACTTCCTCTTTTTATAATAAACTCCCTGCCCCAGTGGCAAAGCTGCAGGCAGCTCAAACTCTGTTGCAGTTAAGATCTGCTTCTGGAGTGATGGCATGCAGTTTTAAGCAGATCTCAGATATGAAATCCAGGGAGTTCAAATTCAGGATGGGGTCTACTGTCCTTCCATCCCCCATAAATGGTGCCCATGAGTTCCTTTCTGAATCATAGACACCAGAACCGGATTCAGTATTCCCGCAACGGTCACACCAGTGTCACATACAAAGATAAAATAATCCTTTACTCTTACTTGAGGTTCCCATTTATGCATTAAATGATTACATTAGATGATTGCATTAGCTTTTTTGGCCACCACATCATTCTGGGAGTTGATGTTCATGTTATGCACCATGATACCCAAATCTTTTTCACAGCCACTGCTCCATTATTTACCTCTCTTCCATTTTTTGTGTTATCTGAAAACATCATCAACAAAGATTTTATGTTTCCATCTCATTAATAAAATATTAAATAATATAGGGCCAAAAACTGATCCTTATGAGATCCCACTGGAAACACACCTGCTTGATGAAAATTCCCTCAAACTAGGCAAATTATTTTCATACCTACCAGCTAGCCAGTTTTTCATACTTTTAATGGGTGTCACATTAATTTTATATCACTCTTGTTTTTTAATCAAAATATTGTTATCAACTCAAAGATCTTTCAGAAGACTAAGTATATTACATCAGTACTATCAACTTTATTTACCAAACCTGTAATTTCATCTTAAAAAGATAATTAGTGAGGATCTATTTTCCATAAACCCAAGTTGATTTGCATTGGTTATATTACTCTTCTTTAATTTTTATTAATTATGTTTTACAGCAGCTCCGTTATTTTGCCTGAAATCAATTCCAAGTTGAAAGGCCAGTGATTACTTGGCTTATCCTGTTTATCCTTTAAAAAACTGGCAAAACTTTAACTTTTTTCCAGTATTTTGACATTTCCCCAGTGCTTCAAGATTTAGCAATATTAATGGTCCATTAATATGCTGATCCAGCTCTTTTAAAACTCTTGAATACAAATTACCTGGACATATTAATTGAAAAATATCTAAACTTAGTAGATATTTGTAATTATATGTATTCAGTGGCCCATTATGCTAAGGGATATAAAGACATAGTAATTGATGTTGCTGCCCCAAATGGCTCACAAACTAAACAGAAAAACTTAGTAAAGGAAAGATTATTAACCCAATTTACAGATGGGGAATTGAGGCACAGTTAGATTAAATAACTTGCTAAAAGTCCCATAGGGGATCTACTGCAGAGTTGGGAACTAAACCAGATCTCCTAACTGCTATTCCGGGCTAGACATTTCATTGTGAATATTTAATACATTAAAATTATCTCTTGGGATTTTTTTTAAAGGAGAACTAATAGAAACCTACATTACAAAATGTATTCCTAGTTGTACTCAGAACTCTACCGGTAGGAGAACAAGTTTCCATGTTGGGGTTTCCTCACATAGAGACATCACAACTTCAGTCATTCAAAACTAGACTGCACAGAACACTAGACTATAAACTGTAGAGAACAATCATAGCAGTTTGGCAGGTGAGATAACCCAGTAATACTCCATCACCCCTAATTCCTAGGATACTGGTTGGCTCAAAAATGGCACATTTTGACTCAAGGATAATATATTTTTATTAGAACGAATTATAAAACTAAAGCCCCAATTGGCCCAAGCCTGCCCACGTGACCACTCCAACTTAGAAATGGACTAAAAATGATCCACCAAAGTCAATGAATCATCTCCAGCTTCCGAACTCATGACATCCCACAGTCACGGTGGGTCTATGAAAAGCGTAGCTAAAGAGGGCAGAAAGAATTTGACGTCTAGTTTTGCAACAATATCTAGAAAAAATAAACAGTCAATCATAGCAATGTAATTAAGGGGTAGGAAGAGAGACCAAACAAAGGCAGCAAATTCATTTGCCTATAACCCTTCATAGCTCTTTTCAGTGACTAACTTCTATTTACTTCCTCCTCTTACAGCTTTGTTGCTGTACTCTGGCACTGGAAAAAAAAGTCTTTAAATGATCACTCCAAGCTTTGTGCCAGCCAGGCTCTGTGTCCTGGATTAAAATCCACGACAGTTCTTTAAAAAAATTGATGTCCCCACTCCCTGTGGTTGTCTCCATCTTTTTCAATATATTCACAAACAAATGGATGACCCACAGATCTGATCAATTATTTTGCCCCTTTTGTGGCAATGAAATGTAATTACAAGAAAGAAGGTAAATGTAATGGTGCATAGCTGGCACATCCGTCTGAAATTTGTGAACAGCTGAGCTATCATGACAGAAAGCAGGTGGCGTTCTGGCTATTAGGATCTAATTGGCACGGCAAACTAGGACAACAATGGATGGACTCATTACTACAATTTAGCTGATTCAACCTCTTCTTCAGCCATTCAACCCTAATCTTTATTTGGTGTGACAGGCCAATGACCATTGCAATATTCCTCCAGTTGGCTTTATGGGAGTTTGGAGGATATGCATCCTTCAGGAATTGTTATATCAGAAAAGAATGGAGTGGAGTAAGAAGAGAAAAGGAGCCAAAATAGCAATGTAATTGTTTTGTTCTTGGGGTGGGTCAATGTGGAAGGGGGGGATCTGTGTGCAGGGTACTCCCTTCTAGGGGAAATTGAAAAAACTGGGCTTATTACCATATGGTAAAGGAAAAGGCAAGAGGAAACTGAAGAAATATGTTAATTAATGAGTGATATGGAAACAGCTATGTGGATGTTCTTATTGATCTTTCCCTCACAGTATAAAAGCAAAAGGGGAAAGTCAATGGAATCAAAACGCAACACATTTAAAACGGATAACTGGAAATACCACTTTCACACAAGAGCTACTTAAACTGTCTCACTAAGTAATTTAGCAAGCTATTTTAAAGGAATAGGTATTTGCAGTCACTAGAAAGAAGGTGACAAAGTCTAACAAGCTTCATATTTTAAAGCCTAAAATAATGGCTAGGTGGCGGGGGAGTGTCAGGAAGAAATCTCTCCTTTACGTGATAAAGCAATGCTCACTTAGCCAGGTGGCAGTATACATTGTGCAGCCACCTTTCCACCCTCCCCCTCCTGCAAAGTCATGGAATCAACATGACAGTTCTGCTATCACATTATTCACCCTACTTGTATTTTCTCTATCTTGGGGCAGCAAGTTTTCTATATGGGGCAGCAATGAGCATAAGGGGACCATGACTTCTAAAGCACTCCAAGGTGATGTCCACTACCTGGCCTGAGTAGGTCTTGCTAGTGCATGCTAAAGGTTCTCTGGTAAGTTGAGAGCCAAATGAATGTATGCAAGCATTTAGGAGCTGATGGATATGTAAGAGAAATTTGTTAGTCATACCTAGGTTTCTACTGCACTCTGGAATGTAGGAGTTGGGTTAGCACTCTCAGACTAGAGCAGAGTCTGCCCACTCCACTGGTGTTCTTCAACAACATTCAGGGTATGACTACACAGCCCACAGAACTGAGTCTCCCATCCCGTCAGACTTGGACTGATGGGGCTTAATGTACTGCATTAAAAATAGATCTGTAGACAACACTTTGAAGTTGTGTCTCAGGTTCTGAGGGCCCTTCTCCCCCAGTCTAGCATCAGAGCCTAAGTTCTTGCCTGGGACACAATATCTACACAACTATATTTAGTGTGGTATCATGATTCCAAGTCTGTCAATCAGTGAGGTGTGATGGATCTGAAGAAAGATGGTGACCCAGGCAAATAAAAGCAGCAATCTCTCTGCTCTGTGCCTCCACCCATAGCCCTCTGGGATAAGCTGATTGCTAGCACTTTGAAGGTGAGTATAAAATGAAGCATCCTTTAAATTAATAATAGTTACACTTAACAAATACACTCTTTTATTTGAGCTTGGGGCCTATGGCCAAAGCAAAATTAGCCTACCCAAATGCATGAACACAAAGTATTCAAAAAGAGATGAGCTGAGACAGGAAATGGGTTAATAGCTGCACCTGCAGGCCCTTATCTTCTCTCTGTCCCTTTTTCCCCTTCTTCTTTGGTGCTAGGTCAGCAGCTGCCTTCTCAGAAGGCCAGTGATGCCTGATACAATGGCAATGCGCACTAGCCCTCTGTGAGGGTGCAGTTCAGGGAAGGGAGTCTGCACCCTCCTTTTACTGCAGCCCTCTCCTGAAGAGGAGGCACTCAATGGTGTTTCCCCTCCATCCTTAGTATACAGGAATATTCCCTTCACCAGTTTCACCCGTGCTTGATAAGGCCCGACCCTCGAATCAGCAATCCTAGTGTCCTAGGCCGAACCAATATTCCCTGTGTGTCATCCCCTATACGTTCTGCGGTGTCTTTGTTCAGGTCCACAATACTTTCAGTTGGTACACTAACAACAAATGCCTCCGTCACCTCACCAGGGAGTCGGGGAAGGGGTAGCGGGACCCAGGTCCGCCCTCTCCGCTGGGTCCCGACCCAAGGCCCTGTGGGTAGAGAACCACTCTTCCCCCTATGGCTGATGGGGATGCAACCTGTAATACGCCAACCCGTGGGCCACAGCCAGGGACCCCACCCTGGGTCACTTCCTATCCCCCTTCTGGAGTTATAGACCTCTATCCACGGAGCCGACTGCCAAGGTCCTCAGCTCCTTACCCTTCCAGCCCCAGCAGGCTATTGCTCAGGGCCTCCGACTCTACTCCAGGCCGCGCTGTGGGGCTTCCCTCCCCACAGCCATCCTCTCTCCTTCCCCCTTCATCTGGCAATGCACCATTTTTAAATGCCACGTCGCAGTGCCGCACAGGCCGCCGGGTGCGCCACATGGCAGGATCCTTCTCCTCCCCCGCCTTGCACGCGCTTACTGCGGCCATGTCTGGGGGACCCAGTGCATTGGCACATGTGCAGCCGGGCCATTGCCATGCCACTCACTCTCCTCCCTGAGGCATTTTTGTCTTGGTGGGAGTGTGGGGTTCGGATGCCCCGTCACACCATCTTAGATTCGGAGTGTGTCTCTGTTGCCTCCCTGTCTGATGTGGAGAAGGCACTGTATTGTTCAACAGCTGTGGTGCAGGATGAATTGGTCATACTTGATTCAGGAGTTGGGACAGATTCAGGAAGGTCAATGCTAAAGGCAGAGCTGGGTACCAATGGCATAGAGGGGAATTCACTGGTCCAAGTGTGCATATAATAGCAAACCACTTTATTTCAGTGATTTGTGATGAAGCTGAAGGATCTGGAGTGTGTAAACGCTGGTACATTCTTTCCATAACCCTGTGCCTATCTCTGTGAACCTAGCCTGTGGAGTGAGAGGCATCATAGGGTATTTAATAGCCAGCAACTACTTGATAATATCCAGAGCAGCCTACAGCAGGAACTATCCCAAATGAACCCTTTGAAACAAAATACAGGACTATGTAGCACTTTAACCCTTTGAAAGTTATCCTAGACGTCCATTGCATCCCAGAAACTGATGTCTGGTGTGAGGCCACCATTTATCGACACAGAATGCATTAAAGATCCTAGCACTCCAACTGTAGCAATAAAAACTAGAACAAGGGTTTTGAGGGGGAAAAAAAGTATTGCAGACATTGGTAATCCCTACTCTAGCAACAGATCTGTCAATCCACAGAGTGAGCATTAAAGACTATGTGAAAATCTCTGGAGGCCAATTTCTGCTTTGACTCAGCTACAATAGCACAATTCATTCAAGTCAATAGGGTGGCACTAGTGCATTTGCTAGAAGATTTTTGCCTGAAATTCCTAGGATAGAAATAGGTGGATTCTGCCCTAGAATTAACATATGACAAAGGCTGCTGGTCACGAGATTACAATCCTGTCTCCCATTCATAATGAGAAATATTTCATGTGTTTTAATTAGGGAATGTTGACATTTTGGCTGCTGAGTTTGGAAGGTGAATTGTTAGGTGGTCAGGTGGTTTTAGATTTCCTACTGGGTTTTGTAACAGAGCAGTAGATCTGGGGACTCTGAATCCCCAAGTGAAATCAATGGAGACAAATAGAAGGATTCTGATGGTTCTGGGTAGGGCTCTACCAAATTTACAGCCATGAAAAATGTGTCATGGATCACAAAATGTGGTCTTTTCTGTACTTTTCTCCCAGACTCTACAGATTTTGTGGAGGGGGGAGGGAAAGGGGAGACCAGCATTTCTGAAATTGGAGGCCTTTACCCAAAAAAGAATTGCAGGGAGGTTGCAAGGTTATTTTAGGTGGGTTGCAGTATTGCTACCCTTACTTCTGCATTGCCTTCAGAGCTGGGTGGCCACAGAATGGCAATTCTTGTCCAGGTTCCCAGTTCTGAAGGCAGTGGCCCCATCAGCAGCAGCACTGAAGTAAGGGTGGCAACACTATACCATATCAACCTTACTTCTGCACAGCTGCCTTCAGAGATGGGTGTCTGGAAAGTGTCACCTGCTGACTGAGGGCCCAGCTCTGCAGCCAGAAACACAGAAGTAAGGTCACATCATTCCAGCTTCACTTCAGTGCTGCTGCTGGAAGTAGCTGTGCCTTCAGAGCTGGCCTTCTGGCCAACAGCCACCATTCTGCAGCTGCCCAACTCTGAAGGCAATGCTGCTGCCAGTAGCTGTGCAGAAGTAAGGGTAGCAATACCACAACCCTCACACAGTAACCTTGTGACCACCCCACAAGGCTCTGAATCCCTACAATTGCACCACTGTGAAATTTCAGATTTAAATAGTAGAAATCATGACACTGACAATGTTTGCAATCCTATGACTGTGAAATTGACCAAAATGGACCATGACTTTGGTAGGGACCTACTACTGGGATGTCCACAAAGGAAGGGCTGAAAAGATATCGATTAACAGGACAACCAGAGTCAGATTAATGCTGTCCTGACATCAAGTCACCTGATGGAATGCCCTGATTCACCTGCCCCCATACCATGGTCCCCATCCCTCACTGGTCTTTCCTGCCAGAAAGGCAGGTTCATGGAGGGCCTCAGAGAAGCAATGTTCTCCTTCTCTCTCCCCTGTTATATAGAGACAAGGTGGTGGCAGGGGAGCTCCCCAGTCCTTAACCCAGCAGCTGAAGTGCATCTGATTGGGTAGGTGGTTTGGTTGAGCTGACTACTCTCTTACCCTCCTGCCACACAGAGTACACTTCTGGGATAATACTGGCAAAGTCCCCCAGACCTTGGATCTGGGCATTAAACACCCAATTGAGATGAATGGATGAGGGGCTCCTTTCCGGAGACATTTCAAACTCTCTGCAGACTTAAGTAGGCATTGCTGCATCTGTTAAACATGGGTCAAGCATTTCTTCACAATAATGAGAGCTAGAAATCCCCTATTAAAAAATGAAACCAGAGATTGTGATGTAACTACATGACTCCAGAAGGTGGGGCTAAGATGTGGTGCTATGGAAGTTATGCCCTTATTTGGTCCCGAGGACAACAAAGCATAACAGGATAGAGGTAGGGAGTCTTTAGTGGTTAGTTTTCACAAAGTTGGAGATTTTGCTTGGCAAGAAGTGTGGGGGAAAACTTAACATCTACTTGCCCCTACAAACAGGGAACCTTCTAATAGAACAAGCATGTAGGAAGCCAGGCTAGATGATAAATGAAATGCCCCCCTTCGGAAATAATTTTCTTGGAAAATGGCACAGGGTGGAAGGTTTTAAAGAGCCCTTGTTTCTGCCCCCCACACTTTTTTAAAGGGTAGGATTTATGTTTTCAGTATCCCCATCTGGAGCCACAAATGCTGTCTTGGGACCCTCTTTAGTGTTCATTTAGGCAGCACACAGTAGGCATTCACAGATGCCCTCTCTGCAGTATTTATGGAAACAGGTACAGAAGCTTTTAAAAAGAATTATAATAAGCAAAAAACTGCCACTATCCAGCAAAAAGAGAGAGAGCCTCCAGAAGCTATGCCATCTCTTTCAAGTCCTCTTGTTTCCACATTATCAGCAGTGGACACTCCTGAAACTGTATCTGCTCACTTTGCTTTGTTCAGAACCACATTAATATACCTACATACATTTCACTTGGCTAGCACTACTTAACTTTTGGGGGGAGGGGTTGTTTGTTTGTTTGTTTGTTTTTCCTTTGGCTAAGATGGTAATTCTCAGCCTTTTGTATTGGCGACCAACCCCTTTCACATGCCAAACCTTCAACTGCAAAATCTCACCTCTTATAAATTAAAAATAGTTTTAAATATATTTAACACCAGTATAACTGCTGGTGGCAAAGCAGTGTTTGGAGTAGAAACTGACAGCTCATGACCCTTCAGCTAATACTCTTATAATCTCCTGAGGGGACCCACTCTCCAATTTGAGAACCCCTGGGGTAAGACGTACCTTGGCAGGTTATCTATTACCTACAAAGCAAGGAGAAAGCTGAGGCTATGTGTAAGATACCTTGCTATGTAAAAAGCTAAAAAGCAAATGGGTTTGCCAGTTTCACTCTCTAAAGATTCATAATTTACTCTTTGTCACTGTTGTGAGCAATCAGCCCTACTTACAATAACAAAAGAAGGGGTTAAAAGACAGATTCCATCTTCTGCAATTTACCAGGTGAATTATTAAACCAGAGCGTGAAAAAGGCCATTTTAAGAACCACTAACCTATGCATAGACCATGCATTACAAGTTTGTCTTATAATTGTGTGTGCACTATGCTTAGCATGTCATGGAACTACTGCAGTTGACAAATTAAGTATACATTGTATGAAGGAATATTCAATGAATATGAAGCTCCCTCATATGTTACAAGTCAGGGGCAGGTATTGGGTATAGATATTTTATAAGTGAAATTTTTATATAAATAAAAATACAATCATCAGTTTTTCCTATAAGATTTAATAATCGGGAACATTAAAATACTTTTTATTACACACAGCACATGGCTAAGAGTCATTTTGTAATGGATTGAAAGGAAATATGTATGTAAATGTTAAGCTCTTCAGGGCAGGGCCTGTCTTGACACGTGCTTGTATATCACCTAGCAAAGTGGAGCCCTGACCCCTATTGGGTTTGTAAGAGATAGTGCAATACAAACAATGTATTATTATTATTATTATTATTAATCATCATTATCATCATCATGATAATAATAATAATAAAAATAATAATAATAATAATAGGTTCACAAGGCTTGAAAGGACACCAAATGTCTTCAGTTTTTCTGTATATGGCTCAGATCTCAGAAAGGCAACAGATGACAACTCCACAACACCAATATGGTTCTCCCCAAGACATCATACTCCTTATCCTCCAGTGAAGCTTTCAAAGTCCGAGTGTCAATCTCCAGGACCATTTTTGGCATTTAGTTCAGACATATCCCCATTTGCAAGTGTTCCTCTGATGCACAAATTTTCCCTCTCATCACTCAGTCAGCATGGGCGGGGCAGGTTAAACATGATTAGTAAAATGTATTCCATCTGCAGGTATTAGAGACAAATACTTTTTGCACTTACACTGGTGTAAATTAGAAACAGGTCCACTAATGTCAGTGAGGTAATTCTGATGCAAAACTAGGGAAAGTAGAAGGAGCACATGTGAATCAAAATGATGGGAAATGCATATCAGCAAAATAAAATAAAATAACCCTACCAAAACAAAAACAGCCAACCAAAATAACCAACATAGATGAATCCAGCCAGGTAAGCGAGCCCTCTTCCATGGAACACTAAGGCTATGTCTACACTGGAGGGTTATTGCGCAAGAACTGCTGTTCTTCTGCAGAGCGTCCACACTGCCCACCCACTCTTGCGCAAGAAGATTTACAGTAAAAGTGTAGTAGGAGAGGGCTTCTTTTGCAAGATATACGGTCTTTTCTAACAGATGTAAGCTCTCTTGCGTAAGAGCTCTTGTGCAGGAGGGCAGTGTGGACACACGGTAGGGGTTTCTTGCACAAGAAAGCCCTATGGTTAAAATGGCCATCAGAGCTTTCTTGCACGAGAGAGCGTCCACACTGCCATGGATACTCTTGTGCAAAAGCACATCTCGCACAAGGCAGTGTGGACGTATTCTTGTGCAAGAGTTCTTGCACAAGAACCCTTGCGCAAGATGTTCTTGCGCAAGAAGCCACCAGTGTAGACGTAGCCTAATAGTATGTGTAGAGGTTGAACCTCTCTAGTTTGGCACTCTGGTTCAGCAACATCCATGGTCCAGCATGATTTTAGTTAGCTGGATATCCACTTATCATGGGTGTGGCCAGGTTTCCTGAAGTCCCATAAAGTTTGTTTGTAAGTACCAGTCCTGGCCCTCTGTGTTCTGTTATGTTAGGGTATGTCTACACTACCCCGCTAGTTCAAACTAGCAGGGTAATGTAGGCATACCGCACTTGCAAATGAAGCCCGGGATTTGAATTTCCCGGACTTCATTTGCATAAGCAGGGCGCCGCCATTTTTAAATCCCCGCTCGTTCAAACCCCGTGCCGCGTGGCTACGAGGAGTAACGGTAGTTTGAACTAGGAAGCCTAGTTCAAACTACCTAGTTCGTGCTGCATGTAGCCACACGACACGGGGTTCGAACAAGCGGGGATTTAAAAATGGCGGCACCCCGCTTATGCAAATGAAGCCTGGGAAATTCAAATCCCAGGCTTCATTTGCAATTGCGGTATGCCTACATTACCCCGCTAGTTTGAACTAGGAGGGTAGTGTAGACATACCCTTATTTAGCTCTAATTTACCCCTAAATGTCTTTTGACAGCCCAGTAAGCAGTGGAAGTGTTGGAAATGCTGCTAGACAATATTGACCTCCCATGGTTCAACAAATTCTCTAGTTTGGCACCGGTCAGATCCCAAAGATGCAGGACTAGAGAGGTTCAACCTGTACAATGCAGTTGGAAATATATCTTCCAACACCGGTAGACTTATGTAAACTACTTTTGATAAAGCTAACATGCTAAAAATAGCAGTGGCATCAATGTACCTAATTGTTCCTGGGCCACTGGTCAATTTCCAAGGTCCTAGTTAGTAAGTACGGTAAAACTGAATGCCAGATTCTACCGTGACTCCCACCCCACAAACCAAAGCAGAATCCAGCCCACAATTATCCCACAATTAGGACTTGTAAAAAAAAAGAGAAATAAAAACCCCTTTTCACTGAAAAATAATAAGGGAAAACCTGCCTAATCCTAGGAGAAATGTACCTGCCACCAGATCAGGAATGGACAGTAATTTCAAAAGGAGATGAAGGATCAAACCCCAGTCACACTATAGCCCTCTCCTAGGTGGGTCGTAATTACCTCTGACAGATACCTGAAGGCACTGCCTCTTTTTTTATGCCTTGGCTATTTTTGTATAGCTTGCCATGCCAATTAAGTCTTATTGAATGCGACTGAATTGAGGAATGAATCACTAGTTGCAATCCAGTTCCTAGTGTGCAGGTGTCCACTTCAAATAACACATCACAGCAATAACTTGGCACCATGTAAGGTTTTGCTTATATGAATATAATCCATCAGCAGCAGGCAACTCTGCCCCTAAAGAAATTATTTTGGTCACAGAGGGCATGTCCACACAGCAGGGCAAAAGTCAAGTTAAGCTATGCAACTTCAGCTACATCAGTTACGTAAATGAAGTCAAAATAGCGTAACTCAGCTTTTGGTGCTGTCTACACAGCAGGAAGTCGAACAAAGAACCCTCTTCCTTCAACTTCCCTTCCTCCTCATAAAATGAGGGTTACAGGAGTCAGAGTAAGAAGTCCTCCAGCTCAACATTATTTTGAAATCAAGGCTTGCTGTATAGATGTATTTATTTCGAAATAACGTCAGATATTCCGAAATAACGCTGCTGTGTAGATGTACCTTGAGAGATTAAGCGGGATGGGGGTAGCATTACAAGTTACGAGCTTGATCCAATAGAAAGCCCACTGGAATCAACGGGGATCTTTCCATTGAATTCAATGAGTTCTGGGTCTGGCCCTTTGTGCATAGCTTCTAAGCTGAACCACACCACCTCTGACAATAAGCATTTTCCAAAGAGCTAACTGCTCATACAGTCAGATAAAGAGAACCAGCAGATCATCTGAAATAGCTCCAACTGGCAACTTCTGACAGAGTTATGGCCATAGATGGCACCCTTCCTGGAAGCCTTATGGGATGGTAATGACTGAACACACATAGAAACTGAACTCCCACAACACCCAAGAGATGGTCTGGCCATTCAGGCCTGATGCATATGGTGTGGAGAGACTTGAGCTGCATCTTCCTACGTTGTTGTATGTGTTTGATAGATAAAACAGCATATTTTAGTGTACTGTGTAGTGAATCACCAACTTCTACCAGCACTAAATTCACCAGAGGACAGACTACAAACCAGCCAGTATTATCTAGGGAGGAAGGTGTTCCAAAACTTATTCTTTGGACACTTTACGGTAAGAAAAGTGTCTGCAGGGAAAGAAACCAAGCTCATTGCCTTACCAGTAAATCTCTGAACTGATTTGTAATTCAAAGCAATTTTAAATTTAACACTAAATTAAGATAGCACGCGAGGGTAGATTAAAGTTCTAATTCACTTTTCAACTTTAGAAATGCACTAAAAAAGCTCTGGGTAGGTATAATGTGATTTACAGGACCCTAATGAGACATGAGACTAGGCTCTTGGATTTTACTTATAAGCAAATGGGGGGGAAAGGGAAATTTGCAGAGCCTTTGTTTAGCTGTTGCTAACATACACTCTGTTTCTGCTCATTTCAAAGGCAGCAATGAGAAGATCAGTGCAGGTTCATACTGTGCACCAGAACCTGGATGTGGCCATGTGAATTTGTCTGCAGCTTAACAAGAACAAAAGAGACAGTGATTGCTTTTATAGTGATGCGGTAGCTTTTGTTTTTACCCCTTTTTACCTTGTTATAAGGCAGGATTGGATGAAAGAGAGGTAAGTGTCAATGTTACAACAACAACAACAACAAATCACCAGTTCACCTAGACCCTGAATATTCCATAGAGCAATGGTTCACAGTCAGGAGTCTGGGACCCCAAGCGGGGGCAGGAACAGGTTTCAAGGGGCACCAAGCATGACCAGCATTAGACTTGACTCGCCATGCCACCTGGACAATTGCCCTGCTTGCTGCCCTCTACTGCAGGCTTTTACATGCAGCAAACCAGTTGCTGTGGCACAGGGGGGCTAAGGAGTTTTTATAGTGGGCTCAGGGGGCTGGGAGGGGCAGGCTCAGAAAAAGATTAAGAACCCCTGCTCCAGAAGCAAGATTGTGCCTCAACTAAAACTTCCTCTGGCTACATAGGTAAACTCCCATTGGGTATGTCTACACTACAAAGTTAATTTGAACTAACAGATGTTAGTTCGAATTAACTTTGATAGGTGCTACACATACAAACCGCTAGTTTGAACTTAATTCGAACTAGCGGAGCGCTTAATTCGAACTAGGTAAACCTCATTCTACGAGGAGTAAGGCCTAGTTTGAATTAAGTAGTTCGAATTAAGGGCTGTGTAGCCACTTAATTCGAACTAGTGGGAGGCTAGCCCTTCCCAGCTTTCCCTGGTGGCCACTCTGGGCACCACCAGGGAAACTCTTCTGCCCCCCTCCCAACCCCGGAGCCCTTAAAGGGGCACGGTCTGGCTACACGTTTTTAGGTCTAGATGCACTAGTTCGAATTAGCTTAGTTGGAATTAACTAATTCGAATTAAGTTAGTTCAAATTAGTGCTGTTGTGTAGACATACCCATAGTCATCAAAGGGTGTTTATACCCGTTAGGGCCAGATTCGTCCACATTTACTCACACTATATAGTATTCTATTTAGCAAGTAGCATCAGTGAGACAAATTCTGCTCCTATTTACACCTCATCTACATTTATATAACGTCATTGTTTTTAAGGGTGTCATTATGCTGTATTTACACTGGATTGAGATCAGAATCTGGTCCAGTGGAGGCTATTTGTGGAATGAGCTACTACTTAGTCAGGCTTGAACACAAAGGCTTGACATGGTATCGAGTTGCAATCGTTTCCATTCCTGAAAAATAATATAAAATAAAATTGGATGGCATTCTGTAGGAATAGCCATCCAAACCCTGCAGTGTCATTCCTGCAAGATGTAGGGTTTGGGGTCATTCCTGTAGGCTAATGTAGTTTATTTTTGTAAGTGGAGCCAGGAAATACCGAAATACCTGGAAAAGGAGATGATAATGAGATGACCTAGGGCAAAGCATGCATAAGATCACATGTGGGTGGCAAACGCTTAGGCCTGGTCTACTCTAAACCAAGCAGGTTGGCTTAAGGTACACCATCCAGCTATACAAAATGCGTCGCTAGATTCAGCTTACCTCAAGCTGCGTTGCCTCAGTGTCGACACAGTGCGAGGCCAACGGGAGCACATGCTTCTATTGACTTCCCTTACTCCTGGCAGAATGAGGAATACAGAGCTACAGCAGGGATGGTCCTCAGCGTTTGATTTGGGGGTCTGCACTAGGCCAGCTAAATGAATACTGGAAGATGGACCTTTGGAGGGTTGATCTTCTCTATAGTGTAGACATGCCCCTAGAGCTTCTGCCATTGAAATCTAGATTTCCATATGCTCTGTAGCCTCTTCTCATGAGAAGCAAAATCCACTCTAGGCCTGAATTGTTTAAGTTTAGATTTTAGATTTAAGTATTAATCTGAACTTTAAATATGAAGGGATCAGACTCAATTAACCCAAATATTCCAAACTCAATTTTTTCCCTGGATACTCTTCATGATTTAGCCACCAGACCACAAAAAGCCTCTAGTGAAGTAAAAGGAACTGTACAGAAGGTAGGACAGAGGAAATACAAGATTTCCATCTTTTTCTAAATGATAGCACAATAAGATTATTAAAATGTATTTCAGCAGCATGATTAATTTGTGTTATGGTAGTAAAATAATATATTAATATAATTCTTATAAAATGTAACAATAAAGTGTACTGGCAGCTGCTATTCTGAAGGCATTTTAAGAAGTGTTCAGGTAATAAATACATTAAAAATTAGGAAGCACTGAACTGTAATGGTAATGGCAGCTGTATCATACCTAAGGTTCTTACAAACCAATGTCTCAGTGCCTGATGAAGTCAGAACTTTTTGATTTAAGGATTTTGCAGAAAGCAAGTGCTGCACTGGCAAATTCCCCAAACATTACAATTGCTCCCCTGATTTCTTCCTACGTCTACTTTTGATAATTAAAAAGAAAAGTTAAAGCAGATGTGACCTAATTATCTGTTCCTTGCCAGGTGAATTGAGACAGGTTGTTGTTTACACTCATTTGCAGTGTATCAGTTTTATCATGAGCTTGAGATGATGTATGGGGGAGGGGAAGTTAGCATTTTAGGATCTCCCAGGATGCCCTGGGAGTTACAACACAAGTAACTTGGCAGTGGGGTTTAGTTTCAGAGCAGGGCAGGTGGTATCTGCTCTGGGAAAGCTTCCAGAAAGAGGGACAAGGAAAAAAAAAAGAATGAATATGATCTGCCTTCCTGCTAATAAGCGCAGGGCATGAGGCTGAGTTCCCTGAAAATGATGAGTGCGTGGGCAAGCTAACTCTATTATTTTAATGGCTTGGAGCCTGGGCAGACTGCACTAATGCATTGATACTTCAGAGGAACAAGGAAACATTTTTAGATTTCATTTACTTAATGGCTTACGGATTAATTGAGTTCCAGACAGACCTGGACAGTGTTCTGCTAGTTTTAAATATATCACCTCGCCAACAGCATTTTTTGCAAAAGCCACTTTGGAAATGGAAAATCAGAGTGAAAATGTTACCAAATTTTTTTAAAAATCCGCACCCTTCCCTGAAAATAAAAATAAATGATGGCAGGGAAAGAGATTGGGAAATGTAAACAACAGAGAAAGTAGACAGTGGAAGGGAGAAAATTTGTCACTCAGTGAAGCACGGTGGTTTCGAATAACTAGAATCAGTTTCAAGGCCACATTGCTCTTAGCTGATCTTGTCTCCCCACCCCTTTCTTCTCACTTCAAATACATTTTCTGGGATTCCAACAAAACTTCTTGTCATTTAAGGTCTAGCCCAATGCAAAATGAAGTTAGTGGGTCTTGTGTCCTTACTGATGTTCCTTATCATGAGACTAGAAGAGAAGGTAGTGATTATCTGGTCTGACCTCCTGTATAGCACTGGCCATACAACTTCCCTCAAATCATTCCTAGAGCAGATCTTTTAAAAAAATCAAATCCCAATTTAAAACTTGTCAGTGATGGAGTTGGAATGGTGAATTAGTCTCACTGTTAAAAAGATGCTTCTTATTCAGTCTGAATGTGTCTATCTTACACATCCATCCATTAGCCCATTATGCCTTTCTCTTGTAGACTGAAGAGACCATTATTAAATATTTATTCCCTATATAGATACTCTCAGACTGTGATTAAATCATCTCTTCACTTTCTCTTCCGTCAGATTGAGACTATCAATTTAAGACATGTTTTCTAATCTGTAATCATTCTTGTGGCTATTCTCTGAACCCTCTCCAGTTTATTGACATTTTCCTTGAATTGTTGACACCAGAAGTGGACCCAGTACTCCATCAGTGGTCACACCAGTGACAAATACAGATGTGAAATAACCTCTTTATTCCTACCTGAGATGACTCTTTATGCATCTCTGGATCGTGTGTCATGGCTTCATATTAGGGCTTATGTTCAGCTGATTATCCACCATAAGCCTCAGGCCGTCTTCAGTCATGGCTTCTCTGAATAGAGTCCCTCATCCTGTAAGTATGGCCTCTCTAGTGTATTCCCCGATGCATATATATATTTAGTCATATTAAAATGAGTATTGGCATCTTGCATACAGTTTTGCAAATGATCCACATCATTTTGAATGCTTAATGTCTCTTCTTCATTATTTCCTATTCCCCCCAAGTTTTGTCATTTGAAAACTGAATCAACAATGATTTATGTTTTCTTCCAACTCATGGAAAAAATGTTAAATATCATAGGGTCAAGATCCAAACACTGCAAGATCCTACGGACATGCAGTACAACCATTCCATGATAATTATCCATCAATTATGATATTTTGAGATCTATTAGACAGTTTTTAATTCATGTTAATTTTACATCATTCTAGATTTTTATCAAAACATTGTCCTGCATTAAATCAAATGCCTTCAACCAAATTTATAATCTTATAAAAAGTTATCAAATTAGTTTGACATGATGCATTTTCCATAAACCCATGTTTATTTGCATTAATTTTCTATTAATCGAGTCCATGATCAGCTGCTTCATTATCTTGCCCAGGATAAATATCAGACTGATAGACTTATAATTAGGATGGGTTATCCTGTTTACCCTTTTTAAAAATTGGCAAAACTTAAGGATTTTTCTTTTGCGACTTCCCCAGTGCTATAAGACTTATTGAAAATCAACATTAATGGGACACCAAGCACCTGAGATAGTTCTTTTAAAACTAGTGGGTGCAAATTATCTGGGCTGCTTGATTTTTAAATGTCTTTGTTTACTAGTTGCTGTTTAACATCTGTTAAAGTTACCAGTGGAATGGAAAGGATATTATCATCACGCTATATGAGATATGAGATTATGTCATCTGTTTTTTTTCCTGATATACCAAACAGAAATATTTATTGAACCACTCTCCCTTTTCTGTATTATTATTGGTAATTCTACCAAATGAAGTAGTGCTATTGATTGGATTCTTTTTTAAAGTCTCTATTTTCCTTATTTCTGCTGGTCATAGATGTCTCATTGTGTCCCTTTGCTCCCTCTATTAGTTTTTGAAAATTCCCCATTTCTGATTTATGTTTATATGTATTAACTTCCCCTTTCCCCCTCTTGTTTACACACACACACACACACACACACACACACACACACACACACACACACACACACACACACCTTAAATTTCCCTGTGAACCAGATCTGTTTTTTAACCAAAATGGCATTTGTTAGCTCATGTCTGCACAAGAGTTCCACTCCTTGTTCCCCTCACCAAATGCACTGTTTCTTATCCACCCTGATCATATTCCTAGAGGGTCAAGATTTGGGTTAGGCTACTGAGTAGATTATTTAAGACAAACCTAAACTTTAGCTAGTAAGGTAAAATTGTTCACATTGTATGAGGTTTGTTTCCCCTCACACAGCAGTCCCTAGGCAAATTGTTTGAGAAAAGGAAATACATAATTACCACATGTGGGTTCTTCCTACCCACTGCTAATGGCTCTGCAATAGAAACAGAATTTAAAAGAATCTACGAGCACAATGGGATATAAAAGCAAAATTAACAAATTGCTTTATTTATCTTGATTTATAGGATTCCTCCTGTACAACTATGTTAATTATCCTAATCAATAGCAAGGCCTAAAGAGTTTGTGAGTGCATGAAAAACAGGATGAGTCAAATCGCTGTAATGGTTGAGTCAGTTTGCCAAAATATTGCAGGATGCAGCAGCATTCAGCAATTGCTACTTTTTCAGAGACATATGCATTTGGCAGTGTGCTATGCATACTGAGCCTACACAGCTTAACCCAACAACTTGTAAGTGGATGACAAAATTGAGATGAAAAATGTTATTGCATGGGATAGAGAGATGTACATGTGACAATGGTAAAGATATAACATTTGTTATAGGAAAGCTGTAGTAAGTTGTTTTGGAATCTGGAACATGTTGAATCTGTAAAGTCCTCGCTCCCTGAAACAAGTCTAACCACTAAGTCTAACACTGTCTAACCACTACCATAATTTTGTAAAAGGAAAGTAAGTTGAAACTGAAGACCAGCACAGCTTTTCCTGCCTTATAAAACTTCCTTTAAAGCAGGATTTTCGCACTGACACACGCAAAACAGAGACAAATATATCAAGGTATGGAATTGTGTTTCTAACTTACAATTGCCACAATTTTCCATATTGTGACTATTAATTAACAAAGACATTTGCAGATAGGTAGGAAACCACAAACAAATTGACAACTTCTAGCCTGAGTTTTCATTCTCCTCGTTATAATGAGGATATTAATTTTAAATATAGATGCTTTACTAGGCATCTATCCACATGCTGCAACCAGAGGCATGAATAACCATCATTTCCCTAAGTGCCAGTTTCAGTATAGATGTAGAGGTTTTATTTCAATACATATATTTGTAGATTGGGCTCTTTGATGTCAAACATTTTTTATTTCAGCCATATACAGGCATGTGAGGTTGGTTAGCACTCAAGGAGCCATCTCTCTTTATGCCCCCATGAAAGGACTAGGCATAGGGGCAATCTTGGCAGTCTCTTGAGCACAGGATGACTTGAAGCTAGTACCCACAGTGACACTGACCTATTTAAAGGGCCACACTTTGCTGTGGCCCCAACCTCTCTTCTTCAAAATACATGGACAGAGGGCAGGGGGTAGAGGGTATGTACATTTCTTGCATGATGCACAGGGATTCTTGGAGTTTCCATAGGCATGGTGAATCTCTGCATTCTGATATGAAAGACTTAAAGGCCTGGGTAGTCCCTTTGTCTATTACTCTCATGTATTTTCCTCTTTAATTGTCTCAGAACATCCAAATCTCTCTCCCGCCTCTGATTTCACTGTGACTGAAGCACTGCATGCTAGCCCTGTTGGTTCAAAGTTCATCCTTCCATGTCTTCCTTTAAGCACCTCTTTATCCCTCCTCCTTTCCCCCCCAAAAATTCTTACCTGTCATAACAAAATGTCAAGAATCTTGTGTGGCTCAGACTTTAATGGACTTGCTGGCTGCTGCCCGTGGAAACAAAGACAGAGATCTCAAATTCTTTTGTGCTAGCTATGGAGGAAGCTCAGCAGAAATACTGCAATAAAAATTTCTAAGCTCTGAAAAACTGTTTTTCCCGGCAGAGTTTCAGTGTAAAGAGACTTAAGAAGTGTTCTTATTGCCAACTCAATCCCCAGCTAAAAGGTTTTCAAACCTTTCCTGTTTTGGAGAAAGCCTTTCTCATCTTAAGAAGACCCAAAGGGAAGCTTATGAAAAGCAGGGGCTTGCTACTTCTAAGTTTGAGATGTCACGAACCGGGCAGATAGGCATGCAGCAAAGTATGACCTTTCCTTCTAAATTCCTGGCTGTTCAGGATAGAACTCCTCTGCATTTCAACACTGCTTCTAATAGTTAGTTCTGTAATCTATTATATATTTTGAAGAGTTTGTTTGTTTGTGGATTTTTTTGTTCAAAATAAAGTCATACTTTTCAATTACCTACCGATACCAAATTTTGCATAAACAATCCTACCACTTAAATTAGCTGAATGTACAGGCAGTCCCTGGGTTACATGGATCAGACTTACATCGGATCCCTACTTACAAACGGGGTGAGGCAACCCCGCACTAGCTGCTTCCCCCCAGCAGACCAGGGAGACGCAGAGCGGCTTTTCTCAGCAGACACCTCAGCTTGAGAATAAAGGACTGAGGGAAGTGAGGTGTGGGAGAATAAAACTGATCTCTGGAGAAATGTTTGGCTAGAGTTTCCCCTACAATATGTACCAGTTCCGACTTACATACAAATTCAACTTAAGAACAAACCTACAGTCCCTATCTTGTACGTAACCCGGGGACTGCCTGTACTACTTTTTACACCAGAATATGCTGGGTGAAAGCTTTAAATATTTATTTTTGTTTTTCATCAGGAAAAATTCATGACTATTATGATTAGAATTCATAAAAATATTTGCTAACAAAATTAAAATCATGTCATCCATTCAACTGTCATTTCAGTGCAAAGAAGATTTGTACTGTTAAGAATCACAAAAAATTCAGATTAGTTACGGAAAGAGTAATGGAAGCTTTACGAGTTTCTGATTCAAATTTACTGTGTAAGAGAATGTTTGAAGTTGAAACCCTACAAATTTAAAACTGTTTTTTTTTATTTCCCTTTTGCAAGCACATTATTAAAAAATTCTATTCCATATATTTAATTTCTTAAACGTTCCTATACATGGCATCTATGCAAAATGACTTTGTGTAGTCAACAACGGGCCTTACCTAGTTGTATTTAGAAGGAGTTTTGTTTCCAGATATGCTAGAGTTATACTGAATATATTTTTGTTGCATTTTGCGAACACCAAAGATCCTGTGTTGTTGGTTTAGCACAGTGGTTTGCAAAATTTTCAATTTAAGAATTAAATATGAGGAGCTATTTGTCCATGAGATGGGACTGACCTCTTTCACTAATTCCATGTAAGAAAGAGGAACAGTCTATCTGAGATAAAATGAATAATGATAAAAATTCAGAAAGCCAAATCTTGCCATTCTGATACAAACTTTTACTTAGCCCTTGCATCGGCAAATCCCTTTCTGGCTTTATTTAGAGTTATCCCCAGTAAAGATGAGAACAACTTACTAAGGACTTTAGGATTTAACCTATCATGTTTTATTTTCTTTTGGATCATTTCCCTTTTGATTCAGCATGGGCAGAACTGTCTATCAATTAGTAGATATTCACAATGGGAGGATTCAATAGATGTTTTTGCATATGCTGAGCCCTAAGGGTAGCAAATTAAGCTAACAAGAAAGAAAAATGCTAACACTACCTTTGCCTATATCTTTTAAATAGTCTTCCAATAACCCTTCTATGGGGAAAGTATTACCTTTTATCTCAACCCTCAATAACTGATCAGAACAGTTTCCATCGAGCAAAACATATAGGTATAGAAAAAGTATGCCCAATTGTTGGCAATCCAATTAATGATTTATTATAAATTATTATTATTACTACTGGTATTTATTTGTGTGACATACCAGTAGTAATAATAATACTTTATAATAAATCATTGATTGGATTGCCAACAATTGAGCATACTTGGACAATTTGAGGCCCCAAATGAGCTCAGGCCCCAGTTGTGTGAGGAATTGTATATACACATAATAATGACAAGTTCTTGCCCTGAAGAGTTTACAATCAAATTAGACAAGACAGATAAAGGTTGGGCATAACAGAGTCCTCAAAGAACCAGGTGGCAAACTGGTTAGGACACCCACCTTGCAGTCTTCAGCCTCCCAGTGGGAAGGGCCTGCAGTCCATTGCCTAATCCTTGTAGGTGGCTTATCATTATCATCCCAGGGTTTTCAATATCCTTACCCTCTCCTTGCTAGAAGGGGAAGGAGTGGAAACAAGGCTTATGCCCATCCTGCAACAAGTGCAGGTGTTAGGAAAGCCACCAGGATGTGCCATAGGCCCTATGAAAAAACAGTGTCCTGCACTCTGGGATACCCCAGATCTGTTGCCATGATCACTGCCTACCATCCATTTCCCCCAATGAGTCCAAGTCCAATATGAGATAGCAAGGAGGGGGAGGGGGAAGACAACTAAATCTTCAGCACTAGCCAGGCATTCTTCTTCATAGGGAGGCTTCCTCAGCACCCTTGTTCTTGAGCCCTAAGAGTACTTCTATCTACCTCCTCAGCTTCCCCATTCTGAATTGAGTTACTCTATTAAGTTTCCTTTCCAGTTGGAGCATAATCTATAGCCCTGGAGAAGTAGGACTACCAGGGTCCAGTGTTGTCCTTTAACCCCTTCAGGCCCAGTGTGGAGTTTGTATGATCCCTCACAGTGGGTAAAATAAGCCTTGTTATCACCGTTTAACAGATAAGGAACTGAGGCACAGAGATGGTGAGGTACTTATCCAAGATGACAAAGAAAGTCGGTGGCAAACCTGGAAAACGAGCCCAGAACTTGTTTCCTGGTCCAGTGCTTTAACCAGAGATGATCCTTCCTTCTTCACTGTGACCAGCTTGAAAGCATGGTATAAATATGCCTCTTGAAATTGTAATTATCATGTCCTTCTTTGGAAAACAAACACCGCTTTTACTGTTTCATGGAATTAGATTTAGGTAAATACTGTTGTCTTGCTTATCAACCTGGAACTTAATATCAGGTAATGTGAATGAATAAATTTCTTTTCTGTTTCCAAGTAGTCTGCAAGCTGTTTACAATTCCCTATTTAATTTGTTGCTGAATTCTTCCAGTGAGCAATTCTTAATCTGTAGATTGCATACAAGCAGTTTGCAAATGAATGAAACTGGATATTTACTGGTTAATTTTGATTGGATGAGTCCGATTATGTTTCTTCCATCACTGATGAGCAAGGTAAACGGGTGAATATTTTCATTTCTATTTAAAATTACCTTGCTTTTGGTTGAATAGAAGCACCCTAGTATATGAGAAACAAAGTGGCAACTGGTTTGGAGACGCTGTGAAGAGAGAAGCAATCTCAGAAGTGTCTTGGGTCAGTGCCAGAGAAGGCTTTGGAAATGAACACCATTACTTTCCATTAGACCTGAATCAGTGGGGAGCAGAAAGGAAAAAGGAGCTAGGGTAAAGTACTGTAAAATTAAGGAAAGGAAAATGTGGAGACAGGTGAAGACAGAGGGCAGGAAGAGCATAAGGGCATAAAAAGAGCTGGTGTGTTGGGCAGGAGATGAGTGAGAAAGGGCAATGAGAAAGGGATAACTACAGGTTAGAGACAGTGGAGGAGATACAAGGTAACATAAGTTTAGGAGATGTAAGCTCGTGTTTAAAAGCCACCCAAGTAGACCTACATTTATACTTGTGGCTCTCATGACTGGATGCAGTGGACCACACCATGAACACAGTCTGTAAAGCACGTTGGGTTCCTTCTGCAGGCAAGGAGCAGCTGGATAACTGTAAGTTTCCTCTGGTGGAGGAACTGACCAAATATGATGATTAGGAAGTTGATTAGGAAGGCAAGGGACAGTTTCAAAGAGATGTCTGTACTCAACATGTTCTTTAAAGCTGGCTAAAGTGTTCTTCAATGAGAGATTTTTGGCAAAAGGGCATTTTTTTAAATATCCCCCCAATTATGAAGGGTTTTATTCCCCACAAAATTAAACTTGACTTTTTCTTATCCAAATCATTGTCCATTTCCATATTTTTGGATGTTGTGGTGTCGGCAGACAGACAGCATACCAATCTGATTATCCAACCTTGGTAAAGTGATCATGCGCTGAGTTGGGTTAATAAAATTATTTCGCCTATGAAAACTTATGCTCAAATTCTGTCTTAAACAATAAGTGATCTGGGCGATGGTTTTATTCTCCTCACTAGTGGACTTTTCTCATATCAGAAAACCATCATATATTCTGGCACATTTTTCACGATTATTTGACTCTGCTCACCATTAAAGAGAACTGGAATACTTATGAGGTCAGAAGATTGAAGTGGCTGAGGCTGGTGGCTGTTTAGGATTTAAGGAGATTACATAGTTGTGCTAGGGAAGCTTGCACAATGTCTACCTGAACTTTGCTTGGTTTGAGCCCTCTAGATTGATTCAAATTGGACACAAGGCATACATTTTTTAACAGGGAGGATAATTAATGATTGAAACAATTTAATAAGTTGTGATGGATTCTCCATCTTTGGAGATCTTAAAATCAAGAATGGATTTTTGTAGAAGATATGCTCTAGTTCAAACAGCTAATCTTGCAGCCTGTGTTATTCAGGAGATCAGATGAGGTGATCACAATGGTCCCTTATGGTTTAAATATATGAACCCAATCTTACACTTGGCTGATCTCTAAATTCACCATCCTATCCCACTGTTTTTACTTCTCTGAAATAAAGTTAGGATCATTTAAGTACTACATCAAATCCATGCAAACCCTTAAAAGTGGGTAAATATTCAGCCACCTTTTACCATGTTATAAATCCACACATCATTCAACCCTTTCTGGATTTACAGACTCTGCCCCTTACAAAATAACTTCAGCCTCTAATATTGCATATCACATACACACACCAAATACTTCCCAAACATTCCACTGTATCTTTAAGCTCCTTTAATAGGAACTTTTATTCTAGAATTTGTCCAAAAGAGAACAACATCAATGTATCTTTAATGTCTGGTAAAAAGAAGTGGGCTCAGATGAACTGGAACATAAAGTTTGCTGTGTATCCAGTTTACTGCGTTAAAACTGATATTTCTGATCAACCATGATTAGAATGTCGGGATCCTGATGCCTACAGACGTTCCTCCTGTGAAAAGACTTTAGGTTATTTTGCCTTGATTATATATTTGTACCATTACTAACATCAAATCAGTTTGCAATAAAGAACATTGTTTTTAAGAATGGTATTTACAGCAAACATTTTACATCCAGCCATGAACACTCTTAAGTACACTCCTTCATAAGACAGTATAAGAGAAGAGAAATACAAATAATCAACATGAAGGTAGTAAATGGGCTTGCCATTGGGCTGTTATAGCTATGATTGTAAGAACACAGAAGGGCATATTCTGAAAGAGAATGTGAGCTAATATAAACCAGAAGCATAATACAAGAATATATGACTGTGTCAATCTCTTAGGTGAAGCTGGGACTTTATATCATACCTGTACCTCACATAATATACTTTACAACTGGCTCTTTTAAAATAAATATGTTTATCCATGTTGACTATTTCATCCTCACACTCAATCAGCAGTTTTTGAAAATAAATGGCACACTCAGATTCATTTATTTTATTCAGCATTTACGTGTTTCTCAAATAAAATATGGACAAATTAAGGTTTTGAGTCTACAGAGGCTCTGAAGTACAGTCCTCAATCAATTTGCTAATTTGGTGGTGTCCTAATCCATTACTTTACTATCCCTTTTTTAGGCTCTGTCTATACCCTATCAGCTTATGTGCATGCAGGCTCAATTGTTATAAATAGCAATGTATTAAGTACAAACAATGTGCACAGAACTGTACACAAAGGCCTATGGGAAAAGGTAATTCTTGTGCTGATGAGCTTGCAGACTAAACCTCCAGTCCTGCTCCCATTGAATTCATAGCCAAAACTTTCACTGGCTTCAGTGGTACAAGTTTAGTCACTAAATGGCCATTCAGCAATTTGTGACGGACTCCCTTACTTCTCTCCATCTTATGCCCTGACCAGCCTTAGCATGTGTCTGCCTCTCCGAAGGAGTCAGACTTCAAAAGAGATTTGAATAAAGGTGGATGTGTGAGATAGAGAGATAGGGAAAACGTTTAAGGGAAAATATGGAAGAAGGCAGAGAAACCACAAAAAGGGAAGGAAATTGAGGGAGTGCCAGTGAAGCTGAATTCCTGGGAGGAATGAAGGGCCAAGAATCAGTATGATGAGAAAGCAGAGCAGAGATTTAAGCAAGGCTTCTGTGAAAAGAGCTGAATTCGATTCTGCATACTGGAAGGAAGCCAAGAAGGGATTCAGAGAAGGAGATATAATTTGTGGCATTTGAGAAAGACTATTTTAATTGCCCGTTTCTGAATAGACTAGAGGGTAGTTAGACAGCCTGGGATCTCCCTATATTTAAACAAACTTTCAGGATGACAAGCGCTTGAATGGCAAATGTTCTTCCCCTTCATAGGGAATAACAGCAATCCAGGCAACTCCTCTGCTCATACCAGGGCTTTCAAACAAAAATTCTTGTAGTCTGTGAGTAAAAGAAAAGCATTGCCTTCCTGAGCCTGGTCTCATCCCTACCCAGTTCCCAGTTCTTATTTCCTATGATTTTTATACTCAGCACCTGAGCCCTGCTAGCCCAGCTGGATGTGCTCTATGCCCCTTAACTATGCCCTGTCTGCTTCTACACTACTGTAGAACTAACATGGAAATAGTAAGTTGGGTTGAGACACATCCCACCCACACAGACAGGACATTAGAAGAACTTTGTGAGGCCCAAAGGGGCTGCAAAGGAAAACCCTTCCCTGTCACTGGTGGGATTTCAGTAGGCCAGGGAGGTCATCAAAGCATAAGCAAGTGTGTCAGCTGTGGAGGCAGAAGGAAAGCTCTGTTGGAATGTGTTACTGCCTACAGCCACAGATGAAAAGCTTCAGTGGAACACAGAGAAGTGTACTTCCTGCACTTCCCCCACCGTTGGCTCTTCTCCACTGATTGGTAAGCCGTGCAAGATACTACCTGAAGGGTGAGAGCTTTAAGATGACACCTTTTTCTCCTCATCAAGTAACACTTCCGTGCATAATAATGGAAATTCTTCTAGCTGCCTATTAGGAACATCTTGAGAGTAATAATGGTCTTTGCCCTGCAAATACATCCTTTCCCTCTCACTGCCATCCTATTAAACGGGCAAGCCACTCGACCGCCTAGACTTGACATCTCTGCGTATCAAGTAGTCGGGAAGTAAATGTGCTATATTAGAGTCACATCAGGAGTCCTCATCTGCCAATTAAAAAAACCATAGCAAACGATCCTTATCTAATATCCATTACCTTGCTTGCTGGAAACACTTCTTTGTATTCTGAATTCTCCAGCTTGCCAAAATAAAAAAGGAATTTAATTTAAAAATGAGGCATCATTTTTTTTCCTCGAGTGCAGAAGCAGAATGATACATGGAAAAAACAGGGAGGACACTAGTGGGGAAACTTGTTTTTATCATTTATATTTGGGTTTCATTCAGGAACACGTAGTAGGGGGAGGGAGGGCACACAGGGGCACAGAACTCCCATGGCCCTGGAGCAACAACAGGGAGATTCGGTCCCTCCAGGTTACCAAGGGATGCCACAGCATTGCCAGCAATCCTACTGTTGCCAAAGTTTCAGACACATAGACTGAACACACAGGCACCTGGCCTTCAGGACCTAGCCTGAGATCAGTCTGAGTTGTGCTTGATCTGAAGGAAAGCTATGTCCCCTGTTAAGGTTTGTCAAGGTGACGATGGTAGGACTGCAGGATTACACTAACACAAACAAGGAACCTTTTAGTTTCCTAGTGCAGCATCCATCCGGGGGAGTTACTGTGCAGCATAATTCAAACTGTGTGTCTGTGTAGCTAAACCGAGAGGTAGCAAATCCCAATTCAGATCCTTACTTCCCCTCAGATGGAAGGAGGATTGGAACTCCCAGAGCCCAGGGGAGTACTTTAACCCTGGGATAAAGTGATGAGGGAATTCCTCCTGTCCAACAGAGCATGGGTGCCTGACACCAAGAAAGGCTTGTCAGCTGACAATTCCAAGCAGAGGAAGGCACTGTCCAGCATCCCAGATGTGGGCATCTAACTCCAAGGGAGAAGCTTGGTGGGTCCCATTGGCTATGTAAGGCAGGCTTTGCAAATCCCAGTGTTTTTTGAAGTGCTTAAAATTTAGGTATGAAATTCAGGATCAGTTTCTTTGTAAATCTAGCCCTGTAGTTCTTCTGGTTGTTCTGAGAATCTGTGAAGGGAAGCTGTTTGGCACCACTGATTTGTATGCAAATGCCTAGAAGGCATTTCCATTTCAGCAGCTGTACCGTGGTAGCTGTATTGGTATGTGAATTATGAGCTAAGTGTTGTTATTACTGTGCTACCTTCAAGTGGCAGCTTTTTGAAAACGGCCCGAGTGTTTTAATTGAGTGGAAGTGCCAGCATGGCACTATTTTATGGGCACTAATCCAAAAAGCTGACAAAGCCAGATTGTTTATGCTCCTAACCAAAGTGATGACCCTGTTCAATGGCAGAACAGTATTATCATCACCGACACACAACTTGGATTGTGACTGGGGCTTGTCTGAGGTAAGAATTGCTTCACAGAACCAGGCAAACCAGCATAAGAGCTACACCGAGGGGAAAAAGCAAGAAGCCATTTTGTGATGCAAGTACTCTGAAATAATGTCCATACTTTGGCAAGTTATGTAAGAAAGAAAACTGGCAAAATAAATGGAATGAGTTCAGAAGCAAGCAAGGAGAAGAGCACGTCCCACCCAAACGCTAACTGAAAAGGGAGGTTTATAAGGGAACCCCCTGATCTAAGTGGCACGTCTTTGGAAGTTGAAATAATGTTTTCATGATGTTTGAAACATCTGTGCAATCAGGACAATAAATCAGTCTCCTTCCTGACCACCACCTCTTTTTTTCTTTTAACTTACCATGCGTTGCTCAAACACTGGTTTGTTACAGTTTGGTTTCACAGCAGTGCTGTACTTTGCAGGCTTGTTTGTTATTGTAGGGTTGCTCCTGAGGCTTGACCTCCTGCCTTTGACTTGTGGAGGAGAAACAACTGTTAAAAGAAAAACAGACAGATCATATTATCAAAGCAAATGCTGACTAACCCACCAGCGAACATGAACAAATTCCCCCTCGCCTGCCAACAAGCCATAGGAGATGAACATCAATGCCAGAGTTGTAGGACTGTGCAATCAGGAATCTTTTTTTCTCCTCCTCTTGGAGTTTTAAAACAACTTCCTTCTCCCTCCTTCCTGTTTAGTATTAGTTCAAAAGCAGAAGCCATGCTGTTTAATACCACTTCCCTCCATTAGCCATGGGGACTATGAAAGTACTCTTTTAAAGGGGAAAATATTTTGAAAAATAACAGAGGAAAATTTCTTCAGAAAGGGCTGTTTCTCTTTTCTGTTCAACCATCCTCCTCCTGGGATGAGACCACTCTTTCCTTTGTGAACAAAGACAGCACCAGCTCCAGGAACTCTTGTCACCAGGCACTCATGGAAGAGCCATTAAGGTGAACATGTTGCCAACATAAATGATCACATTCAGTGGTCACTCCATTCCCATGTGAACAGCCTGTAACAATCAGGAACAGCTTCCAGGGTCAGATCCTGAATGGGTGTAGGTGAACACCGCTCTATTGGCTTCAAGGCATTGATTGATGTCAGCGGAGCTATGCTGATTTACACCAGTCAAGAGTCTGGCCACTCAAATGGGAGTACAGTCCAGATGGGAGTAAATAGACCAGGGAGGAGGTGGAAGAAAGCGTGGTCTCTAAAGGCGCAGGGGCAGAATCAATGCACAGAATGTGGGCTCATGAGGCCATAGGGATAAGGCAAGGCAGCATGAAGAGCAAGCTCCTTCTGAGCTGGGGAATCTAGAATCCACAAAGCTCCATTAGCCGAACAATGAGAGGCCCTGCGAGTGCCCCCTGCTGCCCCTATTGTTAGAACACGACTGGATTGCCTGGAGATCTGTGTTTGCAGGAAGGAATAGAATAATAGAATAATAATAGAATAATAGAATAATAGGACTGGAAGGGACCTCGAGAGGTCATCGAGTCCAGCCCCCCGCCCTCAAGGCAGGATCAAGCTCCGTCTACACCATCCCTGACAGATGTCTATCTAACCTGTTCTTAAATATCTCCAGAGAGGGAGATTCCACCACTTCCCTTGGCAATTTATTCCAATATTTGACCACCCTGACAGTTAGGAATTTTTTTCTTAATGTCCAATCTAAACCTCCCTTGCTGCACTTTAAGCCCATTACTCCTTGTCCTGTCCTCAGAAACCAAGAGGAACAAATTTTCGCCTTCCTCCTTGTGACACCCTTTTAGATATTTGAAAACCGCTATCATGTCCCCCCTTAATCTTCTTTTTTCCAAACTAAACAAGCCCAGTTCATGAAGCCTGGCTTCATAGGTCATGTTCTCTAAACCTTTAATCATTCTTGTCGCTCTTCTCTGTACCCTTTCCAATTTCTCCAATTTCCAGGAAGGAAAGTTAAAGAAAAGGGAAAATAAATGAAAAGGCAATGGGGATCCTCACAGATCCAGCGGAGAAACCACACTTTAGAGGCCAACAAGTATTTGTCCATGATGGACACAATGGGGATAGTGATAGCTAGGAGTATAGTGAGTGCTGCTTCTCCGGCTCAGACTCAAACCAAGGGCCAACTCTGTAAACTGGAGTATGTGTTCTCAAACTGGGGTTCACCAACAGGTGCCAGGGAGTGTGGCATGTGATCTGCTCTTCTCATATTGCTAAATGAGAGCTGGCTCCCAACTAGATCCCAGCTATTCAAAAAGGAGGGGGCAGGAGAGGTATCTCCCTGTGGAAAATGTTGTGGGCCACTAACTTAGAGACCCCCCCTTGGTCATATTCAGGGTAAACAGAATTGATTCCAGGCTGGATTTATCAGCTTTGGAGTATTCAGGAACAGCAGACTTACTATGTATCTCAATAGCTTCCCCTCCACAACCAGGAAGGCTCCCAGGCTGGGGTGTGTGTTTGTGTCCTACAATGATGGTGGGGGGGGAAGGGTATCTAATAATAGAAGAAAGTATTCTAAACACAAATTCCAGCCACATTAGTTTACTGACCCATTGCTGACTGCTGTGGTCAGTAATTAATCCTCCTGAACAGCTTAAAATGTGTCTACACTGCACATGCTCAATATATTGAGCTATGTCAATTGCGTATCTTATTTAGAAATAGCTTATTTCAAAATAAGTGTCTACACAGAAGTTATTTCGAAATAGAGCACTCTTCCTCCAACTTCCCTTATTCCTCATACAATGAGGGTCACAGGAGTCAGAGTAAGAAGTTCAGGCTGACAGTATTTTGACACTATTTTGAAATAATTGCCTGCTGTGTAGGTGCGGACTAAGTTATTCGAGAATAGCGCTAGTTATTTAGAAATAGTGTTGCAGTGTAGATAAACCCTAATTAGTTAAGAAAGTAGCTCACAAGACTGAGTCATTACAGAAAGTATGATGGAGATTTAGGAAAAGTGGTACATTAAGGTGCAGCTGAGGCATAGCATTGTTGGCGTTTGAAGGGAGATGAGTTGAGCTACTTTGGGCTATATTATGGGACTCGTACTCAATGCATGATTATAGCTTCTAAGTCTTGGAACTAGTTAATTTTTGAGTGACTTATAAATCATACTTTATAAAAACAATCTGGTATTTCTAAAGCCACATGTGTGCTCCTGTGGACAGAATGCTGAGCTGGAAGCTAGGGGAGCAGAGTTCAATTTCCAGCTCTGTCACTAACTTTCGATGTTACATTAGACAAGTCTCTGCACCTCTCTGTGCTTTTCTATCCCACCCCACACTGGCCATTTTGTTTGTTTAGATTATAAGCTTTTCAAGGGAATTGCTTACTACATGTATGTGCAATGCCTAGCACCATGGGGCTCTGTTCTTGGCTGTGTCCTCTAGGTGCTGCTGTAACTGCACATCATAATTATCACCATCGTGCTGAGTTACACATAATATATTGCAAGGCCAGTATTACTTGCTGAGGTTGCAGCAGCCAGTCTCCCAGCTTGTATTCCTAAGCCTCTGGTCCCTTACCATTTCCAGTCCCCCCTGAAACCTAAATCCCTGTCTCCAGTTCCACTCCTCATACCACAGGAGATTACTTGGTGCACGATATAATCTCAAACAAAAAAGCAAATGAAAACAGTCATTTGAATAAAATCGTTATACTGAAATGCAAAGTGCCAGACTAAGTTCCCCTGCCAACCCTTTGGAGAAAGGGTACTGGCAGGGCAGCAAATGGGAAGACTGCCTGAACCTGTATGTGAGAAGTGTCTTTCTAACCTGACCTAGCCGGAGTGTTGAGTCTTGAAGTGGCAGCAGCTGCCCATTGAGTATGAGGGGAGGGCAGCAGACCAGAAGAGAGATGGAGTGATGGCATGCAACTGTGGGAAGAGGTGTTGACCTGGTGAGCAATCCCCCAGCGTGACCTGGAGGAGGTACCATCCCAGCGGTGAATGGACCACCCCCGTCACATAGGCCCAGTGTGGATTGTCTCCTCATGATAATGATATAGCCCAAAGTAAGCAGAAATTCTCCATGGGGAACATGAACATATGAAACTTATCCAGGAGAGAAGAAGTGTGAGATTGTGTGGTTCACCCAGGCCAGCAAGGGGTTTGATAAAAGTCTGCCTTATCATCAGTTCTGTGTGGCTATTCAGCTTTGGTCCAGAGCTCTGACCCCAAAAGTCTGCCAGTAGCTCACAAACCTCACCCTGGCTTTGTCCAACCTAGCTACTTCTTGTGGGATGACCTTCATGTTCTTCCAGGCCTGAATTAACCCCCCAAATCATCCTGCTGCACACACTAGTATCCTCACAGAGAAAGTGTGGGGTTCACTGTCTTTACAGAGGCAGTTAAATATTGCAACCTGTTAGCTTTCTAGGAGCCCACACTTCACTGACCTTACACAGAACTGTTGATTTAGCATGAACACAATATACATTTATAAGTATCCACACAGTAAGTGGTATAAAGTAAAAGAGATAAAGGAAGAGATGATAACAAGCAAGTAAAAGTGAAAACATGCATATAAACAATTAAAACTGAATCTAGCAGGATGCAATCTTTGTTCATGATGGTTTATCTCACCCACAGTCTCCTGTCCAGCTTTTCACCAACCAGCCTTGCCCACTCTCATCCCAGAGGCCAAATGGCTTGGTTTCTTGTCTCCTAAGGGGAAGGAAAAAGATGGAATCTCGCTTAGTTTCTTATGTCCCTAAAGGAACATCTCTGTTTTACAAGCTGGGAAGGCCTCTTGTGGATTCAGTCTCCTGTGTCTCTCTGATGTGCAGGAGCCATGTTAATTCTGTCTCTCAAGAGGAGGATCACTTTTACCAGTTTACCCTCAATGGTTTTGTTTACTACTAATATATACATTTAGGAAAAACCACATTTCCTTGTATATGACAGACCTATGTATCACCTTTTCCTAGGCAAGGCTGCCTGGTCTTAAATATGTTCTGGTCACATTATACAGAGGGAAATCATGACTCCACATAAAATGTTCTCACTTGCATTTTACAGTGGTGTTATTAACCAGTGTGCTACATCAGAAAGCACATTGTGTACAGCTATGATTGCAGTAGTGTAATGATTGCAGAAGGGGGCTTAGGGCCACAAGAGGTAAAATATCTTTCCATAAGGGGCAGGAGTTGGACACCCTGAGGGCTGAATTCACAGTAGACTTGAGTTATTTTCATAATTTCTGGCACGTTGGTAGATGATTAACTGAGTGCAGAAAAAATGTCAGCGTATAGTTGTGCATCACTGCACATTTCTTTAGGACTTATACATACAAATGAAACAATGTAGATTTAAAGATTTAGGATTTACTATATATCTAAAATGACAGTTTGTGAATATAATTTAATTTATTCACATAAAAAAAAGATCAATGTTAATCCCCCATGCGGGGCTGTTCTGAAGCCACACCATATGTATGCACACTTTCGTGCTTATTAAAACAAACCCAGTATTACCATTTTGCTCTGCAGACTATTTGGCCTAACCCCATTCTCTTTAAAGACCTGCTGGTGGTGGATTCAAGACACTTTTACTATGCACCAAATCCATAAAAGGGAAACCTGGGAAGTCAATTTAATAAGCCCTTGCCCTTTAATTCCAGGATGGGACAGAATTTCTCACAACTAACTGCCTCTCTTTAATCTATCTCACTTTGGAAATATCACCATATCATTTACTGAGGTCAAATGCACACCCCTATCAATCAGTATATGGTATTCTAGACTGCTATTCACTTCCACAGTTTCTGCATGTGTGAAAGAAAATGTATAATATTTATCTACCCTAGTAAAGCATGCTATTGTCCTTGGTAGTGCAATGGAAGAAATACCCCAAGATCTAGACGAGATTAGGGTTTTCATAAAGGCTGGCTGGAGGAGACTTTTTCCAGACAAGATAGAGAGAATGTTGATAGACTGTGGGAAGCAGGTGGATGAAATGAAAAGAATTTACACTGATATCCCTAATTAAAGGTGTATGGCCACATTTGTTACCTGGGTGCCCAATTTCAGTGTGTTACTGGTTCCTGGGCTCTTCCTGGATGCCCAGTTAGGGAATGTTTTTCCATCTAAAAATGGCGAACAGAAGGCAAACTTTTTTTCCACTCTGGTTTAGAGACCTTGCCACAATTATCCTTTTCGTTTTTGCCTTGAAATTACATTTACATAGTGCTTCCTTGAAGTGCCTAACATTGAAACCAAAGATAAGGCAAATTATATAGCTTGATTACCAAGCAATTTCACATCAGGAGTACACTGATGCGTAAATGTTGTGGGATCTGCACTGACTGGGATCAGAAGGTTTCAAAGGTCTAAAATCTAGCACCATAAAAGGGCAGTCCAGAAGTAAGGGTTGCATGGTGTGGGAGTTACCATACCTCCATGTTTTCCTGGCAGCCTCCATCCAGCAGCCAAAGACTTTTCTGCAACTGGGGTTCATTCCCAGAGGTGGGTCAGTTCCACTTCTGGGAGTGGCCCCTACGGAGGAAGAGGAAGTCTCATCCCTTTCCAGTCTGAGCCAGGACTAGTAACCAGAGACTGTCCAACAGTAGAATCCCCTGGCTGGGGCAACTGCAGTCCTGCCCCTCCTCTACAATACTCAGTTTTTATGGCAGAGATCAGATTTCATGTGTTTTTCACAACGGTGAGTTTGGTAGGGCCCCACTCATTACAAATTAGTGGGACTTTCAGTAAGATCTCCTCCACCAGGGATTCTCTGCTTTGGAAATTTACTTTTAAGGGGGAGTTGCAGTTAGTTATGGGAGTGACATTATCTGCCTGTGTTTATTTTAAAATGGAGAGAAAAGTTGATTTTGGTGCTTTTGCTTTTGATTCAGTTTTGGGATTGTTGTTTTCTTGTCAAGTGACATGATGTCAGGGAGCAACTGCTGGGGTTGGGCATTTCTGTATCTCTGTGAAGGGGGGTAGAATAAAAGTAAATAAAACACAGGGCTCTATCTCTCAGTATATACATATGTGGTAGGACCATAAGGGTGTGTCTAGACTACAGGGTTTTTTCGAAAAAAGTGGCTTTTCTTCGAAAAAACTTCCCCTGCATTTAGACTGGTGCAGTGTTCTTTCAAAAGTAAATCGAAAGAACGTGGCAGTTTTTTCGACCGCGAAAAACCTTCTTTTATGAGAAGAATGCCTTTTTTCGAAAGTGCTCTTTCAAAAAAAGGTGCTATGTAATGCAAACTGTGCTTTTTCAAAAGAGAGCATCCAGACTGCCTGGGTGCTTTCTTTCAAAAAAGCGGCTCTCTTTTTCAAAATACTGGTTGTAGTCTAGACGCTCTTTTTCAAAAGAAGCTTTTTTGAAAGTATCTTTCGAAAAAGCCTCTTTTGAAAGAGGCTTGCAGTCTAGACGTAGTTTTATTGTCAGCAGTTCTCCCCTAAAAATCTCACATTTACAGGCACTAAAGTCTTCAGAGTCCTTTAGTTTACCTGTAGAACCATGGAAATGGCAGTTTTCAATCTAAGCTTTAATCTGCTTGAGGAAAACATTATACTAATATGGGAGATAGTCCTGAAAAGGCTGATGCGCGTGACTAATCTTTACCCGTATAAAGGAATCACACTGAGGAAAATGGATCTACTTTTAGGGGTAAAATTATGCACGTGTATTAGTCTTTGAAAGATGAGTTCCTTAATTTTCTAAAGTTTAACTAGTTGTAGCCACATGACCATGAGCAGTAACAACAGATCTTTTGGCTCAGCACCAGCTTCTCCGTGTCTGATACTGACCCACAGCTACTGGCACCACCTGATCAGCACACTTCACAATAATCCTGAATGAACAGGAATCCTGGCAAGTAGATGCAGGCTTTGGAGAAACATCAGTGCGTCAGTAAAATGTTGCTACTGATACACAAGTCATAACTGTTTATGATAGTGAAACGGAGCAATATATATTATGAACAGGAAAGTACAAACATTGAATACCATGTGAATGAGCAAACTATTGAACAGTGGAACTAGGCTTTGGAGAAGCAGCCCCTGCTGATAAGAACATTACGTCTCTCGAGGTCACAACTTATACATTGCCATTTGGGAGCCAAGTTAAAAGGATCTTTACACACTCTTGTGGTTTGTTATTGGGCACATAGTATTGCTATTTTAAGGGGCAATACTACCTGCAGAAGGCCTATTATCACTTTAGTTTCATTGCAGAGGAGGAACACTATCTTTCCTACAGGTATCATACATATATAGTAGCCCAATGTCTGTGACTCTGTAACGCTGTAGTGTTACAGTCTTGCCTCTGGGGGGCACTGTTGCCTCCCACTGTGGCGCTCGTCTGACTTCTGTGCTGCTCAGCTGGGCGGCCGCGGGGGAGTAAGTGGCGCAAGCGGCCATTTTGGGTCCGCGCTCCCCATGCAGCACTGTGCTGCACTGGGAGCGTGGACCCCAAATGGCCGCTTGCTCCCCCGTGGTGGCCCTGCTGAGCGGCGCAGAACTCAGCTGAGCGCCACGGCGGGAGGGGAAGGGGGGCAGGGCGGTGACGTACATGGCCAGGGGCCAGGGCCGTGTACATCACCACCCCGCCCTCCTTCCCCTCCGCCATGGTGCTCAGCTGAGTTCTGCACCACTGAGCCGGGCCGCTGCGGGGGAGCCCAAACGGCCTTTTGTGCCACTTGCTCCCATGCGGCGGCCCGGCTGAGCAGCGCAGAAGTCGACTGAGTGCCACGGCAGGAGGGGAAAGGAGACAGGGTGGCAACATATATGGCCCTGCTCCCTTTCCTGTCCCGCCGTGGCACTCGGCTGACTTCTGTGCCGCTCAGCTGGGCCGCCGCACGGGAGCAAGCAGCACAAGAGGATGTCCAAACAGCCACTTGCGCTGCTTGCCCCTGCATGGGGAGTGCGGAGCCCAAACGACTGTTTGGGCTCCGCGATCCCCAGAGTGAGAGGCAGGAGGGGGAGGAGAAGAGAAAGAGAGAGTGAGAGGCAGGAGGGGGAGAAGAGAAAGAGAGACGTAGAGAGAGGCAGGAGGCGGAGGAGAGCTGAGAGAGAGGGGGGAGGCAGGAGGAAGAGGAGAGAGAGAGAGACGGACATGCAGGAGAGACCCGAAAATTCCGTTTTACGACGGGCTATTGGCTAGTTTTATATATGGTTCCAAGCTTGATTCTGATTATATTACATCTGAATGAATGGGTGGGAAAGGGCTTAAAGGAAGGCTGGCAGAAAATTTTCTAATGAAACATTGTTCTTTCCAAAAATGGGGTTTCATCAATATCAAAATGTTTCATGGGAAAAGACTGATTTTGGCTGCATTTTCTATTGAGAAAATTTAATTGAAACATTTTGTTGATCCTGTAACTGAGCTGTGATGATGTATTATGGGATTCATCATGGAGGGGCTGGCGTGTATGATGGGAGTTGTATTCCATCCATGGTGAAGGGTGTATAGAGGAGATTAGAGGTACAAAAGATCCATACCTACATCTGTCATGAGGCACTGTGGTGTCTCAAGCAGACACGCATTCATGCCAACCTGAAATGAAATTAAATATTTCCAAATTACAATTTATTTCTTATTTAATGAAAAGTTTGATATTTTAATTTTGTGTTGTGATTTGAAACTAAAATATCAGTATTGGAGTTTCCTACTGGGTGGAAATTCTGTTTTTTGATCATCTCTAAGCTTAAAATGGCCAGCGTTAATTCTCTTTCCTCACCTCTCAGCCAAGGATCCCCTGAGTTTTTGTCCAAGCCCTCAGTGGTGACCATTTGACCTTAATACTGTATTACACTCCAGGCCAAAAAAGAAAGAATTTCATTGCGCTTTCTTTCCTTCTTCTAGAGGCTTGTTTGTTTCCATTAGTTCTGCTGTATTCCAAGGGGACCTCAGAAACATTCAGTGGCCAGAGAGGTTAATTACAGCAATGTCTTTGCAGTATCTTTCTTTGGGATCCTCCATCGCACTGACCCATTTTAGAATGTTATTGTTGATTGGTTTAAAATATAGTGGTAGTGAAGGGTGAGAGGGTCAGTCAATCTAATAGTGTTACTCACAAAGCAGATAAGCCAGGACTCAGGTGCAATAGACACAAAGGGGATTCTCTACTGACATCTCTCAGTAAATATAAACACTAACTTTCCCTAGGTCTCCAGATAGCAGAGAAAGAACCCCTGCTTGTGCTCCATAATTACCACATAGGATCTGTCTAAATCTTGGACTGGATATAATAACTGGAGAATGGATTGTTGACAACTCTACAGTTTTCTGAGCCTTTCGGTCCTTGAGCTGTCTGCTGAGATTGTTAGCTAGTGTGCCAATTAATGCCAGTTGATGTGACAGCTTTTGTGATGTGGACACCCAGTTACTAGAAAGTGGGCTGAGATCAGTTCACACAGTGTAGATACCAGAAGAGAACAGCTTTGGGAATTGATCTGATTTGGATTTAAGGATGAACCGGGACTCTAGAATGAATAAAAACATGTTTTTCTTATTTCCGATTCCCTGAAATTTTCAATCTCCAAGATGCTCATTTTATTCTTTAAGTCAATCACTTCCCTTCTTCCTCTGCCTTTCAACTTCTCTTTTGTGTGTCCATGTACGTGTGACCACACACTGCACTAATATGCAAATTCTTAGAGAACATACCTTGAGAAAACCATGAGGTAAGGCCTCTGCTCCTTGGGATTATGGTATATACAAAGGTCGACCTTTCAAACCGAAATTTCTCAGGTGAATGTTGTGAAAATGTTAATGAACCAGAATAGAAATATTTATCAGGACCATGTTGATTTCAAGAAAACTGTGGTAGCCAGACAGGATTCTGATTGGCACCCTGCTTCTCAGGCTCACTGCTTTGGGTCAGACTGCCGGATGGAGTGCCTCAGAGTTGAGATCATAGGGCTTTCAGGCTCCTCAGACAAATTTGGAGAGTCTTCTAGAAGAGTTTGGGATTTGGCAGCCGAACCACTAGCCTTTCTACTAAGAAGAAACCTCATCCCAGTGATGAAAAACATTATGATTTCAGTAGGGCCAGAATTTCACCCCAGACAGGCTCACAGAATGCCATTTAAGTTGCTGACCTTTCAGCCAGGGATGGAAAATACTATATGAGTGCAACAGACCACGGTTTAACATTTAACTGAGGATGGAATGTGGACCCCTATAATCCTATATAATGTACTACCCTCAAACTGTCAAAATGCAAAGAAACTCCCCTAGGTTGGAAGAGACGCTCTAACAATTAAAATACTGCTCTCTGTCAGGGTAAAGCTTGCGTTTAGAGCAGTCCCTGCAATCCCTTCACTGCCAAACAAATAGATATAAAGTTAAAATCCCCAATCTCCCAGTTTCTACTCCTCCACATTCAGACAAGCTTCTCTTCCTAATAACCCACCCTGAGGACATGAGTGATGGAGGACAAATCCATGAAGTTATCCTTTATCAGGCCTTCCAACAAGGAGCAGGACAAAACCATGAAGTTATCCTTTATCAGGCCTTCCAAAAAGGAGGCAACTGCCTCCGGGCCAGGCGATTCAAAGGCCCCCAGCCACCACTGCTTCTACTGCGGCAGCGGCGGTGGCCGGAGCCCCAGGACCTTTTAAATTGCCACCAGAGCACCGCACAACACTCTCCAGTCAGCGCATAGGACTTGAGAACTGGGGAGGGGGTGGGGAGGTACACGCCATGCTGTGGTCAGCACTGTGGGATGCCTCTCCTGGTTCAGCCCCTTCCAACTGCGGCCCTGCCCCTTTCAGGAGCGTGAAGCCAGTCCCCACAGTGCCTAGGGACCCACAGTGTCTGTCGGCTCCCTTACCTTTTATAGGCGTAGTCCCATGTCCACCAGGATAAAGAAAGAGGGGGACACATACAACCTGTTTTGTATATCAATACATGGCTAGACATTTTACAGGGATGCAGAACATTTCTTCTCTGGCATGTTTTTAGTGCAAGCTCAAATGTGTGAACAGTTACCAGGATGTGCAGACCCTACTGAGTACAGCTTTCTCCTCTTACATTTAACCTTATAGCTTCCCTGTGGCTAAATGCTTTTTCAATATTAAAATCAACCACTAAGAAGTTTCTCCCTCCTCCCAGCATGTTAAATTCCTTTTTCCAGTTTATGACTCTGTACAGTTATTGTTCAGCAATTTCAGATTGCTGTTTCCTTCTTCTAAGACTATTAGAAATGCAGCTTCACACTTCATGGAAGGCAACACAATCAAATTACATTTTATTTCTACATAAATAACAAAACAATTAAACACACACACAAACTGTTCCTTAAAATGTTATTGTAGCAAGAAAAGCAACTGTGTAAAACTGGTGTCATTGCCAACATATTGGCTCCCTTTATGTATCTCTGAATCACATCTGTTTCCTTTAGTGACAAAATGAAATGCTGTTTTTATTACTGTTAGCACTGCAGAGCCAACACTGGTATGGAAGACTGAGTTGGATGCTATTTTGCTTCACATATCATTAATAAATGTGCCAGCTTGGTTCTGAACATTGAACTTTTGTTACTGGTGATGCAGAAGAAATACATTTCATTGTCCAAGTCCAAGTTCAGTTTGAAGAGTGGCAGTTGTTAAAACTGTTTTGGTTTGTAAACAGAACAATTTTGATATGAAAGCAACTGTGAAAAACAACACAATAATACAATTATATATCCCCCTTTCATTCAAGAATCTCACAGCACTCGACACACATGAAATCATTCAAGCCTTCTAATCTCGGGGGCCATGTCTACAGCACAGATAAGACAGATGCAGCTTCAGTTGATCTTCCAGGGTTCGAATTAGTGGGCCTAGTGAAGACACACTAATTCGAACTGCCAGGGTGCCCCTGTCAATGCCAGTAGTCGTGCTTCTACAAGAATTAAGGGAAGTTGAAGGGAGAGTGTTCTCCCTTCAACTTCCTACAGTGTGGATGGTGCCAAATTTGAGTTAAGATACTTGGACTTAAGCTACACAATTAATTTAGTTGAAGTTGCATATCTTAATTTGAATTTATCCCCTAGTGTATACCAGGCCTGGATAAGATGAGTCTCCAATTATGGATGGAGACCATGCGACACAAATGGTAAAGTTGAAATTTTCAAAAGAATGAAGGGGATTTAGCCACATGTCCTCCAGAAATATTCAGCCAACATGCTTATCCCACAATCCCAACCTGCTTCCCACATCTTCTCCCAGCTCCAAACCCTGCTTTCACCGAGCATCTGGTGTTCCCAGACAACCTCTGCAATGCAGTTACGTATTGTCAATCACGACATTTGCAGCAGAGTGAAAATGTCAGAGAGTGGAAATGCATTAGATTTAAATTCAAACCAAATAATGGTGGAGCTGATTTCATTATTAATTTTCAAAGTTAAGCCAATAAAACTCTCCATCATCTATTCCAGATGAAGCTGCCACGGAATTTCCAGTTTGCCACACCGGTGTGTTGTGAAATCCAGGAACCATGGCCGAGAATAGAATTTAGATCCATCATGCAACAGTGTGGCTAGGTCTTTATGTATTGAAGAATAATCTGTGGGACTAAAGCCTTGTTTAAATTTAGGATTAATCCTGATGAAGCCATTGGGGGTCAGTGACAGTTTAGTTGCACTGGTGCATACCTCAACTGTAGACAAGGAAAGTCATGACACGTATTAGAGGAGGTTACACTCATTTCAATGGGTGCAAATCACAAGTTTCCTTGTCTATGCATTGGTGCAATGACAGCAGTTACAGGCCAGGGATGGCTGAATCCCAAGCAGTGATAGGCCTGATTGTTGGCTGTGTTATGGAAGATCTTGTGTTTTCCAATGTAACTTTGCAGAGCTCAATATCTGACCAGCCTTGATTTGGGAGAACTATTGCACTTGACATTATCTATTCGCCGCCTTCCCCCCCCCCTCAACCCCCCAACTTCATTGAGATCTTCAGCCTTTCATTTCTGGTAATTCCGAATGTTGAGATTATTTATTTTTTCTACCCCCAGTGGCTGAAAAAGTGCATGCTGAAGAGTTAAAGGCTTTTCACAGCTGGATGCTTCTTAGCTGCTTAGCAGAAACACTAACAACCTTCTGCTAACCAGAAATGCCCACCAGTTTTAAAGATGCCTGTGCTCATCAAAAGCAAGGGACAAGCAGCTCCTTGAAAGCAATGAGCAAAAAGCAGCAGAGTTCTACCATATCTAAAGTATGCCTGGTTCTCCTTTGAAACAATCTGAGCAATTAACCCTATAGGGTGAAATCCTGTTCTTGCATACACAAATTTTCCCCCGGAGTGGAAACGATGTGTTTCAACTTTGTTTTCTTCATATTCTTCTCATGGGGTATGCCTACACTACCCTGCTAGTTTAAACTAGCGGGGATAATGTAGTCATCCGCAGTTGTAAATGAAGCCCGGGATTTGAATTTCCCGGGCTTCGTTTGCATGAAGCCGGCCGGCACCATTTTTAAATGGCATGGAGTAGCTAGTTCGGATTAGGCTTCCTAATCCGAACTAGCTGTACTCCTCCATTCCACAAGGAGTACAGCTAGTTCAGATTAGAAGCCTAATCCAAACTAGCTACTCTGTGCCGCGTGTAGCCGCGCGGCACGGGGTTCGAACTAGCCAGCATTTAAAAATGGCGCCGGCCGGCTTCATGCAAATGAAGCCCGGGAAATTCAAATCCTAGTTTGAACTAGCGGGGTAGTGTAGACATACCCATGGGAAGCAGTGGGGAGACAGCTGCTATTCAGAAGAGGCCAGAGATTTGAATCCAATACAGGAAACATGAGCTTTTGCGTAACCATTTATACCTGGGCAGAGTGGGAATCCAAATCAACACTGTCCACTCACAGATCCACTGTGCACAGGTGTAAACGGCAACCCAAGAGGCAAGGCAGTGGAGATGCAGGCCATGCTTCTTAAGGGGCCTGGCAGAGGCAAGGAGCTAGCTTCATGAAGTCCCAAATGAAATTGTTTGCCTTGTACATCCACTTCTCACAGGATGCTCTACTTCTAGCTCTGGCCAGCTTAGGGAAGGAGTAGTATTCAGCCCTCCTTGGTCAGAAAGGATACAATAGCCTGCTATGGGACTTCTGAGGGTGATAAAAGACCTTGTGTATACTGGGGATGTGCCCTGATTATACTAGTGGAACTGCATCAGTTTAATCCCTGAGCCTAGGTGAGGCAAAACTGTTCCTTGCACTAATTGAACTCACACATGCTTGAAACAAGTGAAAATGTAACCAGTGCTAATAGGAGCTTGGCCTATTGTGCTAGCCACTGCAGGGGTGCCTGTTGACAGCTGCAATCAGGACAAGTCCTCAATCTAGACAAGGTCAAAGTGTGGAAAATGAGGGAGGATTTCAAACAACCCCTTCCCACACCTGAATTTATATAAGCCTTTCAGATAACGATATTTACATGTATTAAGTAAATCTTCACAGCTTCATTCAGTGGGAAAGTATTATAGTTCCTTACCTCCCCTTGTCTATTTCCTTGCCCCATCCCTTCATTCCAGATAGGATAGGATAGACCTGCACTTCTCTTCAGCTGTACCTATGCAACCACTGGTCTTCTCTTGACAGCCACTTTCACTTCATGCTTCAGGAGACAGGACCCTGCACCCTCATTCGTCTGTGTCATAGGGAGGAAGGCAAATATTTCAGCAGAGTCTGGATTCCTTTGCTGTCTCATGGAGCAAGGAGCACTGTGTAGGAATGAATAATGATAATAGCCCATGTAGGGTCATTCTGGGGTCACTTGCCTATCCATTGCCCTTTCCTGGCTGCATTATTATTATTTGCATGACAATAGCACCCAGCAGCCACAATCAGGATCAAAGCAGTCTTGCGCTGGGGACACACATATTGAAAGGCAGTCTTTGGCTTAAAGGACTTACCATCTAAACTGAGCCACAGTATCATTTGTTTGCCGTGTTAGTTGTGGCAATACTCAGTACCAAGCAATAAGCCAGCAGCTCTCTGACAACAGCCTTACTTTACCAAGCACGTGACTAGATTGTGCTCCAACACAGCTGTATAAGGGAGTAGTCAGGTTTCCTCACCTCTTATGTGGCCACGTGAGATTTGTACACAGCCTCATCCTCAGGGAGGAGGAACTGTGCCTCACAGACAGTGTTCGGGTGCACAATGTTTCTCAGGATCAGTGCACTACCATATCAAACCTTACTCAAGGCTGTTCCCAAGGCACAATGTAACCCTAAACAAAAATAGAAAGATAAAAGAATTTGGCCAACAAGGTTAATGCTGGCATTTAAATAGGTCTTATGAATGGCGCCAGTGATAATGGGGCTGTGAACAGTAGAAGGGTAGTAAATTATCTACCCACTAAATCACAACCCTCCTGGATTTAGAGAAAGCACTATAATCTTCCTAGAGTTTTCATCCTCATCCTCTACCTGACACCATCATGACCTTTTTCTTGTTCTAATCTATTTGGTTCTATTCCAGTCAGATTTTTATACCCTACTCATCAACATAGTAGCAGAGCATCTTCCAGGAATGCATTAAGCAATGTCACTACACTTCTGTCATATGTTATTTGTTCTCAGATCCTCTTTCCAGAGGGAGAAGTGCGTGCAGTGGAGTGTCTTGTTAGTGTGTGTATATATAATGGACCTGTGGCTATGTGATATTAGAGACGGTCAAAGGTCAAAGCAATGTGCCTTGTATTTAAGGCAGAAAGTGGGAAGCTTTGTGATGGGCCTTGGTAATTGGAGGAGTTCATTCCACACTCTTGAACTGCCTCCAGAGAAAGTTCTGTCTTTGCAGAGGTGAGCTTTATTTGTACGGATGAAAGTTTCCCTGTGCCACAGGAGGTCTGACCCACGACTCTCTCTGCTTCTTTTGCACTGATCTGCAGCACAACAAAAATGGAGACCAGCCTCATCTCCTTGGCTGTTGACTCCACCATATGCATGGGAATTCACAGAAAATGTCAAAAGTGTGGTTGCTACGTCATGGTCCCTACAAATTGCTCTGCAATGGGTGTATCCCAGATAAGAGGGCCAGCGACAGAGCATAGCCAGTTGTGGTAAGAGGAGGGCCTGACACAAAGCCCATGTAGCACAGGCCTGATCTGAGGCCTGAGGCCTAGCTAACAACGAACAAAACTTGGCTAACATAAAGCAAATCTAAGCTGTGAGCAAGAGGCAGGCCCTGCCCACAGAACTTGGCATGAACAGGGCCGAGAGTGCAAAACACTCATTGGTAAAAGGCCCAAGTGTAGAACAGTAATTGGTACTGAGCATAAGTTGAAAGCACATTCCAAAAAGATGGTACCACCAGCTCATTAAAAAGGACCTTGGTACCCACACTCCCCACAGATACAGACCAAGGTCCAGGAAAGGGTCTAAACTGACAGCATGATGGATAGTGATGTCCTAATTGAACTACGAGGTGCAGTGTGATGGGTGGTATCAAAGTAGCATCAGTGGGTGGCAACCTGACAGGTCAGGAGTAACGTGTAACTTGTTTGTACCTGTATATAAAGTGATGTGCTGGAGGGGACAGTCTTTGTCCATCCTAGGGGGCAGTGGGACCTCCCATTGACTGAGCTGATCCATTGTTATGGGTATATGTGCGCAGTGGTTCGGTAGAATCTACTGACAACTGTTACTGCACTTAACAATAAACCCGGGTGCCTTTGATCCTTATCTGATTTGTAGTTTTGGGGGGCTCTCTCAGAGTCTGCTGTGTTGACTAATTGCACAAGCCAACACAGCACACATCATCGAGCGTACACGCACGCAGCCTTCTGGTTATCATCACTGACAGAGCAGGACACCTGTCAAGGCACCATGACAATAACTCCTGACCTACTACATCAGTGTGTGCTATGTTCCAGTTATTCCCAGCAGGTGGATGGTCATTTGGAGACCATTACTAATTGGCAGAACTTACATCAATGTATATTCTCTTCTATGCAAGATTCTTGTTTTGCTCTCATCACCGTAGTCTCAGACCAGCTTCCAGGAGTGCATTAAGCAATATGAGTGACTGTCATGAGTAGTTTTTTTTTTCTTTCATCCTCTCCCCAGTAGAAAAGTTTTGTTTTCTATGTATATGTGGCTATGTGTCAGAGAAGACAGGCTGAAAAATTGCCCTTTATACTTGGAGTGGAAGTTGGTGAATTTCATGACGAGCCTTTTTTCCTGGAGAAGTTCATTCCATAGTCTGAGCCTGGCCCCTGAGAACTCAGTCTCTTGCACCAGCAAGCTTTACCCTTGTTATAGAGTTTTCCATTGTACCAGAGGAGCAAAGTGGTTTCCCATGATCCTCAGTCTACTGCTTTAGATGGCTTTTACATCTCCTGAGTTGACACCATTGAGCATGTTGGTGAGAGAACCAAGCCCTTGAACTTGACTCCATATTTTGTGGAAAGCCATTGTAGAATGAGAGGACAGGTCTGATATGCTCTGATGACACATGCTACTGAGAAAACCTGTCCCTGAGTGCTGATGAGTTCATATCTAGGATAGAAGTGGAGTCAACGCAATACTGGCTTCGGCATCAGAGACACATAACTAGCTTCTTGGAATACCTGCCTTTTACTGTGCAAAGAAGCTAGTAAAGAATCTGTCCCTATAAGCACTGTATAAAGTTTATGAAATTTATCAGATTTTTGCCATCTGAATCATGTTGGAACTATACATATATATTGTGTGGCTAATCTCTGCTTAACTATTCTCTCTGCATCCTGTCTGGGCTCACAATAATATTTTTTTTCTGATTTATATTCCATCCTCTTAAATATTTAAAATTGATCTAATTTTCTTCCACTGTTTACTAAGCAGATATAGCATGTTTAATTAAAAGGGATATTTTCAACTAGTATTTACAATCCTTTCCCTCTAAAATAATCTTGCAAATGTAAGTTAAAACAGATTAAAACCCCACAGGTATTAAATTTAAAATAAATATTTCAAACTCTTCCCAAGTATGAAGCAGAACACTTTGATATTTCTGATCAAAGGTAAAAGACTTTGTGAAAACTCCAAACCTCTTTCTCTATGGTTTTAGCCTTTTCTTCCTCTAGTACTTTTATGTTGTCAAAAATTGGTAACCTGGTCCTAATAACAATATTTTTCACTTACTGTGAACACAGCTATCGTCTTAGGGACAGTTAACATAAATTTGGCTAACTACTTAGGGTGATATATTTCAGAGTGAACTATGCATGGAGAATAAATGCCAAGGTTATACTATGCGATACCACTGCTTGAAATAAATGAGATGAAAAATACTAAACCATTCCAAAAATTAAGCCTTTCTGTGTTCAGAAATTATCTGTGGACAGACTTACATTTTTAATACTTTGATCATTTTTGTTGACTGACAATGACACAAGAATTCATGAAAATTTCACCATTAAATGGCAGAAGAATCCAGCCCTTAATAAACTTTTTGACCTTAAACAAGATGCAAGTTGTTCCATACAAGCAGACCTCTATGCTCATCCATTTATTATGATACCGGGCTGAAGGGGGGGGGAGGGGGGTCTATGTGTCTATGTAGGCCCACGGGATCTGTGCACATGCCACAACTTGAAGGATCAGGGTTAGCATGTGGGTTGATTGCAATTTGTTTAGTGATAACTTTGTAACTGGTCACCAGAGTCACATAGTACTTTTTCTGCTCCAATGATCACAACTATTGTACAAGAAGAGAAGGGAAATAAAAAAAAATTCAGGATGGCTGCCTGAACATGTCTGGTATGAACTTTTGTCTAAATATAAATCTGTGCAATTATCTGTTAGAATTTCTCCCCTTTTTAGAATATTAGTGAAATGAAAAAATCAAACCAAATCATTTTCAGAAATGCTTATGAAAAAGTGGTTGTGAATACTGCTTAAGGGATGTTCTATGCTTATATGAACAAATTTTTATTCCTTTCAATGCATATCTCTTCTACTGCAGATATATTTAAAACTGTTTTCACTCTGCATTTTTTATATTTTGACATATGGAGTCCGACCTTTGGCCATCACATTTGTGCCCTATCTCCAGCAGTGCTCAGTACTTGACGCTTAAGAGAAGGCAAAAGAAACAAACAACACAAAGCAAATAACCCTTCCCCCTAGCATTATGTACCTTCTAAATTGTGCAATTCTATTCAAGGGAAGTAAAAAATCCCTTCTGACTCCTGTAGTGATCAGCATGATGCATGAGCTTTGATCAGGCTTATCTTAGTCTGCATAACTATAAATGTTATTGGTCAAAAGTCCTTATTTAAACCTAGAAGTAGCAGCATTTACTTCTATAGCCTCCTGTGGTTGTGAATTCCACAGGTTGACACATAACTAGGGAGCCATGTGAAATTCTCTCTCTCTCTCCCCCCATTTCCCTTTTCCTTGTTTCTACGAGTAGGAGATAGAGGGTAGATTGGTTTGGGTTCTTATTTTGTTTTTGTTTTTGTTTTGTTTTCTTTTCTTTTGAGGGGCAAGAGTTGGCTAGAAAGAGTTGCAAACATACAACAAAAAAACAGTGGGACTGTGCTTAACAAACCTGTTTTTAAAGCGATACAGCAACTCAAAAGCCCCTTCACAAGCCCCTTCATAATCAGTAGCAAAATAATAGTACATTGGCCCCAGATAAAATCTACCAGAGTTCTGGTTGATGAGAAAAAAAGAGAAAGAGAGAAAGAGTGCATAATTCCAAGGGACAAAAGTCAGGCTCAAAGTAGAAACTCAATTGCAACCTTAACTAGGAAGCAACTCCATAATGCACATGCTGTATGGAGAGCACATGGTTGCTCAGCAAATAAATAAACACTAACAGCAACAAGATGAAATGCCAAATTTAGAGATTTGGAAATATCTTGATCCAAATAACTATGTTTCTACTCTAAACTTCTCCTGTTAAATGTTTAATGTGAAGAGATCACAGCTGTGCTGTTATGTAGACTGCAGATGGTGTCTCCCAGCATTATCAGCCCCTCGTTTTTGCTTGTGTTCTGCATCTCTTGGCCCTAGACGCAGGAAGAGATTAGCGGAAGGCTGTAAAATCCTTCACAATGCTATACTCTGAATTCAGTGGCAGGGGCTGCTTGTGGATTTGTCTCACTGAAAAGGTTGGGTTACAGCAGGGCCATCCCTGCTCTAGCACAGATCAGAGACAAAGGCAGCTGTACAAAAGTGAGAAAGACAGCTGTTTGAGCACAGCAAATGCTTCAGACGTGCGCAGATTGCTTGCAGTAGAGGTGTAGGTTATGAACATAAGAACATAAGAATGGCTGTACTGGGTCAGATCAAAGATCCATCTAGGCCAGTAGCCTGTCTACCATCAGTGGCCAGTGCCAAGTGCCCTGGAGGGGGTGGACCGAAGACAATGATCAAGTGATTTGTCTCGTGCCATCCATCTCCAGCCTCTGACAAACAGAGGCCAGAGACACCATTCCTACCCCTGCGCTAATAGGCTTTTATGGAGCTAACCTCCATGAATGTATCTAGCTTCTCTTTAAACACTGTTATAGTTCTAGCCTTCACAGCCTCCTCTGGCAAGGAGTTCCACAGGTTCACTATGCGATGTGTGAAGAAGAACTTTCACTTATTAATTTTAAACCTGATACCCATTAATTTCATTTAGTGTCCTCTAGTCCTTATATTATGAGAACTAATGAATAACTTTTCTTTGTTCACCCTCTCCACACCACTCATGATTTTATATACCACTATCATATCCCCCCCTCAGTCTCCTCTTTTCCAAACTGAAAAGTCCCAGTTGCTTTAGCCTCTCTTCATATGGGACCTGTTCCAAACCCCTAATCATTTTAGTTGCCATTTTCTGAACCCTTTCCAAGGCCAAAATATCTTTTTTGAGGTGAGGAGACCACATCTGTACACAGTACTCAAGATGTGGGCGTACCATAGTTTTATACAGGGTCAGTAAGGCTGTGTCTAGACTACATGCCTCTGTCATCAGAGGCATGTAGATTAGACACATAGGCAAAGGCAAATGAAGCCGCGATTTAAATGATCGCGGCTTCATTTACATTTACATGGCTGCCGCGCTGAGCTGTTTGTCCGCTCAACGCACTAGTCTGGACGCTCCCCTGCCGACATCAAAGCCCTTTGTCAGCAGCCCCATTATTCCTCGTGGGATGAGTAAGACATCATTTCCCTTTACAGAAACCATGTTGACTTTTGCCCAACAAATTATGTTCGTCTACGTGCCTAACAATTTTATTCTTAACTACTGTTTCGACTAATTTTCCCGGTACCAACGTTAGACTTACCGGTCTGTAATTGCCAGGATCACCTCTAGAGCCCTTTTTAATAGCAAAATGTTCTTTATATGCATTTTGTTCTTTATATTACAACAATAGCTTGGAGAAACCACATGGACAAGGTGAGGTCCAAATAAATTATAACACTATTTACTAAATATAGGCCACCTATGTGGTCTGTGTACATATGTGCACTGCTTCTCTGGCTGGTCTCCAAATAATAGAATGTAGTGAGTGCTACCAGAGGACTTACCGACTATTTAAAGGGATACGCCCCTTTTGCTAAACATTTTAGTGTGCAAAATATTCTTGAAGAAGACTTAACACTTTCCGTGGAGGCTCTCCAATTTTATTTCAGATTTTTAAAGATGATCTTGTTGCCTGAAAACCTCTGACATGCCAGGGCTTCTCACATGAAAACAGTCCCAGGGTTAAGTTTACATGAAACAGATATGCACACATAACACCCAACATTCAACACGTCAACTCCCCATTCAAGTGAAAAATAGTTTGCACTGAAAAGATGCAAAATATCTCATTTCTCATGGGTTTGGATGGGAAAAGATTCCTTTCATGCACGTTTTGTAAAAGTCAACATCTCTGAGAAAATTGAGACAGCCCTGTCCAGTAAACCTCACAAATGTTCATTTCTATTGCACAGCTGCAGTCCAGGAGGACTAGATTTTTAAAGGTATTTAGGTGCGTAAGGATGCAAGTAGAGACCTCATGTGATTTACAGATATGCCTCAGTACCTGACTGTATTGAAATCTGCTATCCTGATTTCAGTGGAAGCTAGGCACCTACATGCTTTTGAAAATCCCAGAAGGTGCCCATCTGTATCTTTAGGTGCCTAAATACCTTAAACATCTGCCACAAAGCCTTCAATTCAGGAAAGATGCTGATTCAGAAAAGCACCTACCCATATACTGAAGTCCCATTGAAATCCATGGAATTTAAACAGTGCTTATGTGCTTTTTCTGAACAAAAATGAAATGTAGGCACACTCTTAAATTCAAATGTAAGTGTGTGTTCAAATGGTTTCCTAAATCAGTGTATAAGCACATGCTTAACTTTAAGTACTTGAAGAGTGCCACTGCCTTCAAAGTGTCAGTGAGACCACTCCTGTGCTTAATCACATGCTTGTTGGATCATGGTCTCAGAGCGTGTATTCAACATCACTCACAAGCAAAGCAGTTAATATTTATGTAGTATTTGCATGAGAGAGCTTGAAGGAAGATCTTGAGTTCTGTAGAAAGTGATTCTGGTTGTTCCCTATGAGTTGTTCTTCCTATTATGTGCATACTGAACCAAAGATCTAGCACTGCACTCACAGCGGTAGTATTGATGGGGGAGCTGTCTTTCAAATGGGACGTAAAAACAAGGTCCTGACTCCCTGGGTTCAGTATGCAGATTAAAAAACAAAACTTATGTAACTTTTTCAAGAATAATTTTAGTAACTGTAACTATAGACATACCTTTACAGTATGTGAAAGAGGAGATATTCTCCTACCAATGTAGCATTTCATATTGCCTGACACAGGACCCTTTGAACAAGGAGTTGTTTGTATATGTCTCATTGCCACTGCCAACAGGCTAAGAGGAGTAGCATTCAGAATATTTTGTTGAGCTTACCTCAAATTTTGAAAAGAACATACCCTTAAATGTTCTTTTCACTCCAATTATTCTTGGTGGGAAAGTAGAGGATGCTTTTTACTTAGGCTATGTCTAGACTGCAAGCCTCTTTCAAAAGAGGCTCTTTCGAAAGATACTTTCGAAAGAGCCTCTTTCGAAAGAGAGCGTCTAGACTGCACGTTGAACTTTCGAAAAAGCGGCTTGCTTTTTCGAAAGAAAGCATCCAGTGAGTCTGGATGCTCTCTTTCGAAGAAGCCCTATTTACATTGAAGAATGCCTTCTTTCGAAAGAGGAACTTTCGAAAGAAGGCGTTCTTCCTCGTGAAATGAGGTTTACCGCCATCGAAAGAAAAGCCGCGTTCTTTCGATTTAATTTCGAAAGAACGCGGCTTGAGTCTGGACGCAGGGGAAGTTTTTTCGGAAAAAGGCTACTTTTCCCGAAAAAAACCCTGAGTCTGGACACAGCCTTAGACTGTAAGCTTTTGGGGGCAGGAAACATCTTTTGTTCTGTGTCTGTCCTGAGCCTAGGACTAGGATTCTTACACACTGCAATAGTACAAATAACAGCTCTGACTATTTCCACCTGCTTTCACCCTGCATTCTCAGAAGACTGCCTCCTGAGATGTCAGCCACATGTCTTAGTTGTCCAGATTTAGTTGCCATTGTGTAAAGCAAGGCATCCCTTCCTTTGGGCCTGAATATTCATTGGTCAAAATTCATAGCAGCCAAAGGGGGCTGCCATGACAGCGATGAGGATGGCATATAGGCTGGGGCAGTTCTGTCTGCCTGTTGCATTTGATTTCTTTAAGACTTAAAGTGCGGTTTTACTCTAATACACTGGTGGGCCACATGAAGCCCAATTGGGAGTCTATGTGTGGCCCACGAGACATTTTATTTATCATTGACCACATGCAGGGCTGCTAGATTCCACTGGTTTCCATCCACACACTTTTTTTCCTACTGGTATTACTAAAGTGACGCACACATAAAGCAAAGGGACATGAAGTGAGGTGCATGCTGATTGCACAACAACATTGAGTGTGAGAGCCGTGTGCTCTCTCTGCATCCAGTCAAAGCACTAATATGGTTCAATTGGCCCACCCAACAAATTCTAGGCAGGCAAGTGAAGTTAGCAAAATTACCCCATTCCAGGAGATTGTCTTGGCTACAGCAATCTTGAAGACCACTGAGATGAAGAAGAGCCTTTCATGTGGCCCACTTGCTAGGCTAGGTTATCCATCACTGCTCTAATGGGTGGTAGCATGGGATCCATGTTTACTGTCTGTCAGGGTGTGTCTACACTGCACCATAGCTCAAAATAAGATACACATTTTGAGCTATGCGAATTGGGTATCTTATTTCAAAACAGCTTATTTCGTATTTTGGCGCTGACTACACAATGCCAAATTTTGAAATAACTTTCTCTTCTGAAACATCCCTTTCTCTTTGGAGAATGAGGTTTACAGGAATGTTGGAATAGCGAGCCCATTATATTTTGAAATAACGGGCTTGCTGTGAAGACTTGGGATAGCTACAGTATCCCGAAATAGAGTTGCAATATAGACATGGCCTCAGTGACATCAATAACAGATTGGTTCCATTGACACATAAAAAGGCAATTTATCTAACTGCCAGCTCTGCAGACTCAGTCTAGGTTGTGAAACCTAGCTGTGCTCTGACTAGCTTGTATATCATCACTAGTAATAAATGTTCTGAGAGCAAAATGATGCTTGTACTTGAACTTGCGCAACCCTACCGTCCTCAAATTGCCCAGGTGTAAGGGAAGGCAGACTGTTGCCTTACTTCTGGAAATTGGTTAACAATTTTGTTGATGATGTGCAAGTCAGGAGGGAATCTAGCTCACTCACTCTGAGAGCAGAGTTGTCTCTGCAGTGCCAACAGGAGTAATAACTTTTGTCATTAAAGCAAACAGAACTGTTTTCTCTAAATACACACAGGTAGTACGTCTGTTGATCAAGATGTAACTGTTGCAGTCACTTTTCAAAGTTTGACAGTTTGGGTAATGTAATCATGTGATGAGATCATGGTACGTTTTCTCACAGTATTACATTATTTCTGTGGACTTATTTAACAGCTTATCATAATTAGTAACAGTTTTAATGATGTTCTCATAAATAGCTGTTATTAAGCAATGAGTAATGTCAAAATATTTTTCAAAGTCTTTCAAATCAAATTTTTATTCAATTTTTATAACAAACTGTGGGAGCTAGAAACGGAAATGGGAATTTCATTAATTAAATTAATTTTGCTCCTTGTCATGAACTTAAAGGTTTTGCACTATAGGCTTCATGAGCAAATGATGTGGGGTTCAATATGTTGCCACCTGCCAGAATTCTTGGATAAGTTGTCCATGTATCTGGACTTTCATATGCCAATTCTGGTAGCTGGTCTATTTGTCAGATATATCTCCACCTCACATGGAATCTGTACAAGCTGACAGGCATAAATGGGCAGAGTTAAGGTTATATGAAGCACCTCACACATAAATTAATTAAGAGAAAAGAAAAGGGTATCCTTAACTTTGCATTTTATGAATTTTATAAACATATCTGTTAATATTTTTACCCTTAAATGGTTAGTACAGATTAACTAACTTGTTTTTTAAAAATGATAATAAGGTATATTCTATAATATTTAGTTCTGAATAATTTTATCTGTATTCTATATTTTATCTAGATTTTATTAGCATACATGTATAAAACATTAGGAACTGTCAGACATATGCACCATCTGCAGTATTTGAAAAGTATAGCTTGGAGCATGAACTAGGGACAAAGGGAAAGATAGATTCAGTAAAGACCTTAAGCACATACTTCATTTTAAGCACACGCATGACTCCTAATGAAATTCACTTGCATAAGTATTTTGCTGCATTGAGGTCTCAATTACATAAGATCTTCAACACCCTCCTCAAATCAACAGGAAATGAAGGTATTCAGCATCTTACATGGTGGCTGGAAGGATGATAGGGTGGGATTTTCAAAAAGATTTCTCTCTCTTGAAGATTTTGTAGAATTGAAACCACAACATTCAGGGGAGAATGTCTAGACTACACACAACTTCCAAAAGAAGATATGCAAATTTGGTTGGAAGAGGCTTTTCCGATATTTGACCCAATCTAGGGCCAAATATCAGAACAAAACCCTCTTTCAAAAGTCCTCTTATTCCTCCTAAAAGGAGGTTTACATGAGGCTTTTGAAAGAGGGGGGTTGCCGATATTTGGCCCCATATAGACAGGCCAAATATCAGAAAAGCCTCTTATGGGAAAAAAATGGAAGAAGGTATGCAAATTTGAGCCAAATTTGCATATCTTCTTTCGGAAGCTGCTTGTAGTCTAGACATGTGGTCCTCATTACATAGTCATTGGGTCCAAGACAGCATAAGAATGGTTCTATAGCCTGGTGGTTGGCACACGCATCCAGAATGTTATCCGGAATCCATTCTTCCTGCTCAAACAAACTGTTTTGTAATTTATGCAGAATTTCAACAGGAGAAACCGAGGGACCCCCCCCCCCCCACACACACACACACTATACCAGAGTATCCTATAGCCCCTAAATCGAATTAGGCGGTAAACCTCATTCCACTAGGAATACCACCTAATTCGATTTAGGGCTTTATTCCAGAATCCCGTTTCCCTGCCATGTGTAGACACGGGCAGTTACTTCAGGCTAGTCAATTTCTAAAATGGTGACCGGCCGGGAATATGCAAATCAAGTGCGGGATATTTAAATCCCAGGCTTGATTTGCAATTCCAGTCGCCCTCATTAGCCTTCTTAGATCAATCTAGGGGCTAATGTAGACATACCCTTAGATACCTGTCTCTAGGAAAGGGTTCGCAGCTGCAACTCCCAAGCCAAGACAGAGACCTAACCCTGAGCAAAGTAGAATTTAGCATACACACTCCTCGTTGTCACACTGGCTTTTCGTAATCCCATTCTTTTTGGTACCTGTCTCTTTCCACTTTTTGGATAGGGAGTCTAGGCACCAAACCCAGGCTTTGTGAATTCCTGTGATTTTTTTTGTGGTGCCTACAAGACAGTCATTATCACTCAGGGTATGTCTACACTACAATGTTAGTTCGAACTAACGGACGTTAGTTCGAACTAACATTCATAGCCGCTACACTAGCGCTCCGCTAGTTCGAATTTGAATCGAACTAGCGGAGCGCTTAGTTCGAACTAGGAAAACCTCATTTTATGAGGCTTAAGCCTAGTTCGAACTTACTAGTTCGAATTAAGGGCTGTGTAGCCCCTTAATTCGAACTAGTGGGAGGCTAGCCCTCCCCAGGTTTCCCTGGTGGCCACTCTGGCCAACACCAGGGAAACTCTATGCCCCCCTCCCGGCCCCGGACCCCTTAAAGGGGCATGGGCTGGCTACGGTGCCCGTGCCAGGTGCAAGCCTGCCAGCACCCAGCCAGCAGACCCTGCACCTGGCACGGCACAGAGCCACCCACCCGATGTCCCCCAGCCCACCCCCTCTTCCCGGGACCAGGCTGGCGGCTCCCGGGAGCTTGCCCTGGACCGCAAGAGGCGGGCACCTTCCTGGGCTAGTGCGGACATCGTGGACCTCGTCCACGATCTCCGCACTAGGCACAGGAAAGTGGCCGGCTAGGGCAGGAGAGCTGCCAGCCTGGCCACCCAGGAGCAGGTGTGCATGAAAATCAAGGGGGTCCACTGAGACCCCCGACCCTGAGCCCTGAGCTTACAATGGCCGTACTGGGTCAGACCAAAGGTCCACCTAGCCCAGTAGCCTGTCTGCCGACAGCGGCCAACCCTAGGGACCCTGGAGGGGATGGACCGAAGACAGTGACCAAGCCATTTGTCTCGTGCCATCCCTCTCCAGCCTTCCACAAACTTTGGGCAGGGACACCACTCCTACCCCCTGGCTAAGACTACTCCATGGACCCAACCTCCATGACTTGATCTCACTTCCCTTTAAACTCTGTTCTAGTTGTAGCCTTCACAGCCTCCTGCAGCAAGGAGTTCCGCAGGTTAACTATTTGCTTTGTGAACAACAACTGTCTCTTACTAGTTTCAAGCCTGCTACCCATTCCTTTCCTTTGGTGTCCTCTAGTCCTTCTTTATGGGAACTCAGGAAGAACTTTTCTGAATGCACCCTCTCCACCCAACCCCTGCTTTTAGAGACCTCTATCCTGTCCCCCCTCCGTCTCCTCTTTTCTAAGCTGAACAGTCCCAGTCTCTGTAGCCTCTCTTCATCTGGGACCTGTTCCCAACCCCTGATCATGTTACTTGCCCTCCCCTCTCCCAGCCTCTCTCTTCCCCTCTCCCATCTACTTTTCCCAGTCTCCCCCAGTTTTGTTCAATAAAGACAGAGTCAATGTTGGAAGAAACGTTATCTTTATTTTGTACATCAATAAGAAGGAGGGCTAGGGAAGGGTAAGTGGAAGGAGGTGAGGGAGGAATGGGGTACGAGCCCCCGATGGGGAGGACTGGGCTGGCTCTGCGGGCTTCTGGGGGTGGAAGCTCTCCTGCAGCCCCCCGATTGCCCCCTCTCCCCAGATGGCAGCCTGCGGCAAGTGCAGCCGGGCTGATGGCCGAGTGGTGTGATGTGCCCAGTGTGGGTACTCCGGGCAATCCAAGACAGGACTGCTTTGCAAGCGGGGCACCCCTTAGAACTGTCTGTCCGGGGTGGGGGTCGGGACCCTTTAAGCGCAGCCCTCGGCTAGCCTGAGACAGCATCTCCACGCTCTAAGTCCTCCTCTGATGCCCTGCCGGCACTGCTTCCGGCCATCCTTAAGCCCTGTTCAGAGTCCACTCAATGTGGACTTGCTAGTTCGAATTAGCAAAACGCTAATTCGAACTAGTTTTTAGTTCTAGACGCGTTAGTTCGAATTAGCTTAGTTCGAATTAACTAATTTGAACTAAGTTAGTTCGAACTAGCGCTGTAGTGTAGACATACCCTCACAGTGTCACCACATCTAAGTGTCTTGATGAATCTATCCCAAAGTGCCCAAGTCCCTTTTGAACTTGACAGAGGATGTAGTAAAGGCTAGTACTTTAACAGGGTTCATAAAAGAGCTAGATAGGTCCATGAAGGTTAGGTCCATCAATAGCTATTAGCCAGGATGGGTAATAATGGTGTCCCTAGCCTCTGTTTGTCTGGAGGTGGGTGACAAGGGAGGGGTCACGTGAGGATAGCCTGTTGTGCTCCCTCCCTGTGGGGCGTCTGGTATTGGCCGCTATTGGCAGACAGGCTACTGGGCTAGATGGACTGTTGGTCTAACCCACTACGGCCATTCTTATGTTCTTATGAAAACTGACATAGATGCTTTTGAAAATTTTATCTCAGGTCTATTTTGGGTGACTCCATTTGGGCACCCTAAATTACTTCTTTCTTTTGAAACAAAAATGTTAATTTAAAATGTATTCCTAGTCTAATTTATTTTTTGGAACTACCAATTTTCATAATTGTCTCTTGATTAATCCTTTATATTTTTAAAAAAAGGGTTAAAAATAATACTCCCTACGGCAAAGAGGTCTTTTAGTCAACATCACACCCAAACCCCAGAGCAACCCCAAACTTCAGCCTCACTTGGGAAAATGTCACGTCACTGTGAATTCATTCGCTGGTGGGGATGTAGGGGTTAATGAAAGGATGACACGACTATTGTTTGAAATCCTTTTTTTCTCTCACGGTAATTTAAAAACCTATGCCCATGAATTTTTTTATTCACTCCTATTAATTATTATTATCATCATTAACTGCAAATTGCAGGCTCCAGCTTCTGTGGCTGCTGGAAACAACCAACCTGGCAGAGAATCCTGCTTCTATACAGTGACTCACCCATTGATGGCAGAGAGCATGTTTATATACACGCTGGAACCTCATCTCTTACCCAAAGGCCTATTTACACACATTGCAGTCCCTGGAGATTTATTTTAACTTTTAATAACATTTTAAAATAATCATTGTTTTGAATTTTAGTAAATATTGATGGGTGAAGACACTTTCTGGTAGATGATGGACTAGACAAACTGTGGTAAGTGATTAAACGGACTCCTTCTAAAGCTGCAGCTATTGTACATTTAAGATTCTAACCTTAGCCTACATCCTAACCTAAAACAAATGGACAAAGCCCATTGGCTCCTGCTGTTTCCCTCCCCCCTGCTAGCAAGTCATTTCAGAGCCAACTTTAAAAGGCCGTGTTGTGAGGAAAATGCACCCTACCTGAAATGCAGCAGGCCAGGTTCTCAGTTGGTGTCAGTCATCATAGTTACATGGAACTCAATAGAGTTACGCTGAGTTACAGCAGCAAAGAATTTGGCCCAGCTGAGAACCAACAGTTATTCCAAACTTACCACAGTGCCCCCTGCATTTTCTTCCTTGAAATTAGCACCTAAGGTTCATTTTCAAAAGTGACTTGGGCACATGAGAACTGATACCTCACTGAAAATTCTGGAGACTTAGGATCCTAAGCACCTCTTCCCAAGCCATTCAATAATGCACAAGAGTTGGGGGTGGTGATGAGAGGGTGATTTTCAAACTATGATGTGTGTGATTTTCTCCTGAGGAAAATAAAGCTCAGGATACCTTGAAGAATGTGTGGATTAAAAACATGAAGCCTGCTACCTTTTTCATAAGAGAAGCCACATGACAACATACAAGAGAAAGGAACAAAGCCTAGGAACATGGACAGGCAGAACACCAATATTCCTCTGAATACTGTTCCTTCAATTCCCCATAAAACACACCATAAAAAAAGCCTTTCATGTCAACTTTCTGCTTTGAAATTTCAATGATCGATAAGGACAGGCTCCCCCCAGGGCACCAATGGAATGACTTTGAGTTAAAAGTAAGGCTATTTGTGTCTGAATAGGTCTATGTAGCTATTGGCAAGGCTATGAAATAGCTGCTGACACACACGCACATGTGCACGCACTCCCTTTACATTAGTAACATCTGTTCAATGGGGGAGGATTTGAGAGCCAAGGGAAGGGAGTAAAAAGAAGTGAAAATTTAAGTACATCACAATCTGACATGGTGTTATGTGAACTACTAAAGTAACAAGTGGAAACAAGAATACAAAGATGATCTCTCCTAGTGCTTGAATAAGGGCATATTTAGAGTCTATGCCATTGAAGTGTGATCAACATTTTCAGATGTGATCACTTATTTTGTGATTCCTTCAGCATGAAACACATCAGGCCTGATTTTCAGATGTGCTGAACATCTTGAATTCCAACCGGAGTTAATGTGTTCAGCCAATGACTCTTCTACTGTATGGTTCTCTCCACTTGGAAATTGTTTCAGAAGATAGTAAGGCATCTTTAGCAGATAGTTCCACACTCTGCTGTCTGGCCACCCTTAACCCAGTCTGTTCTTTCTTGTAATTGGCCATACTTCTCAGGTATAAGAGAGTGGGGATTTTAACACATCCTAGACCTAGTGGAAGTAGGAGGTGAAAAAAGTCACAGGGTATGTCTACACTACAGCACTAATTCGAACTAGCTTATTTCAAATTAGTTAATTTGAAATAAGCTAACTCGAAATAACGCCTCTAGACCCAAAAACTAATTCAAATTAGCATTTTGCTAATTTGAAATAGCACATCCACACTGATTGGATGCTGGATCACATTTAAGGGCAGCTGAAACCGGTTCTGGCAGGACATCAGGTCAATAGTTGCTTTGTGTGGCTGCTGCCTGAGGCTATCTGAGGCTCGTGCTTAAAGGGACTCCCTTGGACAGCCAGTTCTCACTTTTCCGCTTGCTTGCCTACCTCACCGAGGGACAGCAAAGCGTTTTCCTCTCTGCCTGCCTGTGTCGGTGGTTCCCATTGGGGACGTTGGCACCATGGAGCCAGAGATCGCCCTGGGCATGCTGCTCCAGTTTTTGGACTTGCTGCTGCAAGCTTGCCGGCAATGGCTGGAGGCTGCCTGGCACCATCTGGTGCATGTCAGCCCCCTGCCTCTCCCCCTGGCCTCCCTGGGGGCTGTGAAGGAGCCGCTGCAGTGCCCGGATGCCAGCGTGCCCTGCCACATCTGGCATCTGGACACCAGCAGCAACTGGTGGGACTGCATCATCCTGGAACGCTGGGGAGACAGACAGTGGACCCAGAACTTCAAGATGAAGAAGGACACCTTCCTGGAGCTCTGTGAGTGGCTCGTCCCTGTTCTGCGGCAACGGGACACTCACGTGAGGCCCGCCATCCCCCTCCAGAAGTGGGTGGCCATCACCCTGTGGAAGCTCTCCATACTAGACAGCTACTGATCCGTTGGGAACCAGTTCAGCGTGGGGAAATCCACCGTCAGAGCAGTGCTCATGCAGGTACGGCACCCACCGGCCTCTGGGCTGGAGTGGAGGGGGGCAGCAAGGAGGGAATGGGCCGCCCCAGGAAAAATGGGGGGGGGAGGGAGGAGGCGAAAGTGCCCCACACGGGAGGGTTCAGTCTGTCCCGCCGTACTACATGCCGCCCATGGCGGCCAGGATCACAGCAGGGGTTGCTTCCGGGAGTGGGGCACAGGGCAGTGCCAGAGAACGAACACTCCCAGCCACCCAGGTGCCCCAGTGATTCACGGTTTGCTGTGTCTCTCTGAAGATGATCAAGCCCATCAACCAGGTGCTGCTCCGCAGGGTCGTCTGCCTCGCCGACTCGGACACGGTCATCCAGGGGTTTGGCGCCCTCGGCTTCCCCACTGCGGGGGGGCCATTGACGGGACGCACATCCCCATCCATGCCCCAGAACACCAGGCCTCCCAGTACATCAACCGTGAAGGGTACTTCTCCATCCTCCTGCAGGCCGTGTGTGACCACCGGGGCCAGTTCACGGACATTAACGTGGGCTGTTCCAGCAAGACACATGACGCCAGGGTGTTCCGGAACTCCTCCGTGTGCCAGAGGCTGCACGCCGGGACCTTCTTCCCCGACCACCACATCAGGGTCAGGGACGTGGACATGCCCGTCTGCCTGGTGGGGGATGCAGCCTACCCCCTAAAGCCCTCGCTGATGAAGCTGTATTCGGGGAACCTCAACCCCTCCCGGCAGGCCTTCAATGCCAGGCTCACCAAGGCCCGCATTGTGGTCGAGGCGGCCTTCGGATTTAGATGCCTCCTCACCCGCCTCGACCTTGCCGAGCACAATATCCCTCCCATGGTGGCAGCATGTTGCGTGCCGCACAATTTGTGCAAGCAAAAGGGGGAGGCTTTCCTGCCAGCCTGGATGGCTGAGGCTGAGCGCATGGCTGGCCAGTACATGCAGCCCCACACCGCTGCCATCCTGGAGGCCCAGTGGGGGGCCATCCAGATCCGGGAAGCCCTGTGGGAGAGCTTCCAGGTGAAGGAGGACTGAATTCTCCCTGCATGCCCCACTGGGGCTTTCTTCCACCCTCTCCTCCTTCCCCTTTCTCCTCCCTAACCTTCCTTCCTAATGTAAAATAAAAATACCTGTTTTGCCAAAAAAACCTCTCTTTATTGTACATACCTGGGGGGGGGGGGGAGGGAGGAATGAAGGTTGGAGAGGAGAGGGGGAAACCTGGGAGGAGGGAGCTGGAAGTTGGAGGAAGGGGAGGAAGGGAAAGGAAAACTCTGGGTTGGGGGTCCTGCTGGCTCTCCCGTCTCGCAGCACTGCAGGTGCGGGGATGTCATGGGGGAGTGGGTGTGGAGGGTGGGGCAGGAGGGACAGGGGGTGCGGAAGAAGCAGGAGGGGAGCAGGGGTGGGAGGAGGAGTGAGAGGTGGGGCGGCTGCAGGGGCTGGAGCAGGAGGAGGCAGGAACCTGTCCACCAAGGTCTGGAGGTGGCTTCTGAGGGCACGGCCCTTCTCCTCCAGCACCTCCAAGCTCTGCTGCCACAGCTGCAGGTCCTCCCAAACCCAGTGGTCCTGGGTGCAGAGCTAGTGCTCTAGTAGCCACAGGTGCCACCAGTGGTAGTCCTCTAGGTTGCACGTGCGCCTGCTGGCCTGGATGCGAGTGGCTGTTGCAAGCGAGGTGGTTCGCCCTGCAGTCCCAGGTGCTGCGGTTGTGGTGAAACAAGAGCAGTGGTCAGTTCTCCCTGGGGACACGGTGGGTGAAACCCAGCCCCCCTCTGCAAGGCAAGGTCGGCGTGTGGGGAATGGGCAGGGCCCCTGCATGACACCCAGCTGTTGCTCCATGGTGGGCAAGGCCCAGGCGCATGGTCCCTGGGCTCCCTCTTCCCCTGCCCATACACATAAGGGGAGCATGATGGCACTCACATGTAGAGCACCTCCCAGTCTCAGATGACACAGCCGATGTGCTCTGTGGGGTGCCTTGGGGGTCCTGGGTCTTGGGCAGGCTCCCTGCAGGCTCCTGGCTGTCGGCATTCTCCTCCTCTGTGTCAGGGACGGGGCCCTCTGCCCCAGGGTCGATCACCACCTGAGGGGCATGGACCATGTGAGCCCCCAGGACGCGGTCCAGGGCCTCATAATGAGGGCATGCCTCCGGGTTGGCCCCTGGCTGGGGAGCCCTGTAGTAGGCCTGCCGCAGGTCCTTTATTTTGCAGCGGACCTGCTCCCGGGTCCACATGTGGCCTCTGGTGGCCAGGCTGGCAGCCATGCGGCTGTAGACGGCCATGTTCCTGTGGCTAGTGCAGAGATCTTGGAGGTTGGAGACTTCCCCGCAAACCTGGATGAGGTCCACGATCTCCACACTAGACCAGGCGGGCGCCTGCCTCTTGCAGCCCCGGGCAGGCTCCTGGGAGCCGCCAGCCTGTCCCTGGGAAGACGCGGAGGGCTGGGTGGCAGTGGGTGGCTGGCTCATGCCGTGCCAGGTGCAGGGTCTGCTGGCTGGGTGCTGGCAGGCTTGCAACTGGCACAAGCACTGTAGCCAGACCGTGCCCCTTTAAGGGCTCTGGGGCCGGGAGGCGGGCAGAAGAGTTTCCCTGGTTTGGCCCAGAGTGGCCACCAGGGCAACCTGGGAAGGGCTAGCCTCCCACTAGTTCGAATTAAGTGGCTACACAGCCCTTAATTCGAACTACTTAATTCAAACTAGGCGTTACTCCTCGTAGAATGAGGTTTACCTAGTTCGAATTAAGCGCTCCATTTAAATTCGAACTAGTGGTTTGCATGTGTAGCCCCTATTAAAGTTAATTTGAACTAACGGCTATTAGTTCGAATTAACTTTGTAGCGTAAACATACCCATAGTGAAGATTGGATTAAAAGATGCAGAGGACAAATGTTACAGATATGCTCAAAGAACTGGTTGTTGGGTTTGTAACATGTTCGCTCAGATTGGAGTGAAAATTTTGAGACCTGTTTGTACAATATTTTCCATGGCAAGCAGGAAAGCATATATGTAGTTCTGGTGCATTAACTCATCAGATGTGAAGCTTCTCCATGCATTTTTACAGCCGTTTGGATGAATCTTCTTGTGTATATTTCCAAATTTTATCAGCTACAAAGAAGGTGTTGAAGACAGTGCTTCCAGCAGCTCTTAAAACAGCATTCCTGCTATGGCACTGCTTAAAACCACACTGACTACATGACACAAAGGCTAAAATCAACTTTTTCCTTGTTTTGATTACCCACCTCTTTGACATCCATACACACTCAACTAATGGCATGCAAAAGCATCCTGAAACAACTGATAGCATGGGGAAAGAAATAAGACCCAGACAATCCTTTTAAAAAGTAAGTTATTTAAATGAATTCTTCCAGAATTGTGCTAGAACTGTGCCTTTACTCTGCCTCAGAATACACTGCTTTATGTTATGTACTGAAGATTGTGAAACTGTACAAACAAAGGCGTTTCTCATAAAAAGCCAACGTGGGATTGTAATGTGACTAGAGTTGGCTGAAAAAACTGAGAAACAGCTTTTCAAGGCACAAAAACATTTAGATGGGAATGTCTGTTTCCTTAAGAATGTATCGAAGTTTTAGTTAAACAATTTGTAATAAAAATGGTTTTGTTTTGAATCCAAAACTGGGACCTGGGATTTGAGATATGAGATTAAGTGCTGCTCCAAGGATATGTAGAACTGAGCAATCTGAAGACTATACAACAGGCACTACCTACTGGATGATATTTAATGGCATTTTATACTATCCCTTTCTAGCAACCAGCTCCAAGGTTCCTGCAGGCCTAAAAATCTTATAGGAGTCTGACATTAAGCAAGTCAATATTTATCACTTTCTGAACTTCTGGCCCCTTTAAAATGTCTAAAAATGAGCACACAAAAACTGAGGCACCCAAAGTCACTAGTCCATTTTGAAAATGTAGACAGAGTGATCCAGTCACTGCTGCTGCTTCTCCCTCTGACCTTTACCACATTCTTTAAGAAATGCTTTAGTCAAATACAAGTTATCGGGCTCCATTCAGAGGTAACTGGGTGAAACTCTGTGTCCCGTGATATATGTGAGGTCAGACTAGGTGATCTAATGTTCCTTTCTGGCCTAAAACTCTATGGATTGATGAGGTCTGGGTCCTTATCCATCTGAGTCCACTAAAGTAACTTACATTCTCTTCCCTATTCTGTATGGCTGCAGTGAATTCATATTTGATCCTTTGCTCTTCCTTGAATCATTTTCCTACATCTGGCACTACTGGTAAATCCAATAGACTTTCTTAAACCAATTGCTTACAGAAAGGTTCATATTGCGCAAACCAGTGGAAGGCAGCAGAATCAGGCCAGGAAAATCCTATTTCTTTCCCTTTGCAAAACTAAAACATGACAACTGATGTTTTACAAGAGCAAAACCATTCCTGATTCATCCCATTTCCAGTGGACACACATAGCCCCTGTGCACAGGACTGGAGTAAGACATTTTGGTGATCACACACCACGACCATGGCATTTCTCCTATAACCCCGCCCCCACATCATTCCCTTTCCCCTCTTCTTGGTGTAGCAGTGATGACTCCGGTAAGTTACACATGGGTTTGACAAACACAAGGGCTAAAAGATTCTATTAAAAAATGAAACCTACGATCCAGACATAATCATATGACTCTGGAAGCTGGCACCTGAAGCATGGGACCATAGTTTTCATTCAACCCTGGCTGCACACACCTTAAAAGGGGAAAAAAATATTTTCTGTTCCAGAAAGGAACAAAACTGTATCAGGAGGAATTATTGCCCTCTGTTCTCCCTCTGGTGTGAGCTAAGCTTAAGGCCAGCTTTGATTGTATTTTTTTTTTAAATCAATTAACTTCATATGCAAATAGGCAAAATATAATTTCAGTTAGTATTCTACACAAAGGAAAGATCTCACTGAACTGCAGTGTGACAGTAAACCACAGCGTGGGCGAGGGTCTCTTCTAAGGTAGGAAAACCCTCTGAAAGAGCCACTGAACCACTGAAAGACATGTAATTTAGCAACTACACTAAAATTTCCCCTTTACCACAGTCAGGCTTTTTCTTTCATCCTACTGTCTCTCCCCCCCCCCCCCCCCAGCACTGGCCCGTCCAAGAATGTTAGGGTTTTAGCATTAAATTACTGTGTATGTTGGAACAATTACAAAGCAAAACTAAACAGTATGTCCTGGCCATTTTCATAGTGTTATGGTGACTGCCAAGTAAAGCACTATTTTAAAAGCAAAAGTTCCTTTGAATGGTACTGAGTTATACAGGGCTAATTGTTCCTCCCAAATGAAAATATGCATCCACACGTGCACTTATGCAGAAAATCTCACTAATGTTTGATCACTGTATGTCTCATGTACCAGTCCATTGCTATTCGTTCCGCTTTTCAATCTGCTTCCATAAGCTCTTCTTCGTATTAGCAACAAAGGCAAAACTGGATCCCCATTCTCATCCACACCTACTCAGAGGAACATAGAAATTCCCTGACTAATCAGACAGAAGGTCCATTCATTCTGATATCCTAGCTCAGATTGTGGCTAGCACTAGCTGCTTCAGAGGAAAGTGTCAGACTCCTGGCAATAGGTAAAGGTGGGATGATGTTGATCTTTACTAATTAGAGGTGATCTTAAATCAGTCAGTTTCCCTAAGTGGTATTTTTACTTACAAAGTAACAATTTGAGTGAGAAAGGCTGGGTTCAGTCTCTTCCCTGAAACCTAAGGGTACGTCTAGACTACAGGTTTTTGTCAACAAAGCTCTGTCAACAAAGAGCATCTAGAGTACGTCCAGTTCTGTCGACAAAACAAGCCACATTGTCGACATGACAGTGTAGAAGCAAAGGACAGTGTAGATGTAATAAAGCCTTCTGTCGACAGAACTCTGTCAACAAAAGGTGTTATTCCTCGTAGAATGAGGTTTACAGCTATTGACAAAACTGCTGAGTTCTGTAGACATTATGTCGACAGAACTCAGCAGCAGTGTAGAAGCAGGTATAGTTTTGTCGACAAAAGTCCACTTTTGTCAACAAAACCCTGTAGTCTAGACACACCCTAACCCAAGACTTCTATTAAAATGTTCATTAGGCCATGCAGGGTAGAACTGGCTGAAATATGAAAAACTGATTTTATGCCTCTCTCTTCCCATACCATAGTTTATTTTTTATTGTGGAGTGTCTGAAGTTAATTTATTTTTGTTTCTTATAAATTTCCATGATATTCTTTCAAACTTTCTATTGAAAGTAATACAAAAAATCAAAAAATGCATTGATTGTTTTCACGCTGATAATTTTTTTGGTGATAATTTTTGATGAAAAGGAGGGTTTGGGAGTTAGAAGGTATGACATTTTTCATAAACAGTCAAAGTCAACAATTTTTCTCTAAAATTTCAATTTAAAAATAAAGGCTATTTTTCAATACAAAACCTTTTCATTTTCCAGCCAGCTCTAATATGTGATTCCCTTACATTTAATTTAGTTTACATTATTTATATAACTGTTTTTAGAAAAAAAGACAAAAGCATTCCAGTTATATTATAGAACTGGTTTTCCTTAAAGTCCGGAAGAGGAAGATGAACTATGAAACAAAGAAGGAAAGCTGATCTTTTGGTTAAGGCAATGAACTTGTCCTCAGAATTTGCAGATGGGTACCTAGTAGATTGTCAAAAGGTCCCAATTAAGTTAGGTGCTTTTGTAAATCTCACTAGGCATCTATCTGCATCTTTAGACACCCAAATACCTTTGGAAAAATATAGCCTTAGGAGCGCAGATCCTCAGACTTTTCAGTGAGATGTCAGCTCCCAAGTGCCTAAGTCACTTTTGAAAATGACACTTAGGTACTTTGGAAATGTTATTCTTAATCTAAAATATGTAAAATAGGGACCATAATATTTCCTTTTTCTGTCATGTCTACAGTTTTTAGCTTCTCCTCTGGCAGGGTTTTTCTATTTCTAGATGTATATTCAGTGACTTAGCAAAGTGGGGCTCTGATCTCGGCTTCTGACTTTAATCCTCACTATACTACTACTATTACTAATTATTATTATTAATCATAGGAAATCTCTGCTGTGTAGACAGTGTATGCAGCATTGTATATAGGTAATAAATGGAAAATGAAGGGATGGATTTTTTTCATAGATGAGATTTTACAGTTTACAGCACACATCGAACTTTCTGTTAGACCTTATTAAGAAGTGAGAACACACTGTCTGGACCTGCTTTGGAAATAGGCAAACAAATAAGGAAGCTCTTGCTGCATACCCACAAGGCACATTTATTATTTATTCTTCTTTTGTTCATCAGTTTACTTTCAAGGCCAAGAAAAGGTTTATTCTCTTCACTGAATCCAAAATACTTTAGGCTTTGCACATTCCGTTTATGGTATGGTCAGCCAGCTTATTCTGCCCAGAATATCAGGCTACTTACCAGAAATCCTGAACCTGGGTGACATTTGGAAGTTTCTTTCCAAATATTTTCCATGCTTTCAGAAACAGAAGGAGGACTAGAAGAGAGATGTGTTAACAGGGAGCTCGCACTGCCTGCTGCAATAACTCTGGCTGGACCCATCTGTTGTCTCTTGCTAGACGGAAAGCTCTTGGCAGACGAAGCCACTTTTTATCTTATGTCTGTACAGCGCTGAGCACACTGAGGTCTGGTCCATGACTAGTGACCCTAGGCACTGGGGTTATACAAATAATAACTCTCTAAATACAATAATTAGAAATGCAAAGAAGAGAGTGGACCATTGAATCTCTGATTCATTCCAGTCTTCAAATGCCTTTCTTTAAAAAAGCACTCTCCCTTCTAATTGTATTTTAAATGTTTGAAATGTGTAACTGGCTTTCCTTTCTCTGCTCCTGTTAATTCCATTTGGCAAACACAGATGGTTTGTGTCTTCATCTGGGCTCCAGATTTATCCATGAGGTCAGTCCACCTCTGGACGCAGAGTCTGTTAGTTAAATGTTGCGGAGTTAGTGGAAAGTACATAAAGCACTGTGCTTTGCCTCGGCCACACTTAATAAAACTGTGGGCATGTCAGAGAAAACAGAAGAACTAACCTCCCTGATTGTGACACAGACATCCCTCTATGCAGGAATTACCTATGGAGAAGACTGTGATGTCTATGATGATCTCTTTGCAGGTTTTTCCACACCTTGTTCCCCCATGGGGACAGGGTTTACATTTTTCAGGTGGAGGGGCATGAAGGAAGTCAGCCTACAAACTCTGATGATTCTTTGAGAACTGTAAAGATCTTGGGGACACCATAGGCCAGGGTTTTCCATACAGTCCTTCCCTCTACCTCTGCACCCTGTAGCCCAGCTCCCTGTCAGTACAATTCTTGTTGCAGAATCTGGAAGCATTTCCCTTACAAGGGTGAGTACCAAGGAAAAGCGAGATTAACAACGCATCTTCATTAATGCTGCCTCGGGTAATACTAATTTATCTAGGGGATCCTGGCAGTGTGTGTTTGTGGTCAGTGGGAGAAATATATGTTAAGAGATGACCTGTCTTCACAGCCCATTTCTTCTCCAGCTATGTATCTTCTTGATCTTTACACAGTTGCCCCAGAGGAACTTCCAAGAAGTCAGGAGGAGTGAGGGAATGATGCCATAGACTGCAGGGAACATTCTCCCTCCCCCATCCTGGGGCATCTGTGTAGAGGTCTGCTGGGTTTTTGCCCTTTCCACTCACAGGGCTGGAGGAAGTGTTCTAGCCCCATTAACTTATTAACACTTAAGGCAGCCCCTTAGATATCACTTCAACATTCAAATTTGTTCTATACATAGCTAAATACCACCAAAAATGACCTATCTTGTGGTGTGGGTAATAGAAAACACTTCTCCCTTCGAGCTGACTGTCAGGATTAGGTTGCATTATTTGTTTGGCTTTGAAGTGAATTTTAATGCTGGCCAAAGGCATGAGGCTGATGTTTTAGAAACTGATGTTGCCTAACTAGTCAAAAAAGAAGCATACATTGGGCAATAGCATGACAGACTTCATCCTACACAGACAGGTCTTTTCAGAGACCTCACCCCTGACAGGGAGAGACCAACTCTTAAAGTGAGAAAGTACATCCGTCTTTATGTCCTTTCTGTCTTGGGACTGTCTGTAAAAATATCTCACCAGGGACTCAGAAGACCTGGGTTACATTTCCAGCTCTGCCATTGATTTCCTGTGTGACCTGGTGCAAGACATTTAGAGTCTCCAGCCTTCAGATCCTTCTCTATAAGAGGGAGTTCTAATGACTGAAGTGGGCAGGAGGCATACATTAAAAATTGTGAAGTGCTTCTATACTGTGATAATTGGAGCCATATAAGTACCTAAGATAAAAATATAGATCGACAGGAATTGGACTGGTTACATTCCTAAGAGCTGAAACTCAACAATGCGCTTGTATGGCAAACCAGCAATGCTTCCGAGTGGGGCTGCTGAAGGGACAAAATGCTTGGAATGCCACATCACACTGACATAACAGTTCCTATGTTTGTCACAAGAAAAAGATCAAGAACATAATCAGTGTTTAATCCTCAACAAGGCACCAATTCTCCTTCTCACATCCACTGTATGAATTCACAGAAGCTGCTTGCAGTCCACTCGCAGAAATCCTTTTGATATCGGGGGGGTTCACATCTAAAACACATAGGCTATGTCTAGACTAGCATGATTTTCCGCAAATGCTTTTAATGGAAAAGTTTTTCTGTTAAAAGCATTTGCGGAAAAGAGCGTCTAGATTGGCACGGACGCTTTTGCGCAAACGCACTTTTTGCGGAAAAGCATCCGTGCTAATATAGATGCGGTTTTGCGCAAGAAAGCCCCAATCGCCATTTTCGCCATTGGGGCTTTTTTGCGCAAAACAGTTCTCATTTGTCTACACTGGCCCTCTTGCGCAAAAGCATTTGCGCAAGAAGGCTTTTTCCCGAACGGGAGAGTCATTGTATTTGCGCAAGAACATTGATGATCATACATTAGATCGTCAGTGTTCTTGCGCAAATTCAAGTGGCCAGTGTAGACAGCTGGCAAGTTTTTACGCAAAAGCAGCTGCTTTTGCGGAAAAACTTGCCAGTCTAGACGCAGCCATAGGCTTTGTTTACACTGCAGTGTTTTTGCACAAGAAGCTTTTTGCAGACGAGATCTTCTGCAAAAACTTCTTGCACAAAAGTGTGTCCACACCTCAAAAGTGCATCGCAAAAGTAATGTGCTCTTGCACAAGAGAGCATCCACACTGCATGGGCACTCTTGCACAAGAAAGCTCTGATTGCCACTAACAGAATGGCCATGAGAGTACCTGTGCTTTTTCTTGATAGGCTCTTTTTGTGTGTGACAGGGCAGCTGCCCTGTACTGGCCCCTTAAGAGCCAAACCCCAGCCTGGAGCAGGCCCGGGGAGTTCAGCCCAGCTGGGCGGCATTGGCCAATTAAGGCCCAGCTGGGGGCTATAAAAGGGAAGGGCTGCTTCAGCCAAGGCAGTGTGAGCCTGGCTGCCGAGGGAGCAGGACGCTTTCTGGAGCTAGGGCAGGGCTAGAGAGTCAGGCTGGGCCAGGACGCTTGGACAGCCAACCGGCCAGCCTGCTAGGCCTGCGGCAAGGCTGTGAGCCTGGCTGCCGAGGGAGCAGGATGTTCTCTGGAGCTAGGGCAGGGCTAGAGAGTTAGGCTGGGCCAGGGCGCTCGGACAGCCAACCGGCCAGCCTGCTAGGCCTGCGGACAGGCCTGCTGGAGAGACACCAAACCCCCGGAAGAGGGGCTCAGAGCGAGTGACTTGGGCACTGCCGGAGGGCAGTGTGGCAAAGAGAGCAGCGTGACCAGAAGATTCCAGAGGGGAAACGCCACGTGAGCGGAGGCCTGTGCGGGCGGAATGGTCTGATTCCAGGGACAGACGATGGACCCCCGCTACGGTGGTGAGTGACCCCCTCACATTGTGCAAGAAACCCCTGTGGAGCGTCCATAAATACCTTTTTGCGCAAGAGCTGTAGTGCAAAAGAGTTATTCCTCGTGGGGATAGGAATAACTCTATTAGCAAAAGCCCTCTGTCCTGTTGATTTACTATATTTTTTGTGTGCAAAAACACGCTTGAGGTGTGGATGCTCTGCTGGTTTTTGCGCAAAAACCTTGTAGTGTAGACATAGCCATAGAGTATAAACAAGCCCCACTGAATGAAGTTGGGAACCTTGCTGGGTGAATGTAGCTTGTTCAGATGAGTGGAGATTTTACCAGACATTTATGTCTGTGACTTTAACTGACAAGCCGAATACTGGAAAAAGCAGCTGCCTAACCCTTCTATGGTAGGACAGGAATATGTCAGCCCCCCTTCCTGGTAGTACACTAGTTACAAATGTAGAACTAGATTGTACCTCTAGACAGAGCCCTAACCACAGAGAGGTGTGTAAGTTACATCACTGCAGGAACAGGCTTGCCAGTTTTGGTTGGATGTGTTCCTGGGAGTTTCATCACGACATAATTTTTAATCAAAGATTGATCTTTAATTCCTGAAGGGCTGGTGAACCTACGCAGGAATAGCCTTGGTGAGGCATTGTGGGTTGGAGAGATTACACTGAGAGCTTGTCTACATAAGCTTTTAGTTTGTGGAAAGCAGGAGTGTAAATCAATCCCTCACTAACTGTCCGTGTGGAACCCACTGTATGGCCTGTGCATAGCTTTAGCGTGCTTTGATCTATCTGGCTTTGAAATAGGAGTAGATCAAAGCACGCTAGGGGACCATTAGGCTATGTCTACACTAAGGAACTATTTCGAGATTCTGCCAGTATCCCATAATAGCTATTCCGCATCTTACAAGTAAGCCCATCATATCAAAATATAATGGGCTCGCTATTCTGGCATCCCTGTAAACCTCATTGCATGTGGGTTAAGGGATATTTTGGAATAGCGCTTTATTTTAAAAATTGGTGTTGTGTACACAACGCCAAATTTTGAAATAGGCTATTTTGAAATTACTCAAAATAAGCTATGCAATTTATATAGCACAAATTGCATAGCTTTTTTTAAGGTAAGAGTGCTGTGTAGACAAACCCTTAGAGTACAGCCACAGGAGTCAGATGGGCAGTTAGTGTAGGGTAGCTTTGCATCCCCACTTGCTTCACATCAAATGTTCACACAAAGAAGCCACAGTTTCTCCTCTGCTTCCTCCCTGCTTCCATGGAGTAACAATTGGCTGCTGCCCAATAACTGTAGGAGTGTGCTACACTGCAGGTCTTAACTCAAAACAAGCTACGCAAATTGAGCTACGTCAATTGCACATCTTGTTTCAAAATAGCTTATTTCAAAATAGGGAGTGTCTACACCACACTTTTTTATAAATAGAGCACTCTTCCTCCGACTTCCCTTATTCCTCTTATACAATGAGGCTGTGTCTACACTGGCATCCCTTCCGGAAAAGGGATGCTAATGTAGCACTTTGGAATAGGCAAATCCGTGGGGGATTTAAATATCCCCCGCGGTATTTGCATTAACATGGCTGCCGCTTTTTTCCGGCTTGGAGATAAGCCGGAGAAAAGTGCCAGTCTAGACGATATTCTCCGGAAAATAAAGCCTTTTCCGGAGGATCTCTTATTCCTACTTGAAAGAATAAGAGAGCCTCCGGAAAAGGCTTTATTTTCCGGAGAATCACGTCTAGACTGGTGCTTTTCTCCGGCTTATCTCCAAGCCGGAAAAAAGCGGCAGCCATGTTAATGCAAATACCGCGGGGGATATTTAAATCTCCCATGGATTTGCCTATTCCAAAGTGCTACATTAGCATCCCTTTTCCGGAAGGGATGCCAGTGTAGACACAGCCTGAGAGTTACAGAAATCGGAGTAAGAAGTCCTCCAGCTTGACAGTATTTTGACACTATTTTGAAATAACTGCCTGCTATTGTAGATGTGGACTGAGTTATTTTGAAATAACACTAGTTTTTAAAAAAAATAATTTTGCAGTGTAGACGTTCCCCTAGTAGATTATTACCTAGACACATCAAGAGCTTTGCTCTGCTACTCCAGCCAGTGAGTAGAGCAGATTCTCCACCCATATACTGCAGGAGGGGAATAGAGCTGATTATTAAAATATGGCCATAGGCTAGGTCTGTGTAGCCCTCCTAGGGAAGAAAGTGGGGTTCTTGTTCCTTCAGAGAGGTATATTGTCAACTTCACAACCTAACCCTATGCTTTTACTCCTCCTGTGTTATTGTGATTAAGTGCTAGAAGTACACAATTTATAGGACATTTCTCAATGACAATGTAATTTCAAAGAAATGGAGTGGAATTGACTTTGAAAAACAGCAAAGGGTACAGGAAATGTAAACATTCATGAGCTTCACTGAAGAAGAGTAAGACAAAAAATGAGAAGGGGGTGCATATTGACATGATTATAAACTGCAGAATATTTTTCAATTTCTAATGCCTGTGGAACAAAGGGAAGTCTAATGCCACTCAGTTTAAATCCCATTGTCTGAGAAGGCATGCAAAATGGAGAAAGATTTATCATGAGTTCTTTAAGCTCTCCGTTTTCTGCCTAGAAGATATGCGGTCCCCATTTGTAGCCTTTTCTGCATCTTGTTAACTTTGAAATAATTGAGTCTTTATGAGATTGGCAGGAGATCAGTGCTGTGGAAAGGGGGAAAAAGTAACTAGAGAAAAAATATCTTTGCAGCTTGGATGGCTTTGTGAGCCATTACCTTATGCTTCCATCCCCAGTCTCAATATAGAGCTTTATTAATGCGATCTTCTTAACAAGGGTGTCGGCAAGATATAGATTTCCAAACTGGTTACTATAGAAACCGGTTGTTCATTAAGCCCCCTCTCAGCCCCCCTTCCCTTTTTTATATTCTTAGATCTGAGGATGACAATACATATAGACTCAGACTTTGTATTTCCTTCAGTCAAGTTTCAAGGTTCCCTATGGCGCTGGGATCATTTGCCATGGGGAATTACAATGAATCACCAGAATACCTAAAATAATACTTTTCTTTTTCTTCTTTTTTTTTCAGTCACCAATAGTTCAGCAGTAGCAGAGTGCACAAAGAGAAGGGAAACATTCATGACAAAATGCAAATCCAACTGAAAAATTATAAACAGGTCTGAAAAGGCTCCAATTCAAAATGGATCCTAAGGTAGGTTCTGAAACTGCCTGTGTGACCCTGAAAGAAATGCTCAGCCTTCCTCCCCTTTCAAAGGGCTTTCTGAGTGTTGGTAAGTCTATGTGGGCAAAGGAGGCTTGCCAGCTTTTCTCCTCTGTAACAAGAGTCATCACCTTTTGAGTCACAGTAGCTTCCTTGCTGTTTGTTATCCCTTCCTGTGACCTGCTCTCTGTTTTAGGCATGCTTCAGCCAACAGGACCAGACTCTTCGGCTACGTCTAGACTGGCATGATTTTCCGCAAATGCTTTTAATGGAAAAGTTTTTCCGCAAATGCTTTTAGCGGAAAAAGAGTGTCCAGATTGGCACGGATGCTTTTCCGCAAAAGCACTTTTTGCGGAAAAGCGTCCGTGCCAATCTAGATGCGGTTTTGCGCAAGAAAGCCCCGATTGTCATTTTCGCGATTGGGGCTTTTTTGCACAAAACAATACCGCATTGTCTACGCTGGCCCTCTTGCGCAAAAGCAAAAAGCATTTGCGTAAGAACACTGACAATCTTACATGAGATCGTCAGTGTTCTTGTGGAAATTCAAGCGGCCGGTGTAGACACCTGACAAGTTTTTCTGCAAAAGTAGCTGCTTTTGCGGAAAAACTTGCCTGTCGAGACGCAGCCTTCGGGTGTCTATTTAGTAGAGTTAAGCTGTGAGCAAGAGGTAGGCCCTGCTCACAGAAATTGGCAAGAACAGGGCTGATATTACAGAAACACTCATACCTAAGAGGTACTGGGCATAGGCTGTAAGCACATTCCAGAAGGGTCGTAACAGAGCACCTTGTTAAGAAATATCCTGGTACCAGCACATACCCCACAAATAACATACACACTGACCCAGGTTCAGGACCGGGTCTAAATTGACAGCATGATGGATAGTAATGGAAACCTCCTTCTGAGAGATAAGGGGCAGTAACTAGCTAACAGAGGGTAGTAACCTGATGTGTCAGGGATGATGTGTAACGTGTTTGTTCCTGTGTATAAACATGCACCTCAAAGGGTGATTGTCGACTGACTGTGGGGGGATGCTATAATCCAAAGCACTTAATTGGGTGTAAGTCCATTGTCACAGTTTACATAGATGTAGTGGCACAGCGGCGAGTCTATTTGCTGATAACTATTATAGTATGTCACTTGGCAATAAACTTACTCAGGTGCTTTCAATCCTTGTCTGATTTGTGGTCTCTGGGGGTTCTCTGGGAGTCTGTCATGTTGACTAATTGTGCATGGTTAATGCATTTAGACAGTGGAGCACACACATGAACGCAGCCAAAAGTTTATCATGACTGACGGAGTAAAGGGCCTGTCAGGAACCCATCAGGATGACTTACGATACTCTGGCTACATCTAAACTACGAGCCTTTTCCACAAGAGGAAATGCAAATGGAGCGCAAAAAATGAGGAAGAACGGCTCTTGTGCAAAAGGGTTTTTTTGTGCAAAAAGGAGCCATCTACCCAGGGATCTGAGGAAATGCAAATGAGAGCATGATATATGCAAATGAGTGCTCCATTTGCATTTCCTCTTGCAGAAGAGGCTTGTAGTGTAGACGTAGCCTCTGCTAATCAGCTGGGTGGCAATGGAATCTCTCCTGAGTGGCCACACAAATGCATAGCTTACAGGTAACGCTGCTGTCGGCTTCCCTCGCCATGACAGGCACTAGGGCAGAACAAGTAAATAGGCTCAAGCTAGAGGCTTACAGAACGCATGACAGAAGCAGCCCACCTGAGAATGCAGGCATCATGATCCAGCATAGGTACTGTGGAATGCAATGTGAAAAGCAGAACAAAAAATGCCCAACCTACACGAGAGACTATCAGGTTAGCTGGAAAAAGAAGAACTGCTTCTTATTCCAGTGCTGCACCTACCCCAGAAAGAAAAAAAGAGTACATTCAGTACATGCAATCACTGAGGACGTAGAGACTGCCATTGAAAAGCAGGAAGCCTATAGTGTGACTTTAGCATAACCAAATCCTCTCAGCATACACACACTGCAGAAGGGGGCTGCCAGTCATCCAATGTCATATTTGCAATGACACTGTTGGATCAATGAGCAATTTGAGACCAAATGGACAGTGCAATCAATGGCAAAGTAATCCCAGCATCACTGATAAGCAGCAGTGTTAGACTGGAGAAATGTGCCCAGGTGGTGGTAATGTATAATAGTACCATTCTGAGGCCAATGGGCAAATGCAAATGATAAGAAACCCATGAAATAAGAGATGTTATCATTTGGAGTTTATAGTCAGTGACACACAGGAGTGCCATCCACTGTTGAGTAGCAAGCCCTGGATCTGGTCATAGTACAACTCCAGAATATCCTCAACATCCGAGAGAAAGGAAGGTCATCATGGGCCCTGTCCAGGATTCTAACAGAATATAATACTTCAGGTTGAAGTTAGAAGTAGATCCCCACATGTAGCTCATGAGACTACAGAAACACAGAGTTCCAGCAGCCCTGGGAGAACCACTAGCAAAGGAACTTCCGAGAAGATGTATCATTATACCTGTTGAAACTAGCACAGAGTGGATCAATATCTTTCTAGTGGTGATAAAACCTTCACATAAACGGAGGATCTGCACTGACCCAAAAGCAATGTGTCACAGCATGTTGCACCAGAATTTGAGACACCAAATAGGATTTTGAGCACATGATGTCTTCTCTTGGGTACTCACAAAGCAATAGGCAGGCAGAGTCTGCAGCAGGGACAGCCAACAGACTGACAGCAAATGGAAAACAGACCAGAGGGGATGTCTACGTAGCAGTGTTAGACAACTGCAGTGCACCCTCTCAAGTTCCAGAGAGTAGCCCAGCATAGAGACTGGGGGTCTAGAAACACAAGAGTGTTTCCCATGAAAGATAATTTCCTACAGCCCATCAGGGGAGTGATTGACAAGACACAGGCACCGTTAAATGAATAGCAATTTAGGCAGATGAAGGAGTTGAGGATCAGAAGTATCCACGGACAAGTCTGGGTCCATCCATCAAAACACAAAATAACAGCAAAATAGTCCATGCTGGAGTGGGGCACTGTAATCAGCAGTAACTACAGACTTAGGAGAGTAGTGGAGAAGAAAGTGAAGACAGATGCAGAGTAGTACCAGACAACAATCACATCCAAGCTGATTGGACCCAGGCCAGGACTAGGACTTAGAAAGAGCCTGTGCTATCAGCTGGCCTGATAGAAGAGAGTCAGAAAAAAGGAGGATTATGAGCAATACAGACAATCAAGAGGACACCACCCAATAGCATGAAGGCAACAACAGGGTGGAAGCAAGTCACAGCCTCTCTCCCTCAAGCACTCTTGAAGAAATATGAGGGCAGCCATGGAATAGTAGTACCAGAAGGCCACGCTGTTGGATGACTACTGAGGTTCAACCAACAGTATCCAAACAGGCTTGACTGTTTTCAAAGCCACTTCCCATCTCTCTTCATCATCCTTGAAGGGATTACTGTGTAAGTGCCAGTATGCCCAGACGTCTCTCACTTCAAACTGTTTCATAATGTAATTGCCATTTCAGCACTGTTTGCTGGTAGGATTGCAAGCATAAGTCAGCACTGTAAGCTGCTGGGATCACCAGGCAGAGCCCAACAATTCAGTTTTGCCAAGGGAGAGCTTTGTTGTGGGCTTACTCTGTCAGGTGTCTTAAAATAAAACTGAAGAGATTTCACACAGACAGGATAAGAGGTCTAGCGGGGTTTATACTCAACACTCTGGGTTTAGAAGTTTGCCTTCCCTTAGCTCTTTCATTAGCTTCCTCTTCCTAACTTCTCTCCTCTTTCTCTGACTTCCCCTGAAATAATCTTTATCTTCATTTTAGACCTTCAGCTACTTCAAAGAGTAGTCTTGACTCATTCACTCAACTCCCTCTCCCCACTTATTTAGGCCTCAAAAGCCAGAGCTCAGGACAGATTTAACTGTTCCCCTGCCATAGCAAGGGTTGGGTTACCACACCCTGCCACAAGAAATGGGAGTGAAGAAGACTGGGGTATAGCAGTGTCAGATCCTCAGGCACTGTACATTGGTGTAGTCGCATTGACGACAATAGAGCTAAATTGATTTACACCTGAATGAGGCTCTGGATCTAGTAATTTAAAAGGTCTAAAAGAAATGGCTACTTTGTTAGCTGTCATTTAAGAGTGTGATTTAGTAATGAGAGTCCCCTTTACTTGCATTCCCTGGAGTTTCTTTTAATAACTGCAGCAAGATTCATGAATTCTGAGCCAAAGGAGATAATGGACGAGGACAGCTATCAGGCGGTAGCACTAGCAACAAAAAGAGACCATTGATGTAGCTAATGCTACCAGCACAAGTTTTGTACATCTGAATACTTTGGAGCCAGCGTAAAGCACTAGCAGCTTGTACATGAAGATGATCGGGGTTTATAGAACAGAAGTAAGTCTGTAGGGGATTAGGTTTGGAATATTTCATCAATTATGTAGCTGTAAGCGATAATAAAAATAATAATACTTTGCACTTGCAGTGCGCCTTTCATCCTCAGATCTCTTCTCAAAGCACTTTATAAACATTAATTAAGCCTCCCGTCCTCGTAAAGTAAGTGTGTATTATTATATCCATGTTAAAAATGGAACAGAGACATTAACTGACTCATGCAGGGTCATATCCATCATGCTGGAAGGGGTTTTCACTAGTCAGTTGTTAACATTCAGTCACAACACTGAAGGAAAGCATAAGGTGATTTGAGAAGGACGGGGGGATTTCCCTCCTTCTGTGTGGAGTTCACATCTATCAGAGATGGAGAGCATATGTTTAGTCTATGGAATGCATCAGATGGACCCAGCTGTCAGATACATTTTAAACAATAATGTCCTAAGTTGGATTCCTTTGGTCCCGTCAACAAAGTCTGGTCAGCTCATCCCCACTTCGGATCACATCAGCTAAGTACATGCTATTCCATACAAAACAGATTTTTCCAGATATGAAGTCTCACATGTTTAGCAAATGCAGTCAAATGAAGTTTGTTTGCCATGTGGGGCTGTCTTCCTCCTTAGTATGTGGTTTTGTTAATAAATGTACAGATTCCTCAGTCTCTTTCCCTCTTTTCTGCTTCAAAGGTTATGGCATACAGGGTTAATTGCAGGCTAGGGAGAAGCCCATTGTTAAAATATTGTCAGAACACAGGAAGTCAATGACAGAGACACAAGAAGAACACAGGAATGGTGGCTCACAATCCAGTGCTATAACCTTTACACACATTGCTTCACACAAGAAAAATCATATATGGCCTAATACATCACTCAGCTCCTGGTTAAGCATCAAAACAAGTGAACTGATTCAGAAAAAAAAAATAGTCACAGCATGCTGAGGTTTTTTTGAAAATCAGGCCATAAACACTTTAAAATCTAGCACGTCTTTTTTCTGTCTACAACGGCAGACAAGTTCTTTTGAAAATCTGAGCCACACTAAATGGAAGGAGAGAGCTGAGAGAGTGGAACCAACATGCCAAAACCATATGTATCCTAGCAGGGGCATGGAGCTATGAACTACACATTTGCAATGTTTAATGGCACGTGTACTTCTAAGACTTTTCCATTGCAAAAGATTGTGCTAGTCTGGGAGTACTGAAGTTCTAGATCAGGGGTGGTCAACCCATTTAACAGAGAGAGCCAAAAAAGAGGCAGAAAAAAATGCACCCCATAACAGAATTGTTGAGCAAAACCAAAAAAATTAAAAAACAAAAAAAATTAAAAAGGAGGCTTCTCCTTTAAGATGGCCGCCATCTTGGGCACCGTGTTAAAACCCCACAGCTCTGACCCGGTAAGCACAGAGAAGCCGGGGGCCAGGGAGGAGCTGGCAGGGGCTATTTGGGGGGGGGGGGGGCACAGAAGTGGCTTCATGAGCTGCACTTTTGGGGGACAAGAGCTGCATGCAGCTCGCGAGCTGCGGGTTGGCCACAGCTGTTCTAGATCAATCAAAAATACCACTTCGCTCATACATAGCACTTATCACCAGGTTTTAAAGCAGTTAAGTGTCAATATCCTCATTTCTTAAAGGGAGAAACTGAGGCACAGGGAAGGGAGAGGTCTTGTCCATTATCATCCAGTAGGCAAGCCAAGATTGGAACACAGGTCTTCTCAACCCATGTTCTGTGAGCAAGTCACTAGGTCACGGAGAAAGTAGTTCAAGAGTCTCCTGTAAATAAATATATTTTATTGTTCCTTTGTCCTGGCAAAGTGTGCTAATGCCTGATCAAAACATTCTTTCCAACAGGCTATTTAGACTGGAGAAGAATCAAATGAAGATACCTTATGTCTGAAATATCACTCTGGATTATATTTTCCAAGTGGTTACCCTTTTCCTAGACAGCCTCCCTCTTTCAGCAAGAAAACGATGTAATGTTAATGTAATGTATATCTTCCTGTCTCTTCTATTTTCACTGGTTAGTGCACTAAAAAGGCAAACATTTGCAGCTTCCGGTTGTGGAGGTATAATCTGTTCCCTAATGTACAGCTCTCTATTCTGGGAGAGTAAATTACTTTTACTGGAAACTTAATACAACACAGAAATAACAGGCTTTATTATTGCTCCACTGTGTTGTTAAGGAAAGGATAGAATCAACCTATCTTCAAAAAGCAAGAGAAGGATGCATCTGACTAAGTGGTTTTTAATCACAAAAGCTTATGCCCAAATAAATATGTTAGTCTTTAAGATGCCACACGACTCCTCATTGTATTGGCAGATACAGACTTATATTATCTGTAATCGTGTCTGTTGTAAATACACACACACACACACACGCTAGCTCTCCATCTCTTCATTACATCCCTTTTTGACCTCCCTTTCCCACACCTGACATGCCCCCTTTGCAAGGATTACTGAGGGAGCTACAGTAGAGACAATAAAATCACTCACTGTTTGGTGGGACATCTTGGCAATTGCAAATAACTGGCAAAGGCAACCATACTCTACTCCAAACTAAATAATACACTCATAAATCCAAGTTAAAGGCACTCACTGGGGTACAGTATAACTACATTTAGTTTTTTGTTATAAAATCATATTTCCAAATTATGTGAGGCCCTGGACCAGTGGCCGGCAACCTGTCAGAAGTAGTGTTCCAAGATTTAACTTATTCATGGATCTGTGTGCCAGGCGAGGGGGCAGAGTGGGGGAGCAGGGTCAGTCTGGGTATGGTGATTATATTTTCTGAACCAGCAGCAACTAGGGAGAATGATTTAATTTAATTATTAGACAGATTAAGCATTTTAACTTTCTCATGTTAGTTTATTAAACTTCATTTTAAATAAAGTGAAAAATTATGTTCAACACAAAAGGTTTCCATGTTTTCTTTATTTATGGCAGGGGTAGGGAACCTTTTTTGGGTTGGGGGCCACTGACCCATAGAAAAATCAGTTGGGGACCACACAAGTGAGAAAAAAAACCTCCTCCAAAAACTCTCAACTCTCACTGATGTGACCCCCAATTGAAACACCTCACTTTTTTAGCATTCCAGCCTCACAGGGTGAGGGGAAGGGACAGGGAGGACTGATGTTCAGATGTATTTTTCTGGGGTGCTGGAGTTAATGGATTTTATGGACCACCTTAGGCTCTGGGGTAGGGACAAAAATGAAGGGTTCAGTGTGTGGGACAGGGCTGCCAGTGTGTGGGATAGAGATGAAGGTGCAGGATCTGGGAGGGAGGTGGGGTGCAGAAGGGGGAGAGATTGTGAGGTCTGGGTGGGAGGTAGGGTTCAGAAGCAGGCTAGGAGTAGGGTGTCTGGCCAGGGGGGAGAGAGCAGGAGCAAGGGAGGGTGCAGTGTGTGGCCAAGAGGGAGGTTGCAGGAGCAATGGTGGATGCAGGAACAGGGTGGGGCAGGCGTCTGGCCAGGGGAAAGGGTGCAGGAACAAGGGAAGGGGTCAGAGCAAGCTGGGGATGTGGGGTATTGGCAGGGGGAGGGGAGTGAGAGAGGGGGAGTGGGATGTGGGGGTCTGGGCACGAGGTGGAACACTTACCTGGCTTCGCATCCCCTTGTGGCAACTGCCGCAGCCATGCAGTCCAGGGCCAGCCCCGGAGAAACTGCTCTGCTCCAGTTCTGCCTCCTCCCACTGTAGCCTAAGCTGCCGTGGAGAAGAGGGACAGCTCTCCAGCAGCTGTACGAACTGCTGAGCTCCCGCCCTGCAAGTCACTGAAAATTGGCTCACATGCTACTTATGACACACATGTTGTAGGTTGCTGACCCCCTCCCTAGACTAAACATTCTTCTCGGGCTTTGTTGCCTTGGTTGACATTGTCTGCTGTGCTAGGACTTCATAAAGTGCTGCACAAAAGGCACCAGGGAGAACTGGGGGTAAAGGTGCAATCCCCCCTCAGATCTACTGACACAAACATTTTGTGAATTTGTATTAGTTTCACCAAGTTGCTTTGGGGAAAACAAATGAGCAGACAAAAACACTGACTTTTTTTTCCAACATTTTTAAGCAAAACAATTTGATTTTTCATTCTGATACTACTTTTCATTTCAGAATTTCTCTTGAAGGGCAAAACAGTCCCTGCAATAAATGGAAGCAGTCCCAAGAGTTCTCTGATTTATATCATCTTCCCAAGGTCTGCCTCACAATCTGGAGCAGCCCAGAAACTCCACAAAGGCAGGAACCAGTCAAACTCCCTCAGGGCTGTCCCCACCATGGGGCGAACTGAGGCGGCTGCCTCAGGTGCCAGACTGTGCAGGGGGTGCCACTAGGACTCAGAGTGTAGAAACTATGTCTGCTGCTGGTGCATATGTACATATGGGGGCATCATTTGAGCTCCCCACCTCAGGAGCCAAAATGTTGTGGGCCGGCCCTGAACTCCCTGTCCCACCCCTGGCATGCCCACTACAAAAGGGTTACTGAGGGGACAAAAGTAGAGGTAATAAAATCCTCCCCAAATCCCAAGCTACATAGTTCTGGTCCCTGTACATCATTTCAGCATTCCTGAGATGTGGGTGGAACAGAATTTGTCTCACCATGTTTGCTTTACCTCATGTTTACCTTTTCCCCAGTCTGTCCCTAGGTAGGGTTTCTTTTCTCAAGAGCCAAATTCTAATACATTTGCTCTGCCTGATGGCTATTCCTGCTTCCCTTGCACCAAGGCCCTTTAGCCCACCTCCCAGACCCCAGTAGGTCCAAAGCCATTTAAATCTCTCCCAGCAGGCCCACTACCAGCTATGGTGCCTTTTGGTGACAAAATAGTGAGAGCGTTCACACTGCAATGAGAATTTTGTGGGGAAAAACACCCAGTGTTGGTAACAAAAAACTTTCATCCCTATGAGAAACTTTTGCCTTTTCCCTCCCTTTATTGTAGACAAAGACCCAGTGTAGATTCTACTGTTTGTTTTGTTGACAGAACTGGCTTCTGCTAATACCCCACAATGCCAGCCCTGATGGCTGTGCTCAGTGTTTGAATCACTTTTGCCCAGCAGGCATATGTCCCTCCCCTTTCAAAGCTCTGGGATCTGACAGCTCGGTGAGTTGCTCTGTTTAGGGACCAAATAATTGAACTGGTCCTGTACTGCCCTACACTGGGAACACAGTGGCAGGCAAACAGCTGCTGATGGGCAGGGAGTAGGGGCAGTGGGACAGACATGGTGCTGCTTTGACATTTCTCCGCATGGAGAGCTCACAGGCTACTCATGATGTTGCTTCCAGCAGACAAGAATATTTTGGGAGAACTTGGAGGGATCAGCTCTGCTGTCCTACAACACTGTACTGTGTGATACATATCCACAGTGCAGTGTTCACACAGGCGATGAAGGTGACCCCACTGTGGACATGAACTGTCTCCATATGTTGAAACCCCTCATTAACAACCTCCACAATAGACTTCAAGGAGTGGATGTTAGGTCTTTTAAGGTGTGTCTACAAAACAAAGTTATTTCAGGATAATGGCAGTTATTCCGAGATAACTATGCAAGCATCTACACAGCAATTCTGTTATTTCAAAATAATTTTGAAATAATGGATGGCTTATTCCAACTTCAGTAAACCTCATTCTATGAAGAATAACGCCTATTCCGAAATAGCTATTTTGAAATAAGGCGTGTGTAGACACACTACTTCTGCTATTTCGAACTAGCCCCTCATCAAGGCCATTCTAAGTTATTCCTCTTGGGGCTCTAAATCGAGATAGCATATCTATATTAGGGAAGCCTGCTGTGGACTAATTTTGAGGCTTCCCTGTAGTGTAGACGTGCTATTTCAGAGTAACTATGATGGAATAGCTTATGGTATGTCTACACTAGCTCATTAGTTCGATGAGCCCTCATTTGCCTACCTAGCTCGACCTAACAAGCTAGGGTAGACATACCCTTATTCAGAAATAACTGTGCAGTGTAGATGTAGCCTTTTTTATATAACTCCCTTGTTTATATAAGTCCTAGTAGATTTACCCGGTGTTGCTTGGGTCAATAATTCAGGAATTTCATCAAGTGTATTTTGTTTCTTCATCCCTATAAACTCCTATGATTCACTATTTTTTAACAAAAAAGGGCTATAGTCAATTTGGTCTCCAATAACTTTGTTTTCTTGTTTTCAAAGCTTAAGCATTGATTTATTTAGCTGTGCCAAAACCATATAGTACACCTAATATCTGTGTTTTATCTCTTTTCCGTAAGGTTTATTGAGAAGCAATCCTATTGCAGGTTCATCCTATTTTACTGGCTCATCTTAGTTCAGACCCTTTCAACATTTGTTCAATTATGTCAGTTGTGAGGACTGTATTTGCTTTGGTGATTCTGTCTCATTTCTGTTTGGTTTTATGAGAAACAATCCCATTCTAGGCACATCCCATTTCCCTGGCATAACCAAAAACTTATGCTTCTTTTAGTTAGGATAAGAGGAAGCTGTATATCGAATTTGGTGGTCCTAGCTCTTACCATTCAGCAAGAGTTCTTGATCAAACTAACTCTCTAAAATATATAGTAGATATGTGTGATTGTAAGTATTCTCCCATCACCCATGCCTTCGGAAGCATTTGACTTGTCTCTTTAGGAGACCAGGCATTCCCAAATACCCCCACCATCACCCTCACTCAGCACAACTCTGGCTCTGAAAGCTGGAAGAGAGCCCTAAATGTTTCAGACTTTTATTGCAATTATTATTCATACAGGTGTTCCCGACACTTTACAGCTCTAATTTCCTTTTCTTTATGTAGGAAAGTGGTGAGAACTCATCAGCTTCTAATCACAATGAAGGCAAAGTAGTAGTAGACATTTAAATAAAAGAAAGATTAAATATTTTTGTAAAATATGGAGAGTATCTTTTGATACCAGAGTTAATTAGGTGTTGAAAATTTAGTGATCCATTTGACATCTCAAGAATAATAGATATGAAATACTTCTACTAAAACTACAACCCCTGGGGCTTTAAATTCAGTTTCTATGCAACAAAAGACAGACAATGAATCTTCTGTTCCACTGTTTAAATGAAATCATAAGAATGTACAGGTTTTATATTACATTGGGCTTCCCACATACATGAGAAAATATAATATGTATGTGCGTGTGTGTGCAAGCAGTTGTGTATGGGTAACTGTGTTAATAATGGAGTTTTTTTAGTTCATTAGGGATCATTGGTGTCAAATGAAGTTTCATTCCAACAAAATCAAAATGTTTTGTTTTAATTTTGAATTTAATTTTCTTTTATAAAAATTCAGTACAGCTTGAACCTCTCTAAACTGGCACACTCTGGTCCGCCAACATCCATAGTCCTGTAGGACCACAGATGTTCTAGGACCAGAGCCCTGGTGAAGGGCTGGTGGCTGGGAGCACTGTGGGCTGGCAGGGCACTGTGGGGAGCCCGGGGTGCTACAGGGAGGCCCTCTGGTGGGGCCAGGAAACCCAGTGGCGCTGGTAGGGCTGCGGGGCTGACAGCCTGGGGGGAAGCTGGCTAGGAGGCCATTGGCTGAGACATGGCTGAGGAGGGTCATTGGCACAGAAGTCAAAAATGACCTTCCTTGGTCTTGTAAAATCCTCATTTGGGATCAGTCAAGTCCCAACGGTGCTGGACCAGGGAAGTCCAACCTGTATATTTTAAAGGAAATTTTGCAATGAAATGTCACTTTGGACCAAAAAAATCAAAATATTTTGTTTTAAAAGTGTCAACTTCAAACTTTGTAACATTAACAACCTCCCTCAGACCGCCTATTCTTGTCTCCATAAATTGCTATTTTCCTGTGTACCAACATCCCTCACAATGACAGAATTGTTGCCTTCCTTAAATATCTACCAGGTAATGGACAACACTCAAATATTTACCCCAAGCACCTCACCAAGCTCATCTTTACCCACAATAATTTTACATTTAATAATTAATATTGTCCAATGATAGGAACAGCCATGAGTGATATAGAATGATTCTTAATAAACCAGTCTTTTCTATGGGCTGCCTTGAGGAAGAATTTCTGTTAAACTGTACCACAAAAATCAATGATATACTTGAGATACAGAAATGATATTTTCATTCTCTGAACAGATGTTCTACATTCTCTTCTAGATTTCCTACCACAACTACAATAACCGCCACCTAACCATCAACATCTCTAGAATCCTGGATACCATGATCATAGCAGCAATGGAAGCTTTATAGACAATTATATGCAAGAAACGAACAGGTCACCACACATACTTCCACAGTTCCAGTAACCACATCAAACACACTAAGGCTACGTCTACACTGCAAGGTTTTTGCGGAAAAACCTGCAGAGAGTCCACACCTCAAATGAGCTCTTGTGCAATTAAATGGGCAGTTAAACGGCAGAACAGAGGGCTTTTTCTGCCGTAGGTAAACCTCCTTTTCTGAAACTGCTTTTAGAGCTACCGCTATTGCACAAGAAAGCAAGTGTGGACATTCCAGAGGGGTTTCTTGTGCAAGAAACTCCTATGAGAAAAAGCACAGGTGCTTTCTTGCGCAGGAGTGTCCATGCAGTGTGGATGATCTCTTGCAAAAAAGCGCATCACTTTTGCGATGCGCTTTGAGGTGCGGATGTGTTTTTGCACAAGAACTCTTCTGCAAAAGACTTCTTGTGCAAAAACCTTGCAGCGTAGACGTAGCCTAAGAAATCTGCAGGCTAAAGCCAGGCATTCAGATGCCAGAGAATATGCTCCAAGGAGAAAGTGTGAGATTAGCATACTTTTTAAACCATCTTCACTCAACAAGAACACCTCACCAGTAAAAGTAGATTGCATCATAAAATGGGCCACCCAGATATCCCAAAAGAAACTGATTCAATATAGTGGAAAAATAAACTCTGACTGCACACTAGCATCCCACACTGGAAACCGTATGGGATATCATTAAACAATTTTACATGCCATATTCGATGGAGACAACGCTTTGTAATTTTTTCCCCTGACTCCCTCTTCTGGCCTTCAAACAACCCTCCAGTTTCACCAAGCTCATTGTCAGAAGCAAATACCCACAGACCAGGACACCCCAACTCAAAATGACACCACCCTCTGCCATAAAAACATATGCAAAACTGGTAGACATATTGCCACAGCTGTGATGATCAATATTTCCCAACACATCTTTCAAGATCTATGGGTACCACAGATTCCTATTTGAACCTGTTACGTATCTCATCCAGTTCACTAAATTCCTCAGTAACAACTATGTGGGTGCAACTAACCAATCACTATGCTCTTGAATTAACTGACATAGAAAAACAAAACAAGACAAAGACACCATATTATCCCTGGGTGAACAATTTTCACAATATGATCACACCATATCTGACCTCTGAGTCCTCATTCTCAAAGCAAACTTTCACCACAACTTTGAAAGACAAGCTTAAATTCATAACTCTGTTAGACAGCAAAGATCATGGACTTAATAAAAATACTGGATGTTACAGTTCATTACAATGATCTATAACATACTAAACCTCCTATGTCCTGTGACTATACAGGTGTTAACTTTACCGTGAATGGTCTCTTGTAACACGTGTTAACCCCTTATCTGTTCCACTTTGCATTTAGCTCTGACACTCTGAGTAGATTCCAGGTGTAAGATCTCAAGCATCAATGAAGGATTTTACTATTGATCATCAAAAATTGTAGTTAGTCTTCAAAAATGTTACTTTTAAAAATAGATATATTAAATATGTATTGTATGTGTCTATTTCTATTTTATACACTATCCCCCAATAAGGGGCTAATAAGGGAATATGACTATAAAACACATTTTCACAACAATTAGCCTATGAATATAACAACATTTACCATGTAAACACACACACATACCCCCAAGTGAAATCAAACACATTGTTTCCTCAATTCCTCTTTTATTCCTCTATCACATTCAGCTACAAGTGCCCACAAGAGGAAATCCAGCTTCACTGGCTTCATTCCATTTTGGCCTTAAATAATACAAGTGACACCTTAGCCAGCACAGAATCCTCACAAGACATCCTGCCAAGCCAATACCTGTGGGGAAGTTGTGTGAAAGAGGATAAAGGATTAAAAGAAACCTTGAAAATTCAGAGGAACAATAGTCTTGTGGTAAAGCCTGAAAACGGGATTTCTATTCACTGTGAGTGTAGCCATGTCAGTTGCAAGATATTAGAAAGGCAGAGTGGGTGAGATAATATTTTTTATTGGGTCAACTTCTGTTGGTGTGAGAGAGAAGCTGAGGAGCCACACAGAGCTCTGCTGCAGATCTGGGAATGATACTCTGAGCCTCTCAGCTAAATGCTAGGTGGAACTGTTTGTTTAGCATAAATAGTTATCAGGTACTGTTAGGAACTAGTCAAGGTAAAATGACCATTTAACATCTCTGCAGTCACTGCCTGTATGGCTTACTACAACAATGTTTAACACACTCACTAACCCCCTTTTTGTCCTATGACTGCAAAGGTCATTGTTCTTCTGGTTTGTGGTTCAGGAAAACATCCCTAATCAGGACAGCACTGAAGAAGGAAGCCAACAGGACTTATGCACATGCTAGAAGTTAAGTATGTGATTAAGTGATTTCTGGAGGTAGGCAATGGGGAGCAGCTGAGTACTGAGAACTTTTGATAATCTTCCCCTTAATTTGATGCAGAAGGAAAGCAACTGAGCACTCTGCCTGAAAAGGGATGATTTTCCATAGTTGGGTCTTGGTACCTTAGTTCCCCATCTGGACAATGGGGATAGTGCAGGGAAGAACCTCATTTCTTCCTTCCTTTGTCTTGTGAGTTTGTGCTCGGAATTGTCCAGGGGCATAAGGGAGTTAGAGTGTCCAAATCCCATTGAATCTCTACAGGCATTGAAACTCCCTCAGGCTCTGTTGAATAGTCCAATATTAGATGTAAATACCTCAGGGCAGGGACTATCATTATACATCTCTATAATGTCTGACATAATGGTGATCTGCTCTTATATGAGGCTTCTTGTTAGGACTGGTGGAAAAATTGCTGGCAAATCTCTTCTTGGATGGAAAAAACACGTCTATGGAAAGTATTTAATTTCCTCAAACAATAGCATTTTTTCATAAAAACCTGACTTTTTTGGATTTTAATGAAAAGATGAAACTTTCCAGTAGGGTGAAAAAAAATCAATTCTGACCTTCTGTGCTTGTGTTATTTTACATTAATGAATAATAACAATGAGGTAAAAGAAACAGAACAGGTCTGCAGCAAATTATTATCCTGCAGGCTTCCTAAGGTATTAAGGCTGTCAGTTGCTAGACAATGATCTCAAATTATATTCTCACTTTTTCTTGCTACCCTTAAGCTAGCAGTAATATTTTTACCAGCAAATCATAAGCATATGTGTAGGAATATGGCTATCAAAATATGATATAATTACCAATAATTTTCTCCCACTTCTTTGAGAGGTACATAATAACTGAGAGAACTGAAAGCTATTTCAATTTTCTCTGTGATATTAAAGCAATTAAAATGAGTTGGGTAACAAAGCAAGGATGGCCTTAAAAAATTACAAGCTTCAATATTACTAGTGTGGGTGGGTGGGCTGTTCTCAAATTACAAAATTCTCAAATGTATAATTATATAGGGCATGATTTTCAAAAGCACTAAGTGACTTGAAAATCAATGGGACCTCTGCTTCTACCATCACTTAAAGTGCTTTCCAAAATCAAAATCTGAGCTGAACTCTGAAGTAGCAGTCATCAGATATTCATGTTTGCCTGCTCCTAGCTATTGTTCCAGTCTCTGCTCCTGCTCCTGCTCTTGCTCTGCTCCAGCACTTGCGCCTCTTTGGCTTCAATACTTGGCTATACCTTGAGCTTATGACTCTGGTTAACCATCTAGCTCTGGCATTTGGCTTTTGTCTCTCTTATTCTCAAGCCATCTATGGCCTATGACTTTGGTTTACCCTCCAGCTCTTTTATTCTATTGGGGACATGTCTACACAAGGAAATTATTTCAAAATAACTAAATTCAAAATAATAACTCCCAGAATAACCATTTTGAAATAAGCATATTCCCCAAGGAAAGCAGGAGTTATTATTTCAAAAAACAGCCCCTTATTTTGAAATAATGGGCTTGGTAGTATGGACGCTCCACTTGTTATTTCGAAATAAAGGGAGTTATTTTGAAATAACTCCTTAGTGTAGACCAGGGCGCAGTGTCTCCTATTTTTTGCTTTTATTCTTTGTTTCTTTTTTAAAGACACTGTACAAAATACATCATGCATTTCTCTCTCTCTCTCTTTCTCTCTCTCTCCCCCTCCCACCCCCACTGAGTGTGTGTGTGTGTGTGTGTGTGTGTGTGCTTGTGTGTGTGTGAGTGTGTGTGTGTAAAAATATAGAATCCTAAGCCCCTGTGCCACTGATTTCCTTGAGGTTGTTTTTCTTTTTGTTAATATTCATTTGTATTTTCAGTACATACTGTGACCTTCATCCTGCAAGCACTCAGGCATGTGTTTAACTTTAAGTAAAAGAATATTTCCAGCAACTTCAGTAGGACTTCCCCCATGCTACCTCGAGATAAAGATACTTGCCTCTTTTGCAAAGCACTTTGAGATCTGCTGATGAAAATTGCTAAATAAGAGCAGGGTATTATTATGAAGGCTAAGCATGTGCACATTTTCAGGATGTGGGCCTATTTCAACACAGCAGTCACAACAAGCAAACGACACCATTAACCAAAATCATATGGATGGTATTTAACTGAAATAGAAAGCACCAGATAGGTGCTACAAAACAAACAAACAAACAAAAAACAAGGCATACATACAAAGGACTGAAAAAACCTCTACCTGCATATGCTAGTCTCCAGACTGCAAAACAAGTCTGTCTAAGTTGTATACATGGCTAGCCAGGATGCAGAAGACTCTGTCTTCATTGTCACTAGAGATAAGTAATCACAATAGGGGCTTTGAAATGAACTCCATAACAATCCTAGCATTCCTTTTCCTAACAAAAGAACCTATTTTTACATTTGGCACTAGCCAATAAAACACTGATCGAAACAACAACAATATGAGTTTATTTGCTTTTCCAGTTCATTCATATTATTATTATTATTATTATTATTATTTGCAATTTTTGCTCTCTACTGGAACTACTTCCTGCCCCCCCCCCCCCATTTATTTAAAAGATGTAAAATTTCTTACTACCTGACAATCAAAATGAAATCCCCCAAATCAGTTTATAGTTCTTTTAAAACCATCTCTCGTAAAAGGTATGACTGTAGAAAGGAACAGTTTTTTTACCATGCACACAAATGGTGACCTTATTTTCATCATATCTCTAACAAATTACAGTTCTTAACACCCTGATTCTGGATAAGCAATTCCATACAGTTGTGCACTGATTTATATTCATGTGCTGGACCAGAAATATTTGTGAATGTCATAAGAAATATTATCCCAATCTGAGAGAGAATTTTTTGGAGATCTCATTCCCTGTAACACCTTCAGCATGTTATTTGGGTTTAAATGCTCATTTAGCAACTTGCAAATCTTTGAGGCTGAATGCTGAGATTGGATAAGATCAATATGTAGCTTTTCTACAATGGCAGTGTTGCATTTCTTTATGTGATTATATCTTTGTATTTGAGACTCTGGTAGATGAAAATCTCACTGTAGCATAGTAAACAATTTTAGATTACACTCCACAGTAATGTCTGCAAGGTAATGATTTCCATAAGCAATTCACTGATGTCAGAAGAAAGAAGGCATGATGATCCAAAGGATCATACAAATAAAGGCTTATTGAAGAATGGATTAATTCTGTGCAGGTCATTGTGATGCTCTCCCCAGGGTACCCAGAACCAAAAGCTACTGTTACAACTCTTCCTCAGCAAGGGAAAACTTTCTTGGAGTTTAAACTATGCATCAGCTGCCTGCCACACCTGTCTGTCTGCCTTACCAGCAAATGCAATGAGACTCTGTCAGTCTTAGGGTGCTTCTACACAGCGCGGCTTAACTCAAAATAAGCTACGCAAATTGAGTTAAATCAATTGCACAGATGATTTGAAATTAGGAGAATCTACATAGTACTTATTTCGAAATAGAGAACTCTTCCTCCGACTTCCCTCACTCCTCATACAATGAGAGTTACAGGAGTTGGAGTAAGAAGTCCTCCTGCTAGACAGTGTTTTGACATTATTTTGAAATAACTGCCTGCTGTGTAGACGTGAACTAAGTTATTTTGAAACAACACTAGTAATTTGGAAATAATGTTGCTGTATACATGTACCCTTAGCCTTCATTTGCAGGCAACATTTAGTGAACCTCGTTCTCAAGTTCCCCAAGGGTACATCTACACAGCAACATTATTTCAGAATAATTGATGTTATTCCGAAATAACATACTGTGCGTCTACACTACAAGGCATTATTTCGAAATAATGTTGAGCTGGAGGACTTCCTACTCTAACTTCCCTTACTCCTCATAAAATGAGGGTTATAGGAGTTGAAGGAAGAGTGTTCTTCCTTTGACTTCCTGCAGTGTAGACAGTGCCAAAAGCCAAATTCAGCTATTTCGACTTCAGCTATGCAATTGCCGTAACTGAAGTTGTGTAGTTTAATTCAACTTTAGCCCTGCTGGGTAGACATGCCCCAACATATCTGTGCAGCATCCAGTCCCTTTCACTGGACAGTCACAGAATTGTTATGTGTGCTGCCTCCAAAGACAAACCTGTTGACTTCCTGAGGAGACAGACTTTACTTTAAAATAGGACACCGGAATGGTTTATAGTAAAACTTAAGAATACGTTTATTATTAAAAACCAAAGATATAATTGATACTAAGCAGAGACAACAGAAATAGAAAATGGCTACAAATAAATGAAAATAAAACACACTTTCTTGTGTCTGAGACTTAATCTTGGTAATCTGCTATTTTTGCTCTCTTAAGTACATCAAACCACCTGCATTTCCAGCCCTTCTGGTAGCTGGAGTCACAGAATCAGAAGAGAGAGATACAACTAGAATATCTCTTCCTCCTTTTATATTTTCGATAGTCTATTGTATTTGCCTCAAAATCTTGATTGACCTCCTAGGGGTTCACACTACAGTTTGTCATCTGATGTGCTCACCAGACTGTTTCCTCTGCCACTTGCCCGCTTGATTAGTTTGTCTATGTTGTATGTAAATGTGCTTTCATTGTCCTCTGCCTCTAACCAAGCCAGGTAAACAGGTAAACTACTTCCCTTTGTCTAAAGCAGGTCTGTTTATTCACTATCTCCAAACCATATTTTAAGAATTTGATTCTGAGACACATTTGTAACTCATTATACACAAACTGTAGCTGTCCTGCCCACAGGCGCTGAGAACTAATGGCTGAAACAAGAGTTCATCCTGGTGATTAGAGCTGGTTTTAGGGTGGGCAGACTCCTAGGGTACGTCTACGAGGCAGTGTTATGTTGGAATAACTAATGTTATTTAGAAATAACATAGTCCGCGTCTACACTACAAGCAGTTATTTCAACATAATGTCAAAATAATGTCGAGCTGAAGAACTTCTTATTCCAACTCCTGTAACCCTCATTTTATGAGGAGTAAGGGGAGTTGGAGGAAGAGTGCTCTTACTCAGACTTCCTTCTTGTAGACAGCACCAAAAGCTAAAATAAGCTATTTTGACTTAAGCTATGCAATTGACATAGCTCAAGTTGCGTGGCTTATTTTGGCTTTAGCCCTACTGTGTAGACGTGTCCCTAGAGTGAGCCAAGGAGGGACACAAATATGCAAGAGACTTAGATATGAAAGAAGGACAAGATAAAACATCAGATGTGGTCTGATTAGAGACAAAGACTGTCTGGGCTAGAAAGTTATGGGGAGACTTCTTCAGGCAGCAGATTCTGAAAAGAACAAGCCTCCAGCACCAGTAAATGAGATTGTGCATAGAAGAAGGATCTAGTGGAGTGTGCTGAAAGACAACCTCTATGGGACAATAAGCATAGAGAGGTGGGTTCAAAATCTGACTGGCCAAGTTGTTTTAAGAGTCCCCTAATCTACCTCTTCTCACCACTACAAATGAAGCATGACTAAATATTTGTTAAGGAAAGTCAGAAACAGGAATAGTATGGCTCCAAGCTGCTCAAGCCATAGACTGAGTTGCACTAGCAATTTTGGTACTCAAGATAGGAAGCAACTGAAGAGGGGATGAATGGAATATATAATTATACTTGTAGTGAATGAAAAGCAGATGAGGACTCACTCTTACATAAATATCCCCGGTTTCATTAAAATAAAAATGGCCACCACGCTGTGCCGGCTCAGCTGATTGTCAGCACAGCACGTGAGTCAAGATGCGGATCAGTCGACAGGGGAAGCCTTTGTCGACCACTCCCTTATGCCTCGTGGAATGAGATTTACAGGAGTGGTCGACAAAGGCTTCCCCTGTCGAGCGATCCGTGTCTTGACTCGCGTGCTATGTCAACGATCAGCTGAGCTGACACAACGTGGCGGCCATTTTTATTTTAATGAAGCCGGGGACATTTAAATCCCGGCTTCATTGACTATGTCAGGTAGCCTATTTTACATGCCTCTGTTGGCAGAGGCATGTAATCTAGACATACCCTTTGTGACAGGGCTGTGTCGATACAGCCTTGTCTTTAAGAGTTGCATAAAGTAGATGTACCCTTATTTTGAGGTTTGTGCATACTCCAATTTCTCCTTTAGTTAAATGTAAACAAGCCTAATAGATCTGAAAGAAATACATAGTTGGTGCCTCTCAAACAAAAGTTGCACTTCACATCTAATTTAGTAATTTCATGTAAAACCCCTACTTCAACAGATTAGAAGTAATCATGGCTCTTATTATCATAGGGACATGTAATTCCTGATTGCTATTAACATGGCTGGGCAAAGAACAATCAAAACTATTGGTGGGAGAATGCTTAAAGGATGGGAAGTAGGGTTTGGATTGAATAAGTATTCAAAAGCATCTAATTTTACAGTATGTAAAACTGGTCTTGAAATCTCACAATAATGGGTTTTCTTTGGGTTTTCTGGGACTTCTGCTTTTGATTCCAGCTGGAAATACCATAACATCTTTTCTCATAGTGAAACACCTACAAAATATATATGTCTTAATTATGCAAATATTCCAGATATTTAAAAAAATGTTATGTTAGATTCTAGTATTTAAAAAGTGAAAGTTTGGGGAGTGTAACGTTAGCCTAAATGGCTCAGTAATATCTCATGCAAACACATTCTAATCTTGAGCTTTCTTTTCTTTACTATGGAGATATTCATTCTTAATAGACTGCTGGATAATCAGATCCAAACTGCTCTATTAAATTAACTCAGAATTAATAATCAGAGAGGGCCCCAGAGGTGAATTAGAGTGAGCAAAGTGCTAAGAACACTGAAATGAGGGGGAAGACACAGAGCAGGATTAAAGAATAAAGAACAGATAAATAAAAGCAATAGTAATTGGGTACTGTTAAAGCAAAGCCTACAGAAATCTCCATTTGTGTTGGTTATGGCAAAAATCCATTTATCTATATTTCAACATGTCTTGGAATCCCATTCCGAGCCAGGTGCATGAGGAATCAGCAAGATCTTGGACAGTTAGTAACAACAGCATCACTAATAAAACCAATACAGTTCCAGTTCACAGTCATTCTGCCCATCACAGCAACACTTTAAAGAAATTCAGGTTAATAAAAAGAACAAACTCCATAGTAATGCATGAGTTAGTTTTGTATAGAACTGCATGCTTTTCTTCTCAATTGTGCAGTGTTTGAAACAGCGTGGTGTGCTTCTTTAGAAACAGAATGTTTAAAATAGGAACCATACTTAGGTACCCTGCAGTGGATAAATAAAGAAGCAATTCAGAATGAATAAATCTGAGAGGCTTTCTTTTCATTGAAAAATACTAATTTAAAAAAAATCAGAATTGTTTAATGGGCCAGATATTCAGCTGCTGCAAACTGACATCAATCCAGAGACTTCAGTTTACATCAGCTGTGGATTTGGCCCAACACCTCTAATGAGCACTGTTGGCAAGAAGACTATGGTTCAAAACCTCTTCTGGTCATAGCTAATGATCTCCGTAAGCAAATTTCCACTTGAGTATAAAAGCAAATATTTTGAGTGGCCCAGTAACCTCTTGGTGCCAACTCACAGAAGTGCACAAGATTTACAGGGATCTCCTGTGTCTATTATCTACATACTAGTTCACCAAAAATGATAATTTAAGGTCCCCACTGAAAGCTGGTGTGACACTGGTCATCATAATCAATGTGAAATGTATATATGGAAAATATGTAATTTTCTAAACTGAAAATTGTGTTTTTATAGTTTATGATTTGGGGCTGGTCACCAGAAGCTGTTAACCAAGGTTTTTTCAGGCAGAAGGTGTTTACGTATTGCTCTATCTATAAGTTGAGTATTGTATGGCTCACAATGAATGCCATTTACAGTCTGTGCTGAAAGCTAATGAAATGGTTGTGAAATCTTCAGGGAGAGGAAATTCAAGGGAGGAGATGCACTAGCAGAAGGAGTCCTGTGTATAAGAGAAGACAATAGATTTTTGGACTATAACTATGTACAGGAACTCACCCTGGATCCTTTGTCTAGGAAGTAAAGCCAACAGTGGGTTTACTTCTTGCAAAAAGGATCACAGACAGCCAGGCTGAGAGAAGAAAGTTGGGTGAGATAAACTTCATTAGACAGAGAGTCTCTTGTTTGTTAAGTCTAGGCTCTAGTATGTGCATGATTTTTTTAATATATGTGGCCCTTTTTTTCCAAGATTCTGCTTTGCATCACTTGAATCTCTCCGTTCTTTGCTAAAGCAACATATACTCGCTGTCTGTACCAACAACACTAAGTGCTGTGTTAGGTGGAACTGGGTTCTGTGGTGTGATTGATAAGTTTGAGTACCTTTGGGAACAGAGGGTGTGAGAATTCTGAGTGTGTTCAAGGGGGGAATCAGCGTGGAACCTTTACAGTAGATTCTCGGAGGGCTTGGAGGTTGCTGTGTGTCTATTGCTAACCCGCAGAGGGACAGCAGAGGTTGCATAGGCTGAGAGGGGAGTGCTTGTGCAGACAAGTGACTGGTGGAACCAGGGAGCTGACCCACACCAGGCACAGACAAGGCTTCCTTGTGCTCAGGGCAGGTGACAAAGAGGTGCCTCCTCCCAAGTCCCAACCCTGGGCACCCCAGGGGTGTGTCACCTCTTACAGTACAGTTTGAGGAGGCTAGCAGGGTTCCAATTTCTTTATAATAATATTGTATTGTTGGATTTATTTCACGCAACGCTTTTTGGGAGCAACTGTTATTTTAGAAACAGCTGCCAACTTGTGCTGTGGATGAACCTGTGTGTGAATCTGATAGGAAAGATGCAGAGTTAGGTGCTGATTCAGAAGGCCCATAAACATGTGCTGTGTAGGGGTCTTAGCACACAAGACTCATGTGCTCTTAAAAGTTCCCTTGGATGCTATAAGGCTGCAGCACGTTCTCTTTTGTTGGCCTCTCTGGCATGCTTCCTGGGCACTGCGTCTCTGCAATCCCTTCATGGATATGGGATCTCAAATCCCAGCTACCAAAGCCCCCACCCCTCTGACTGATGGTGATTCCCTCAGACTGTCTAATAGCTTTCTCCCTCCCCTGTCACCCAGCTCCAACATTGTGGGTACTCTGGGATAGTAGTTCCTGACTTCAGGGACAAGCAATAGGGAAAGTAAACACACCCTTTGCAAAGGATTTCCATAACTTACCACTTTTTGGTTAGCAGAGAAATTTGCAGATTTAGACAAAACAATACATCTGGACTCATCTCCCAGCCTCCCTTTCTTCACTACTCTTGAGCATTCTTTGGGCTTTGGTCAAATTCTTTTAAGGAATCCAGGGCTCTCCCCTTCTGCACAGAACTTCTCTTCTGACCCACAGAGTTTCTCTCATATGCAGAATAGTGATAGAAATGTAGCCGTGTTAGTCTGGGGTAGCTGAAGCAAAATGCAGGACAATGTAGCACTTTAAAGACTAACAAGATGGTTTATTAGATGATGAGCTTTCGTGGGCCAGACCCACTTCCCAAGGGCACGGGGCTGTAGAAGGGCTCCAGCCTCATCTCCTGCAGCTGCCACTTCAGCTTCATGCGCCGGTTCTGGAACCAGGTCTTGATCTGCACTTCGGACAGCAGCATCTTGGCGGCCAGCTATTTGATCTGAGGAAGTGGGTCTGGCCCACGAAAGCTCATCATCTAATAAACCATCTTGTTAGTCTTTAAAGTGCTACACTGTCCTGCATCTCATATGCAGTCATCTTCATTGGTTGATCCATCATTTTAAAAGGATCCCTTTGCTACAAAACATACCCTTTTGATCATCTCTCCTTTCCAAACTTCCTTTATCGGTGTGAGTCCCTCTAGGTTCCCCCCAGCTCAGTGTTTTTTAAGACAGTACTAAGACTAGACTAATTTGGTCTTCAGTCTGGGGATTTTCCATGTTCCAAACCTCAGACCCCAGCAGAGAAGTTGATGAAAACTGGTTTCACCTCGGATGCAGCCATCACATTGCCCTAATGTGTTCCTTTTTGAATAAGAGTTGCAATGGTTTAATGACTTTCTGTTGTCCCTCATCTGGGGGATATGTGACAAGAGATGGTAGATTCCCTCCTACACTGTGATGTTCAATAATACAGAAGTGTTGTAAGATCAAAGCAAGAACAAATAAGATGTACATAGAAAGATTTCCCAAATAATCACAGATATAAATGTACATTTTTCTGGGAGTGCGAAATTTGTCACATGCTGTAACTTCAAATCCATTTCATAGCAACTTTCCTTCTGTTGCCAAGATTTTTGCTTCTTGAATAATACAGGTCTTGCCATCCAGGGGGTACTTTGAACTTCATAGCAATGAAAGACAAAATTAATATGTGCTAAGAGGAAGGAAAAAATCAGGTTTACTTGTATTGTAGAAGGCAGCTTGGATACTTTCTATCGTCTTTGATTTTTAACAAATCATTTGAAACTATTGATGTGAAATACATTTTTTCCAAGAGGCATTTAAAGCAATTTTGAAGACCGTGTGAAGATTACTTCCCAGATGGCCCTTCTTACATGAAAAAGAGATGAATGGGTGACCCATTTATTGTAGAAGCAATTAACAAAGACAGACATGAAGATTCCTTAGCAGAATTATCTTGTGGTAACACTTTAAAGCTGAGATTACAGGCAAGAGTCTCATCTCATGTAAATCAGCATAGCTCTCTTTAAGTCAATTGAGTTCATATCAGTTTGTCCCAGCTGAGGGGTTGGAACCACATGCACTCAAGCAGTGTAGGAGTTTCCACAAAACTGCGTAGTTTCAAACAGTCAGAAAGGGGTAGTGAGTGATAGAGAAAGTTTGGGAACCTTCCCTCTACAATGTGATGCCTTAGGGTATGTCTACACTGCTATCCTAGTTCGAAGTAGGGTGGCTAATGTAGTCATTCGAACTTACAAATGAAGCCCAGGATTTAAATACCCTGGGCTTCATTTGCATGTTCCCGGGCGCCGCCATTTTTAAATGCCCCGTAGTTTGAACTACCTGCCCGCGGCTACACGTGGCACGGGCTAGGTAGTTCGAATTAAAGCTCCTAATTCGAACTACCATTACTCCTCATTACAGGAAGGATAACGGTAGTTCGAATTAGGAGCTTTGATTCAAACTACCTAGCCCGTGCCGCGTGTAGCCCCGGGCAGGTAGTTCGAACTACGGGCATTTAAAAATGGTGGCGCCTGGGAACATGAAAATGAATCCTGGGATATTTAAATCCCAGGCTTCATTTGCAAGTTCGAATGACTACATTAGCCACCCTAGTTCGAACTAGGGTGGCAGTGTAGACATACCCTTAGGGTTTTGCTGTTGATGACTGACCAAGTGAATTTGTGTTTGCTTGCACAAGGATCAGCTGTTTCTGGGATGGGAAAGGGGGTTTGTTGTTTTTTGGCAGGGAAAGTGTTGGAGGAGCCAGAGAAAAATTAAGAAGAGATCAAGGAAGAGCATCCACATCACTGATAATTAAATAAACTCCTAAGCCTCTTTAACACAGCTCTTGGGTTTCCCTAGGGTATGTCCACACTACAGGTTTTTCAGAAAAACAGCCATTTTTCCAAAAGAACTTGAATTACTTTCATACTGCAATCATGTTCTGTTGAAAGAAGATCAAAAGAACAGAGGGATTGTCCCGGCATTGGTAATCCTCTTTCTACGAGGAAGAAGCCTTTTTCCAAAAGAACTATTTTGGGAAAAGGCACGTGTGGAGGGGAAGAGGAAGTTCTTTCAGATGAAGAAGAAAGAGGAAAAAGCACAGGTGCCCTGGTGGCCACTCTGTCCATAGTAATCACAGTTTAAATGCAAGATAGTGTCCATTCAGTGTGGACATTATCTTTCGAAAAAGCAGATCGCTTTTTCGATGCGCTTTGGCAGTGTGGGCATGCTCTTTTGGAAGAAGTTTTTTCAGAAGATTTCTTCTGAAAAAGCTTCTTCCGAAAGAAGCCTGCAGTCTAGACATAGCCCTACAATCCAATTCTCTTGACCCTCAGGGATTGTTCATAGTCCCATCAATCCAGGCTGAAGTATTGTGAAGATGGAAACCTAGCAAAAAAGCAAGGTCTGGTGGTCTTTTACATTAATTTTCTCTAACACAAATTGGCTCAGTGCTTCCATTATACAATTGAATCTATTGTAGAGGGATATATAATACAATCAGCTCTATATTAGAAACATTAAGTTCTCTTGCATTACAGAAAATTGCCGCACAAGGCTACCAGGCTCTGCTTTATTGACCAGGATGACAGCTGTAGATGGCCTATTTAATATCACGCCGAATAGTAAAGGTAGAAGGGGGTTGGGTTTTTTTTAAATGGCAAGAAGATACATCACTGACTTCACATCAGAAGTACTTACACATTGGTGTCAGTCACCTTTCTTATGAGTGGCAGAGTGAAAGCAGAACTGCTAGGCCTAAACAACACTCTTTGTGAATGATCATGTTCGATTTGATTTTTATCCCAGGACCTCTTGACCAAACATTGCTTACGAAAGAGGCAAATTACTTCCCTCTGTCTGCCTCTGCAAAGAGAATGATTTGAATTGCCAAAAAGATATTTTATCATTATCAACCCAAGGACCACAAAGAAGAGCCACCACCAAATGAATAATACAGTAAGTCGGATGTTGCATTGCTCATCTTCAAAGATTTCATGAGATTTCTGACTTCTAGTCTTTTATTAAAACTATATCATTCTGTAAAGGTTAAATTATCGTTCACCTCCATTCTTAGCTACTGGAACTATGGATGCTGAACATACTGCCCTCTGGCTCAAAGTCATTTCCATTATACATGGAAGCTACAGTTTGGTTCAATGGCTCTCAGCACTCCACTATAAAAATTGTTCCAGCACCCCAGCCTCCATTGCTTTCTTAGTGGGAGCTGGGGATTCTCAGAGTTATGTATCCACCCTTGTTGCTTTGTATATTTTTACATTTTACATCTTCCGATGCCTGTATCCTATAATTAGGGCTTTACCAAATGCACAGTCCTTTTTGGACAATGTCACGGTCACAGGATTTTAAAAATGGTAAATTGCATGGTTTCAAATATTTTAACCTGAAATTTCACGGTATTGTACATTGTGAGGTCCTGACAGAAAAAGGAGCTGTGTGGAGAAGGGGATTGCTAGGTTATTGTATGGGGATTACTTACTTCTCCCCTTATTTTTGTATCGCTGCTGGCAGCATCATTGCCTTCAAAGTGGGACAGCTGGAAAGTGGTGACTGCTGGCCAGGACCCCAGCTCTGAGGGCAGAGCTACTGTCAGCAGCTTCACTGAAGTAAGGATGGCCTGGTATGGTATTGCCATCTTTACTTCTGTGCAGCTGCCTGCAGAGCTGGGCCCTTAGTCAGCAGCTGCCACTCTTTAGCTACCCAGCTCTGAAAACCACAGTGCAGGACTAAGAGCAACACGGGAATGGTATTACCGCCTTTACTTCTGCACTACTTCTGGGAGGGTGCTGCCTTCACAGCTGAGCCACCAACAGTACAACCACCGCTATCTAGTTGCTTAGCTCTGAAAGCAGCACAGATATAAGGGGGACAATACCGTGACTCTCCTAAAATAACCTTAAAGTCTCCCTGCAACTCCCTGTTGAGTCAGGACTGCCAATTTGAGAAACCCTGGTCTCCCCCGTGACATCGGTATAGTATAGTGTAAAAGCATACAAAAGGCCAGAATTCATGGGATGACATCAGAATTCATGGTCCAGGATATGTTTTGCATGATTGTGATTATGCTAGTCTTTGCTCAAGGATGGACAACTGTGTTTCAATCTGACTTCAGACAGAAAAAGGGCAGCGGTCACTCTGAAAAAATATTCTTACCCACCCAAATGTTTTCAAAGCTTTTACAAAATTAAGCAGGCAGAAACTAAGTTAGATAATAATGTGCTGAACATGTGGGCTTTGTGGGTGTCTCAGCTGATGCTATCTGATTATACCATAAAACAACTGAAAATTGACAGTGAGAAGTGGGATAGAACTTGAGGTAAGATAGAACTGAAAGGTCCCTTGAGGCTATCCATTTGAAGGCACATTACACACATATGTTGGGCATTACAGTACTAACCAAAAGTACTAAGCATATGATGAGCTGCCTTCAGTCTTGGGCTTGTTAGCCCAAGTTACAGTACATCTGGTCACTTTGGATTGTGAAGTTTAAGTCACAAGGAATCTACTTCAGTAAAAGCTTCTAATTTAAATTTTATTAAATCCATATTGGGATGTTTTTAAGGGTCTGGATGTCTTCAGATAAGATTCTAGGCATTTCCCTAATATGATGCTATTTCCATGCCAAATGGAGGAATGAAACCCAGAATGGAAGATGAATGGACATCCCAAACAGAGCTTCGCTTAATGAGGGTATACAAGATTTTTCTGGAAATATCGTATCTGCGTGGTCAAATAAATCTCATTTTTCTAACTTATGTCAGGCATATAACAGGTTGTTAAAAAAGGATGATCATTATGTTCAGACACATATATCATAATAATAAAGTACAAACAGCTATTCAATCAAAGAGCTGGATTAAATTTAGAGGAGGATGCTATCCTGTCGGTATTGATGGACCATTCCATTATGATTGTGACTCAAGGGGTGGAGAGAAAGGTTGATTGAATATATATATATATATATATATATATATATATATATATATATATATATATATATATATATATATATATATATTCAAAACCCTGTATTTGTTTTATAGGCATGTTGAACTACTCCAGAATTACTTCTTTAAATCTGAGCACTGCCTTGTTAGCACTTCAAACACCCTGATCAAACCACTCATCCTCAGTTTGCTGTCTTACAGCCTGTTATCAGAGCTCCCCCTCAGGTGGCATTTTCTCATTTCATTCTTGGAGAGGTGGATTAGTGTGTTTGTGATCTTTTCTTCACATCAGCACACTTGCCATGTGGTCTTTTATCCTCACTAGTATAATGAAATAACCCAAGATGAATGTCCCTTCCCTGTGTCTCTCTCTGCATGTTTGTAACTGTGCGTGTTTATATGCTGTGTGTAACTCAATTCAGTAACAGCAGGGATGCTGGCCCTGATCCTCCTTCCATCTAAGTCAATGTTAAAGCTTCCACCAACTTTAATTATGCAGAATCAGACTATGTACACAATGCCATTTTTAGTTGCAAAACTACGAAGTGACTGTACAGTTTATGATTCACAAAGTGAAACTACAGAATGGGCCAGAGCTGCAGTTAAGTTGCATTCTATATACACATTATAATGAGAGCGACATCTAGTTTCAGTGCCAAAAAGATGTTGTGGCTGAGAACTTAAACACACAATACACAGAAATTGTTTCCAACGTAACTAAGGGTACATCTACACTGCAACACCATTTCAAAACAACTAGCACTATTCCAAAATAAGTTAGTCGGTGTCTACATAGCAGGCAATTATTTTGAAATAGTGTCAAAATACTGTCAAGCTGAAGGACTTCTTACTCTGACTCCTGTAACCCTCATTGTATGAGGAGTAAGGGAAGTCAGAGGAAGGGTGCTCTATTTCAAAATAAATGCAGTGTAAATGCACTCTATTTCGAAATAAACTATTTTGAAATAAGGTACGTAATTGATATAGCTCAATTTGTGTAGCTTATTTCGAATTAAGCCTTGCAGTGCAGATGTGCCCTAACTCTAGACCGATGAGCATTCAAAGAACAGGCTTGGGGAAAGGCTGAACCAATGAGAGGCAGATGTTCAATGGATGTAAGTGATCATAGCTCCACTGACGTCAAAAGAGCTATGAAAATTCATACCAACTGACAACCTGTACCTGAGTTTGAGACCTGCATAATGCATCTTCTCCCACTTGCTCCAAAAAAATTAAAAAAAGAAAGATGACGCTAATATGTTTAAATGAATGCACAATTCATGAACAGACGTAAAACAAACTATTTGTTAACAATTACTGTTGTCTTTTGACTATGCAATCATTAAGTCATTACACATTTCATTCACTCACATTTGCTGAGGAAGTGAGCTTCTAGAGTGCATTTTTTTTAAAGCTGCCGTTAAGAAATGGAGAAAAAGAGACAGCAGAAGCTGGTTTATCTAAACCCCTTCCATTGTCATTTTCAGGGAAATAAAATGTTAACACTTGGAGCTAGAGTCTAATCTTGTAGTGGTTTTGGATCAGTTTAACTCCATTAGCTACAATAGAATTACTCGTGATTTACACACTTTTGACAAGAGATTTTTTTGCCTTTTAATTCTGTAGACCAAATAGGTCAGTAGGTCTCTCTTTAGTCCCAACTGCCTTCTATTTAACATCTATTCCTGTTCCATGGCCATAGTATAGGCTGTGATGATGCTAGTGTACAAAACTCCAGAGCATAAAAATTTGATTTGAAAACAAAATATCATGACCATACTTTAAATATACTAGCAGGACTACAGTGGAGTGATGCTGCACATGATAAGGGGATGCATAGAATCAGAGAATGCTGGAACTGGAAGGGACCTCAAGAGGTCATCAAGTCCAGTCTCCTGCCCTCACAGCAGGACCAAGTACTATCTACAGAATTCCTGATAGATTTCTATTTAATCTGCTCTTAAATATCTCCAGTGACAGAGATTCCACAACATTCCTACACACAGTATTTAACCACCCAGACAGAAACTTTTTGAAGTTTTTCTTAATGCCCAATCTAAACCTCCCCTGCTGCAATTTAAGCCCTTTACTTCTTGTCCTATTATCAGAGGCCAAGGAGAACAATTTTTTCCCCTCTTCCTTGTAACACCCTTTTAGATACTTGAAAACTGCTAAAATGTCCCCTCTCAGTCTTCTCTTTTCTAAACTAAACAAGCCCAATTCTTTCAGTCTTCCCTAATAGCTCATGTTCTCTAGACCTTTAATCATTTATGTTGCTCTTCTCTGGACCTTCTACAACTTCTCCACATCTTTCTTGAAAGATCCAAAATGGCTAAAATTATGAGGTACCAGCTGAGCTTTGATTGACACATCCTATCCAGTTTCCAATGAGTTTCAGAAAGTGGTGTTCTAGATATACCTGTGGGTGCAAATAGGCTTAGTGTATATGAAGAGCTCTGTACAAGTACGTTAATGAAAATGAGCTGATAATTATATGGAGCCAAATTCTGAAATCCTTACTCAGTCCACATCCCTTTGGAGTTAATTAGGGAAAATTCCTGCTAAGGACTGATGGCTAAAACTAGGCTTGAAATGTGAAGTTAAATTTTAACAGAGCTCTAAGTAAACCTTCAGTGTTTGGCACATAGGGTGTTATACTAAGACTTCTTTTGATTTCATGGAGTTTTGGATCAGGCTTGTACTGTGTATGCACAGCACACAACTGTCTAATCCTTATAAGCTTTGTTATTTCAAAATCAAATTCCTTCCTTCCTTCCTGACAGAGAGCTTGTCCTTATGACTATGTTCACTGCAAATTGAATATTTTAAAATGGACTAGTTCGGGGGGTTATTTATATGGCAAACTAAAGGCTGGAAAAAAAATTTGAAAGTGTATTAATTGTTTTCAGTCTATTTCTAACCACAAAGCAACCTGATTTTCAGCAAACTTTCAAAAATAGAAACCATCATCTTTTGTTTGACGTACTCAAAAAAATTCAGACCAAAAGGACTGTTTTTCTACAGTTATAAGCATCTGAAGACAGGAGTTTATAATGAAACTGCCTCTTCAACCATAACGGGAGCATCGTGACTTCAGAGACATAATAATACAATACACCATACTTTTGGGAAATAAACACACATCAATAAATCTTATTATTTCAATGACTATGCTACCATATGTAAGCAATTTTAATGAGCATAGCAAAAAGTACATCCCTACAATTGTTCTGCACTATTCAGGACACATCTAAACAGCAGGGCTAAACTCGAAATAAGCTATGCAAATTGAACTACATTAATTGCGTAGTTTATTTCAAAATAGCTTATTTTGAGTTTTGATGCTGTCTACACAGCACTTATTTCGAAATAGAGTACTCTTCCTCTGTTTTCCCTTACTCCTCATACAATGAGGGTGACAGGAGTCAGAGTTAGACGTCCTCCAGCTTGACATTATTTTGACATTTTGCCAGCTGTGTAGATGCGGACTACGTTATCTCTAAATATCGCCGGTTATTTCGAAATAATGTTGCTGTGTAGACATAGACACGCTGTCCTTTCTGTTGTGTTGTACAGTGTAATCCAAGGGTTTGTGAACTTCCTAAGTGTAGAAAACATCTGAAAAAGATACTTTTCTGCAACACCTACCTGCTGACAGGCATCTGGGGGATCACTTCTTTGACCCATTGGAAATGCATAATGACCTTCCAGTGATTACAGCAATGGCTTTCTGGGAAAGTAATATCAGGAACTTATTCATGTATTTTAACTCTCTTAATTTTGATAAGCCATTTTGTCCTTTTTTTTTTATAAAAAATCAATCACACTATCTATTCTGGTGCATCATTTCAGCTTACACTCCCATCTCTTTCCTCACTTTCCCACATGTTTTTCTGTAACTGGCCCCTTCTCTTCAGATTTACCCTGCACTTGTTTCCCTGCTATTATGTTTCCTTCCCTCTCTATCTACTGGACATATGGCTCAGACAACTAGTTCTTCCCTTCCTCTCTTGTCTTAGACAGAGGTACCGTCTCTCGCATTCCCTTCTCCCCTTCGGCTGCTGACTGGTTGCTTCAGTTGCTCTGATGGTGGCTTCTCTTTCCTGAAACGAGCAGATAAGTGTCTCCATTTGATCTCTGGCTGCTTCTACATGCCCATCAGAATCCTCTTTGCAAATAGGAGATTGGACAATTGTTGAAGCGACTAAAAACAAGATGGCGAAATCAGCACCATGTGACCAGGCAACTCTTCATGGCTCAAGCAGCAAGTGCTCTGTGAACACCACATTTTCACTCTTTCACCACATTTTTGTGATGCAGGGAAAACCACGCACCCATTACTCACAGCTTTGCTCTTCCACTTGCGAATCTGGCAATGTTCCTTATTTTCATGAGTGTGCATGGAAGACCTATTATGCCCTAAATCTACTGTATGTACTAGAGATGGGCAACACTCAGAGTTTTGATTCAGTTCCAATAAGTACTCCAAAGAGAGTAAAATGGTGTTGGAAATCTTGCAAGGAGAGCCTGCCTTCTGGTAGTCATCTCTTGATGTTAAGGTTTCACATAATTCCTTATATTATCTGAAGCAATTGGACAATCATTAGCAAATGCACATATGCAGAGCTAATTACACATCAATGCATGGGAGACTATAAAGGCTCAGGCCCTCATGCTGACAGGGAAGGAACTAACAAGCTTCTCTAGTTCTGGACAACACCAACCAGGCAACTACAAGTCTTGTTCTATCTGGACGGTGGGGGAGGGGGTGTGCTTAAAAGGGAAAATGTGACACAGGAAGGGGTGGGGAACTAAGATAAGGTTGCTCCATCTCAGACAACTGAGACAGGCTCCCTGTGAGGGAATTGGCAACAAACCCCCTGAAGCTGCATGTCCCAGCCTCAGAGCAGCACGTCCCACAAGGAGGAGCAGGAGGTGGACCCCTGTGTACACTAAGCCCAAAGGACTGACCTAGAAAGACTGCCTGAGTTCCATGTCTCCCTTGGTTCTTTTCAATTTCCTATGAACTCTTCTATCCCATAAGGGAAAAATGAGGGGCGAGGCCTTTTGGTTGTGCCAAGAAACTTCAAGAGTAACCGTAGACAGTGGAGATTAAAAATACAAGGACCTGAAGTAGGGACTTGAGGGGACTCCTCTCCCCACAAGGACTTCACATTGGTCTCTGAGCCTGAAATTCTAACACAAGAAAGTTTGATTCCTAAAATAATCCTTCATGTAAATAAAACATAATTGTATTAATCTGTTCATATGTTATACTTACCACATTTAAAAGAATGTGAGGACCAGATTTCAAGCTAGCATAACTCAGCTGAAGTTAGTGGAGTTGTGCCAATTTATATCAGCTGAAGAAGATCTATGCCAGAGAATACAACAGTTAATCCCCATACCTCCTTGGGAGCCCGGCATCCTTTATGGCAGCTCCAGAAAGGTTATTATACATTCTAAAAGTTCCCCTGCTGCCCTGACAATATGAGGTTCTTTGCTTCCCTGATCCTGATGACTTTATTCATTAGCTCATCTCATTTTAATTTTTTCTTCATTAAATTTACTTTTATGGATATTTTTGTTCAACTCCCATGCTTTTCTATTATGTAAATTGGCAGCTGCTTTACTCTTGTGTAAAATCTGGAGGGCTTACGTTTTCCCCTCTGAAGTGAAAATCAATAAGAGCAGGGTGGAAAGAAAACTGTCGTAAAGTATTCCCCAGGGATTTCAACAACTTCCACCCCACCATCAACCTTAGTCTGGACCAGTCCACACAAGAGATCCACTTCCTTGATGCCACAGTACAATTAAATGATGGACACATTTCCACCACCTTATACAGTAACCTACTGAACTTTGTACTTACCTACATGCCTCTAGCTTTCATCCAAGACACATTTCCCAATCAATAGTTTATAACTAGGCCCTAAGATTCAACCAGATTGCTCCAATCCCACAGAGACAAACACCTACAGGATCTATATGGAGCATTCTTAAAACTTAAATACCCACCCGGGGAAGTGAAAAAAAACAAACCCAGATTGACAGAGGCAGGTGAGTACCCAGGCATCAGCTTCTTCAAGATAGGCCCAGCAAACAAAATAACAGAACACCACTAGACATCACCAACAACCCCCAACTTAAACCCCTCCAGGACATCATTAACAATCTACAACCCAGTTTACCAGTTATTTCTAGAGAAGGGTTTTCTCTCGAAATAACCGCGTCTTAACAGCATCTGTTATTTCAAAATAGCTCTATTTCAAATAGCGCATAACGCTAATATGCAAATGAAGCATGGGATATTTACATCCTGGCTTCATTTGCAATTTCAAATGTCTATATTTGCATCCCTCTCTCAAAAGAGGGTGCAAGTTAGACATACCATTAAGGTGCTGCAGGACCATTAATTGTTTTTAAAGTTTTGTTGTGAAATGGGTTATCAGGGACCATAGCTGCTCTTCGGACTGAGAATAAAAGAGTCATGACTATGGACAAGTCACAGGCTCACACATAAATGCATAACCCAGCCCAAATCAGGATGGGTTCATGGTCTATTATTTTGTGAATTGAAGCCAAATGCAGAAAATCCACACGGCTCTGCTCCCCAATATTTGTGCCTCAGTCATACCCTGCCTCCCAAACCTAGATTCCAGGACTTCCCATTTTAATTTTTGATGCTTTTTAGGAAGATGGACAATTTGCTCATTGATACCCTGTGGTGGGTGGCATCTTCTGCCTCTACCTTTTGGTTGCCAAAGAGTGCTTGGTGACTGTTCTACCAGAAATTCCGGAGAATACTTGGCATGAACTGCTGCCTTCTACTATCCTTTTTTTTCCACAGAGATCTGGAAGTGAAAACACTTCTCCTCCATAGTGCAACAGGGATGTTCCCATTGCCAGCCATAACCCTATTGAGATGGCTGCAGACTCTCTTCAATCCAGTAGGAACCCTAAGGGCTTCCTAGTAACTGTGTGCTAGACAAGAAAACTACAATCCCCTGTGTGTGGCTATGTGTGGTTGCTAGGGAATCCCTGTATATTTTATAGATACTATAGCTGATATTATGGAGTGTTTTTATAGCTAGTTTAATAGAAAATTGACTAGCAGCCATGACAAGTTTTATTTCCCTGCTCCTTATGCCCTTTGTGGGTCTGAGGAAAGTATTGTGCATTGTTCTCCCATAACAAAGACTATAAAATTGCAGGATATGGTGGGTCTTACTTAGTAGCCCCCCTAAGTCCCTCATGAGAACAAGTCATTCAATGTCTTTTGAAGACAATGAGGAAGGTGGCAGCGATCCCTAGTCCCAAAGCCCATCTGGACTGAGTGGGCTGCTTTCCCCTTTTTGTTCCCATAACTCATAGAATGAATGGGCAAAAAGGTTAGCCCTAGGCCTTTTACTTCAGGGATAAAGGAGATGGCCAGGAACCTGAAACCTGGGGGAAGAAGAGGGAGCATTTTTTGGGGAGTCTTGGACCTGTATACTATACAATCTGAAACTTTAGTCAGTCTTTTTTTTACTGGATTCCCATACCTGTGAACCTTCAAGGTGCTACATTGTCCTGCATTTTGCTTCAAGGTACAGTAAGTCATACAAACCTGATATAACAGGGCTAACAAAATCCTAGCTATCTAACAAATGTATTAATTATTATTATTATTAATAATAATAGTAATAATGGACCAGGACCGCATCATGCTAGGCACTGTACGTACCATGCCACTGAAGTATGAGTGTCCTAGAGACAACTCTTCCACAAGAGGGTAAGCTGAGAAGACAATGATGTAGGGAGAAGTGGAGGGTGAGAGGAGGATGAAGAGTTGCTGTTTTCCCTGTGCAGAGAATGGCATCTGTTGCTAAGATCAAAGAGAGAAACTAAATCATAACATTGGAAATCTCAGCAAAGAAGATTTTCTTGCGTTGTGAGTTTTAGGATGATTTGGATAAATGTGCATGGGGGAAGACACTTCAGAAGCAGAGAGCACAGAAGAAATATCATCATCAATAAAAACGTGGGAGCAGAGTGATTACACCAGCTGCTGAATCTAGCCACAAATAACTTTGAACTATCTGCCCATACTTAAATTGCTTGACTATATCATGGACAGCATGAGCTGGAGCACTTCCCAACCATCATCACCATCCAGTAGGTCACCGACTTCTCACCACCAGATCACATGTCATGTCCCTCTCATGAGTTCAACTCTTTCAGGAAGCTGACCCAATAATAAGTGGTGGGCTAGCAAAACCCTAGACTCATCCTGAGGACTCCTTTGTGTTTTGGAGAGACTTTGAACAGACTCAGCCAACTGGCACTGCTCAGAAAAGAGTTCAGTGAAACAGGGAGGAGTTGTGTAACCTACACACCTCATGTAATAAACACCCAAAAGTCATTTTAAAAAAGGAAGAGAGTTAGACTTGGGTGAGTGCCTTTTGTATTCCATGCAAGTATTCCCAAGTGCTTTTTAAAACGCCAAGTTTGATGCTTGGGTAGTCTAGAGGCTGGGAATCCAAATAATCACTGGGATTATTGTATATTCTTTTGAAAACATGCCATGGGATCTTTAATTTCCACATAGCCGAAAGAGTCCTTGATTTAATTAACAACGAGAAGTTATTAGTCTATAAGGTGCCACAGGACTTTTCGTTGTTTATGCAGATTCAGACTAACATGTTTACCCCTCTGATACTTGATTTAATTGTGCAGCTGAGTGACTAGACTTCTTACAGAGGAGCAGGTATTTCTACCACCCCAACAGTACAAGGCAGGATCAGCACCAAATATGAGCAGCATCAGTTGAACCACAAGCATCTGGGCCAGAAAGAAAAGTAACAGCAACTCAGCTTCAGTGACAATGGAAATTACAAATGCACTGTTCTGGTGCTATTCCTGATTCATATACATGAAGGAATCACTAAGAAAAGTTCTGCTCATTGAAAACTTTCAGTTCAAAAAGAATTTCAGATCAAAACATTTCCTAGAAAATTGTTGGTAGTAATGGCTCTAGCCACTATGAGCTTGATAGTCTTTACCTGCCTCCACCTCAATATTCACACAATCTTTTGATGCATCTTTCATCCTGAGAGATTCCTGGATCTGTCTTATTTGGCACCAACTAATGTTTTTGGTTGTATTTATTTGTGCCTCACTACCAAATTCTCATCATTACAGGGGCTTTGAACCACCCACAATTGGGAAAGGGCTTTTATTTTAGCAGAATAGTTAAATGTGGCACAAAGATAGAGCTAGGTGAAATTTCCAACTGGAAAATATATATCACCAAAGATAACCAGATTTGGTGATATCCAAACACTTCATGAATTTGTGGTGATTGTGTTGAATTTTTCACTTCAACCACACTCCACCTCTGCAAAATAAAAATGTTTCATTCTGACAGTTTCAAAATAAAGCTTTTTGACTTTTCAATTCAAAGCAACTTTTCTTTTTTGAAATGTCTTTTACTTTTTATTTTTTAAAGTAAAATAAAATCTTTTAAAATGTTTGAAATCAAAACAAATATATTAGTTTAGGTCAAACTATTGTAATGTATTTATTACTGTTCAACTTGTCAACTTCTTCAAAATGTGTTGATCCACTGTATTATTTTTATTTGCTTGTTTGTTTATTATAATCCTAGCACAAAGCCATACCATTTCTACTTGATGCCTACTCACTTATATCATTTTTTACTATCTAATGTTATCCAAAGTGAATACCTTAATTTCACCTATAGTGTGCCTTTAGGTCCCAGATTATTGCATAAGCTAATTAGAGCAGAAAAATGTCTTCCTTTACATCTTATAAAGTACAGAACACATTTTTGTGCAATTAACAATTCATAAATAACCATAAAGAATTATTAAAGCACTACAGTAATAACAATAAAGAGCCAAGAGGAAAGAACACCCCTGGACTTGATTGCAGAATGCATTTGTGATTATGTGTTATTTTTATCTGATTTTTTTAATTGTAAAATGAGCCAGTTTGCACTGGGAGTCAAAGATAGACAATAAACATGGAACCCTGTGATGCCACAGTCACTTTTCAGAGTAGAACCACACTTTCAGCCAATTAACTCTAGATGTAAAAAGTGATATACATATCAAAAGAAAATCTTCTACTAGAAATTACTACTTTTCCTCTGGGAAACCATTGTGCCTCCATTGAAAAAGAAGCTTGAATGTTTTGTAAATGGAATTTGCCTGTTTCCTCAGCCTTATCAATTATATAGAATAATCACTCAGCAAAATCCAAGAGGCCTAGAGGATAGCATGGGCAGCAGTGAGGTCTGAGTGACTTCTCTAAGGCTTGGTCTACACTACAGAAGAAGGTTGAAATAAGATATGCAATTTCATATGTTAATTACCTAGAGAAATGCAAAGTGCTCCACTTAGGAAGGAACAATCAGTTCCATACATACAAGATGGGAAGCGACTGTCTAGGAAGGAGCATAGCGGAAAGGGATCTAGGGGTCATAGTGGACCACAAGTTGAATATGAGTCAACAGTGTGCTGCTGCTGCAAAATAAGCAAATATGATTCTAGGTTGTATCAACAGGTGTGTTGTAAGCAAAACTCGTGAAGTCATTCTGCCGCTCTACTCTGCACTAGTTAGGCCTCAGCTGGAGTACTGTGTCCAGTTCTGGGCGCCACATTTCAAGGAAGATGTGGAGAAATTGGAAAGGGTACAGAGAAGAGCGACAAGAATGATTAAAGGTCTAGAGAACATGACCTATGAAGCCAGGCTTCATGAACTGGGCTTGTTTAGTTTGGAAGAAAGAAGATTAAGGGGGGACATGATAGCGGTTTTCAAATATCTAAAAGGGTGTCACAAGGAGGAAGGAGAAAATTTGTTCCTCTTGGTTTCTGCGGACAGGACAAGGAGTAACGGGCTTAAAGTGCAGCAGGGGAGGTTTAGATTGGACATTAGGAAAAAATTCCTAACTGTCAGGGTGGTCAAATATTGGAATAAATTGCCAAGGGAGGTGGTGGAATCTCCCTCTCTGGAGATATTTAAGAACAGGTTAGAGAGACATCTGTCAGGGATGGTGTAGACAGAGCTTGGTCCTGCCTTGAGGGCGGGGGGCTGGACTCAATGACCTCTTGAGGTCCCTTCCAGTCCTATGATTCTATGATTCTAGCTAGAGTCGACATATCCGCACTGTCCACACAACAGGAGGATGTTGGGAGCAAATGCTCCTGTCAGCTTCCCTTACTGCTCACAAAAGGAGAACTACTGGCCAGAGCCTGTCCTCAGCATTTGATTTATGGGTCCCTACCTGATCTGCTAAATCGAATGCTAGAAGATCGACCTCTAGAGCATTGATCTTCCATGTAGTGTAGATGTGGCCTTAAGTTACAGAGAGAATCAGTGTCAGTTGTAGGGATAGACTTCAGGAATCAGCCAAGCCTGTCCTCTTTCAATTACAGTTACCATGGTGTAGACATCCTGATTTGGAACTCTCTCTGGATCATTCCGCAATATGATTTGGATATTTGGTTTGACTCAACACTGTTAAAAGTTTGATTGCTTTTGGCTCTGCAAAACTGAGTTGCAAATTTCAAGAGAACCCGCATTTTTTGGAGATTCCTATTATTTTATTTTTTGCTTTTGGGTGTGCCAGAAATAATGCAAAAACAGCCTTTGTGATAAGTTTTCGTAGAATCCTAGGGCTGGAAAAGACCTCAGGAGGTCATCAAGTCCAGCCCCCTGCCCAAAGCAGGACCAATCCCAACTAAATCAACCCAGCAAAGGTTTTGTCAAGCCAAGACTTAAAAACCTCTAGGGATGGAGATTCCACCACCTTCCTAGGTAACCCATCCCAGTATTTCACCGCCCTCCTTATGAAATAGTTTTTCCTAATATCCAGCCTAGACCTCCCCCACTGTAACTTGATATCATTGCTCGTTATTCTGCCATTCATCACTACTGAGAACAGCCTCTCTCCATCCTCTTTGGAACCTCCCTTCAGAAAGTTGAGGGCTGCTATCAAATTCCCATCCCCACCCCCCTTCTCTTCTACAGACTAAATAAGCCCAAATCCCTCTTCCTCTCCTCATAGGTCATGTGCTTTAGCTTCCTAATCATTTTGGTTGCCCTCTGCTGGACTGTCTACAATGTGTCCATATCCTTTCTATAGTGGGAGGCCCAGAACTGGATGCAATACTCCAGGGACTAATAACTTCTCTAGATCTGCTGGCAATGCTCCTCCTAATGCAACCTAATATTCCATTCTCCTTCTTGGTTATAAGGGCACACCGTTGACTCATATCCAGCTTCTCATCCACTGTAATCCCCAGGTCCTTTTCTGCTGAACTGATACTTAGCCAGTCAGTCCCCAACCTGTAACATGCTTGGGACTCTTCTGTTTTCAAAACTTTTGCTTCCAGTTGGAAGCAGGAGTTGTGAATATGCATCATGACAATGAAAAAAAAAATAGAGCAGGTCATTTTAAAAGACACTTTTTTCCATGAACATTCTATTGCCTTTTTCTGAAAAAGAAAAAAATATTTCAGTTATGTTTTTCAACTAGCTTGAATAATAAGGGGAAAAAAACATTGCTCCTTTGAATCTCATAATTGTTGGGTTTGACTCAAGTTTGGAAAAAAGATCCAGCTTGGTTATTTTTTTTCTGAACCAGCTCACCCAGCCACACAGGGAATGCAAGTTGGCAAGTTCCTGCTTTGAACATCACTTGCACAGGAAACTTCTTTTGAGGGACAAAGATGGATCTGCCCCACAGGAGTCCTGTGCATAAAGAATGCCTGAGAAGGCCTAGAGCAGGTCAAGCATCAGGTGGAGAAGGGAAGGAGGAAAGAAGGGAGGGAGGAATCGGATAAAAAACAGGAGGAGAAGTGGTCAGAGTAGTTCTAAAACCAGGCAGTTCCCCAGTAGTGTGTACCCTTTTGGAGGGGGAGGGGGAGTTTTAATAGTGCAGGCACAAGTTAGGGTAGCTGTCATGCATACACCAAGGAAGGGGATGGTCCCGAGCAGCCCATGTATAGAGAAAACTCAAGCTACTTTGGATCACTGGGTGAACTCAGAGATGAATTCCCCTTTTTATATCACAGAGGTTGGGGAAGAGGAGAAGGAAGACAGGCTGTCTGTACCCTGAGGATGAACTAGAATCAGCAGAGGGGAAGAGGATAAAGTTGTTATACCTTATACCTACAGGGTAAACTCCTGGCCAAACTGAAGTTGACAGCAATGGTGCTACTGTCACCAATGGGGCCAGGATTTCACCTATAATACTTTGATGGTCTTGCTTTAACATGAGGACTTGCGGGGAATAATTCATGTTTCTTCTCTGGTCACTTTTCTTTACTGCCAGTTCTGTAAATGCTGAAGTTTTGGAAAATGGAAGGACAGGGCTGCATTTGCTTTGGATACCTTAGTTATTTATCTTATGTGTCTGGTTTACTGGCCTAACATGACCCAGATGAAAGTTTTGCATAGCAGAGATCTCTGAATAATATCATTAGAGAAGACTTTTTTAAATGAGTAAGTTCAGAGCTTTGTTTTTCTACTCTGTAAACAAATATCTTGGAAACAATGTGTGACTAGATTTTCTGTTTTAAAATGGATACCTGCCCAGAAAGCTTGAGACAATGGGAATGCTGAACTATTTTTTATTACTCTCAATATTATTATTTATATATTTTCCCTAGTTCACTACCTTTGTGTTGTTCTTTATTTTGGGGCAACAGAGACATACTGTTGAATGCTAGAATAGATATGTATGATCGGTGTGTTTCTGCCTATTGCACACACTTTAGTGAATGACCCCTGTTTATGGACCTGAAATGCTAATTGTGCAAGCAGTGTTTCATGTATTTTAAAAAGCCACTTCCACACTCACAAACATTTTTAGAGGTGGCAAGTTACAGTTGTTGCCTTTTTCTAGATTCATCTTTCCAGCACCAGGAAATGTAAGTATAAAAAGAAGCCTTTTCTTTTGTAGTCACTCTCCGCCTACTTCCTGAAATGCTCATTTCCCCAGGGTGATAATAATAAGCTGTGATGTCAAAAACTGAACTGTGAGGACATCGATGAATTAATCAGAGAGGAAGATGCTGATTAGAAAAAAATAAAGGCGTCTATTTATACACAGCTTTTGTAACCGTAATCAGCACTGACAAGAAAAGAAACAATAGAGTAATAAAAGGAGCAAACGTAAGATTTTAGAATCAGAGTCTGATCATCTTTAAAGGATGATGTGGAAAGTCCATTGATGTTTAAAGACTTATTTCTCAGATGTTGAAAGTCAATGGAGATACAGGAATTTACACTAGTTGAGGATCTGAATCTATTTATGCAGAATGTTCTTCCCTTTAAATATACCTCCTATTAATAATTTAAGAATAACAGTATTTTTGCAAATTCTATAACAATGTCTAGTGGTTAGAACTGGGCCTGGAAGTCTGACCTCAGGGGTTTTGTTCTCAGCTCTGCGGGTCTGTCACTGCTCCTGTGGAGTCACACGAGACAGAGTTTTCAGAAATGCTGAGCATACACAACTCAAGTTAATGAGAGTTGCAAATGCTGAGTGCCTCTTGACAAATCAAACTTTAAAAGGAATGCCTATAGAGCAATATAACTCCCTTGGCTGGTGGCTGAGCCCAAATACCTCCTCTGCCATATTAAAGGCCTGCACTCTGTTCCCGAGTCAGCTGAAATAGGCCAGATGCAGGTGTTTTATTGCAGAGTAGACGTACCCAAATCTCTGCAAGTCTATCTCCTATAAATAGCAATCTGTTATTACCCATAGTGCTTTGTACTATGAAGTTTTTTCACATTGGAAAGAAGTTTTGATTGTCTTGTCATTCACCCTAATTCAATAGTGTAGTCTTGGAAAATGGTAGCAAAAATTCAAACAATGTGTATTGCACAGAAAAATTATTTTAAGCATGGTAGTGACTGTAAACTGATTAAAAAGTGATCACAGTAGGAGACCACTTAGGATAATAATATTTTTCTAGTGTAATTAGAAGGCAGAATCTGAGAAAAATACACATGCATTTAGCCTTTTTTTCAGCTGTCAGACTAAAACTAAAATTTTAAAATAACACAATGAAAGACTTTTGCTCCTTTAATCGTAGTTTTAAATGACTAGTTCTCCCTCTAGGGGGCCTGCTATCGCAGCTCTGAGCTAACATATCAAATGATCAGTTTGAAAGCACCTCCTTTGAGCTATCAAATTGTCACTTCAGGCTGTTGGAATTATTGTCTAGAGTGGGGATTGGTCCTGATTCAACAATGAGAAGCCAGCAAGCAGTATGACAAGCCTATTGCAAATTCCTAAGGGAGACAAAAAGAACATCTACAATATGGGCAGCACAGTATCATCATAGCTATGCCACTGTTGTGCTGTACTGCGGACATTTTTTACATCATTAGAAGGTTTTTTTCCCATTGAAGTCAGAAATCCACTACCCTGAGTGGTTATAGCTAAGTTAACAGAATTCTTCTGCATAAGAACTGTGAATGAGGTTGACTTCACTCATTTGCTCAGTACGGTGAATTTTTTACACCCAGGAATGACATAGTGAGGTCAACTTAAATTTCAAGTGTAGACTAGGGCAAAGAAAGCCATCATTTTCACTGGTTGATTTGCCCATGATTTCAAGAAAGACTTTAAACTGATTTTTTTTTATTCATTATGACACCAATTTAAGTGAAAGTGACTCCAGGGTAGTAAATAAACAATCAGAAAAATATTCTCAGCCTGTCTCCTGGAAGTTTTCTGTGATGCAGCAGCTATGTAAATAACTTATATTTCAGTTCATTGGCAGTTCTGGGGGGGAAAAGTCAGAAAAAATCATCCTAGTGGAACAAAGCATGTTGTTCACCGTGAAATGAAACATTTTGCTTTTGTTTTGTACATGTTTAAAAATGTACGTATAATTGAAATAAATGTCTAACCAGAAATAAAACTGGAAATACAAATTGAAACATTTTGCTTAGAAATAGTTCAGATAAAATTATGACTTTTTTGTATTGCTTCAGCCCACTCCCACACAAACACTTCATCAAAATCAAAATGAATTCACAAATCAGTGTTGCCAAATCTGCATTTTTCAAAAACAAAGTTTCATTCAGACTTTTTGCCTAGCTCTATATAATACATATCTGTCTGTGTGACTGTCCCAGTGCAAATATTAGCATTCAAGAACATTGTATGGACTTGGGACTTGAGAAAGGCTTCTGTTTTTCTTTTTTTTAAAAAAAGGTGGCAATTTGACACAGATAAAATCTTGACCCTGTTCATTTTATAATTCTTAGTAGGAAACACCATTTCATCATACCATTACTTTGAAATGCTGGAAGATAAGAATCTTCTACAAGCATGAAAACAGTCAGATACTTATGAAAAGAACATTAAATTGGCATCTTTTTTTCTTGGAGCTCTGTCTCCTTCCCTGCCTCAGAGATATTATTTCTCTCTTTAAAGTTGCCCTCCTTCCCAATTGTTTGCTCTGAATTCTCAGCAAGGGGCTTTCTGATAACTAGGCACTTGGGGCTAGATTATAGCTGTATCCATGTACAAATGTATGAGTGGGGGGAGGAGGAGAGAAAGAGAGACCTCCTTGTCACACAAAGGTTAGGAAGAATCATATTCCCTATCCTTGGGCAAATACAGAAACTCCACTCTCCATAGGGCTGAAAGAGAAAGCAAGGCCATGATTCTCTCCCCCAGTCACCCGCCTAGGACAAGCCATAGCAAAGAAATGGAGATGCATGACATGCTTTTCCACTTCATTGACAGCCATGCCAAAATGATACTGCAACCCTTTAGGCTTTGCTGACATGGAAAATGACTCACGGATGGGTCCAGCATAAGATTTTGTGATATTTAGACTTTGGGTGACAGTTTTGTAAAATATTGTCTAGGAAAATCTGCCATGGTACTCAGTTTCTGATGATCTGCTTTGACTCCAGTCTTCTAGTTCACATATAAGCATAAAATGTGCTTCAGATAATGTCAGTGCTAGTTAGAATGATATTCTATGTACTGCACATATGGCTTATGGAGCAAGGAACCAAGTCTGTGTTAAGCAGTTGGAAGAGGAACCCTAGCTATCAATGGCACACTTTGATTTAGCACCTAGGCTTGACACTAGCTGGTTGAACACTTGTCAAGCATTTGAGCAGTTCAGTTCTAGAAACCATCCTCCTTGCCTGTTTCCCTGAGTTACAGAGAACCAGCACTTAGCTTGCTTTGTGCTGTTTTATTTGCAGCCAGAGATCTATGCATGGATCCTCTTCCACAAAGTAGAATTTAGTCATTAAACCACTTAATCCCTTTGCTGTAATAAGTCATTCCACTTTGTCTAACTAATTAAGAGATCAGATTTCTATAAAATGTGTGGACTTTACAACTGTGCCCAATGATGGCAACAGAATGCTTATTATATCTGAATATAATCTCCTGGGATCTAATTAAGGAGAACCTGATGGGCCTTAAAATCAGTCATGCTGTTTTTGAAGCTGAAATTATATTGCAGTGGTCAGATCAATTACATCCTATGTCAATTCCAGTGCAGCAAGATACACCTTAGAAGCAAATAAATGATCATGTGCAATAGTAATTACAGTAAAGAAATTGTGGTTTCACAAGTGAAAACACTGTCTAGTGCAGTTGACACAAGATGATTACGTATCACTCCTTCATACTGTCACACACATACATATATAATGGGCCCATAACATTGTTTTGAACACTAATAATATTGAAAGAATTCTAACAAACTTGGTCTGCAATGCTATCTCCTCTTAAGGGTGTGCATGCATATGGATATTTTCCATGTATTTATCTATGGATTTTAACACACTGCTGCAGGACACAAGAGATCATCAGTCCCTCACTACAATTGTATTCTCACTTTCAAAATGACAAAATTGGTGAATGTGGGTTTTTCTGGGTTGTGTCACTGATGGCTGATCTATACTATGACCTTAGTCCAAAATAACCCCCCAAGGTTGAATTTGTAAGTGATGCATCCACACTACCAAGCCCGTTATTCCGGAATAAGGGACCGCAGAATTTGAACTCTGCAGTCCAGCTTTCCATGAGGAAGAACACTATTTCCAAACTTGTGAGTCTGAAATAATGTTAATGTGGATGCTCCACGGCTGCTAATTTGAACTAATTGGCCTCCAGGAGACCTCCCGCAGCTCCCCAGAGTGCTTCCTGGAGTTCTGAGACCGAGGTAGCATGTCCACATTAACGAAGCCTGCCTCAGACTACATTCGATTCTTCTCCACAGTGAGGACGTGGAAGTTCGAATTTGTAAAATCAGGGGCCCAGAGTTGAACTTAATAAATTTGAAATAATCTCCTAGTGTGGAGATGGTCTGAGACACACAATATACAGAATGAATCAGCTAGTCAACTGAGTTGAAGTGACCATACCTGATCACTTACAAGAAGCAAAGAACTGCAGCTGGCAGAGAGGAACTCTCCTGAGCTAGTGTTGCTTTAAAGGCCAGGTTTGAATGTTGAAATGAACACAGTCATTGTAAGCATTTGTTCAGTACAGTGCTTTGTATTTTTCCATTGTATTGGAAAGTGCTGTCATAATATTATGTTTTCTTCACTGGTATATAATGATTAAAACATTTTTAGCAATTAGGAGATTCAGCTAGAGGAAGTAAACCAGGTGAAACACGCTGCAATTAAGGCTCAGAAAAGGTAGCATTCTCTTTTCTTTCCTTTCATAGCAAGCAGTGATTGGAAGTGACTCAGTCCTCTCCTTTCACCACTAAGCAGTTATAAAAGTAAAAGCTTGTTCCAGACTAGCTTGGTCCTGACACTGTCAAGAGTGGACACGAGTTCTGATTTTACACCTACAAAGCAGGTGTAAAATTGATTGTGCACCACAAAAGTCAACTCAGCAACATCAGTCTATCTCCAGCTGAGGATTTGTCTCAGAAACTGCAAACTGGATGTGCAATACTACCAAATATGAAATGGGAGCCTGTTACATTCCCTCTCCAGCAAGGCAGAGTATTGCTGTAAAACTCTGAGATGCCTCCAAACCCTAGAATTTTTTTAAAAATCTGCCACTGTTGATATATTCTGACAAGAGAAATTATGGAATTGTTTTCTGTGCTAAAACACAAAGCAGGGAAATCTACCTGAGATTTAATCTTTGCAGGAAATTCAGGCAGACTTTGCATCAGCTCAGATAAAAAGGCTTTTAGCAGCTAAGTAGTGACCACTTGACTGTGGTGGTTGCAGTCTTTGTTGAGAAAAAAAGTGTCTACTCCATTTCTTCTACCAGCATTCATCATGACGGACTTTTCAGATACCTTGTATGAGATTGCAGACTCTGAGATGTACTAATTGTACATAGGACATGACTAATCAGAGTTTGGATTCTGTGATGGGGCTGGATTTACTAATAATCACTGAGGCTCAGATCTCCTGCATCTCCAACATCCCTATCCCCCAACCACACCGGAGCAGACCTTCTTGTAGCGGGTGGTGACTCAGAGAATCCGCCAGGTCACCAGTTGATTCTGAGGGTAACAGAGTCCACCAAAATATATATGTCCAATGCGCCCACAAAAGAAAGAGTCTTCATCAGTCCACTACCAGGCTCCTGTGTTTGCGCACCCTTATCTCAAGATGTCTCCATCTTCCCTTATCTTCCAGGGAGAGAAGAGGAAGGGAGTTTATACTCACTTCAGGGAAGGGTGAGTGGTAGGGGAGCTAAGGACCTCCTCTCCACCAGGTTCTGACCCTCCAGAATGGCACTAATATCAAGCATCCATACAAGCTCTGAAGCTGCCTCCCTGGGCTACTTCCTACTTCCTTCCTACCAGGGCATAGATGCAGTCTGACAGGCAAAAGAAGGGTTGCTTAATACACAAAGGATCAGCTAGTGTCCCTCAGCAGGGGCAGCTGCAGCTTGTATACCCTTTACCTCCCTTTCATATATCAAAAGCTCCCACTGTGCTTTTACCCAGGACTTTTCAGAGTAAGTCCATTACCCTATTCTATCTGCTATTTCCTCATTGCCCCCTGCTTACTGAGTATTCTGGCTGTCTTTTCAACTCATCCTCCAGCTAAGCTATGCAGGTGTGGTGGGGCAGAGTCACTTGGGCCCAGAGCTGCTCCTTAACTCTTTCTAGCTCCATGAGGGGTTTATATACCCTGTCCCAGAAACTTTCAGCCACTTTAGGGATAAAACATTTGGATGGGGGGATGTCTATGTTGTGTCATAAAATGGCTTGTTTGAAAACAACTCTCTTTCTGAAGGAAATATGGTTGCATTTTTTGTTTGTTTAACATATCTAGTTACATTACATGTAACAGAAATCAGTATCAGTTCCCTTTTATCTGAACACTCCAGAAAATTTGGTGATATAGATAAAATAGAATCTGGACCAAAACCATGTAGGGAATCTGATTTTGCCATCATTTACATCAGAAGACATGTTGTGGAGTTAGAACTGGTTAATAAATGGGAAGGGTGAGGGAGAATCCATTTTTAAAAATAATCTAAACTCTTTTATTTCACAATCAAAATTCCAGTGAAGATTTACAATCCAAAAATCAAACAATTTGACCATCTCTACTTAAAGTCAGTGGAATGTGAGGATTAGTCCTTTTTCCCCCTGACTTTTGCAACTACTTCAGAGAATAGTTCACAATCCTGCTGGAAGGGCATAACAAGGTGGGTTCTGCAGGGGTCTGTTTGGGACCGGTTCTGTTCAATATCTTCATCAACTATTTAGATATTGGCATAGAGAGCACACTTATTAAGTTTGCAGATACAAAGCTGAGAGGGGTTGTAAGCGCTTTGGGGGATAGGATCATAATTCAAAATGATCTGGACAAACTTGAGAATGGTCTGAGGTAAATAGGATGAAGTTTAATAAGAACAAATGCAAAGTACTCCACTTAGGAAGGAACAATCAGTTTCACATATACAGAATAGGAAGCGTCTAGGAAGGAGTACTTCAGAAAGGGATCTAGTGGTGATAGTGGACCACAAGCTAAATGAGTCAACAGTGTGATGCTGTTGCAGAAAAAGCAAACATGATTCTGGGATGCATTAACAGGAGTGTTATGAGCAAGACACGAGAAGTCATTCTTCCGCTCTACTCTGTGCTGATTAGGCCTCAATTGGAGTATTGTGTCCAGTTCTGGGCACTACCTTTCAAGAAAGATTTGGAGAAATTGGAGAATGTCACGAGAAGAGCAACAAGAATGATTAAAGAACATGACCTATGAAGGAAGACTGAAAGAACTGGGCTTGTTTAGTTTGGAAAGGAGAAGATTGAGAGGAGACATGATAGCGGTTTTCAGGTATCTAAAAGGGTGTCACAAGGAGAAGGAAGAAAACCTGTTCTCCTTGCCTTCTGAGGATAGGACAAGAAGCATTGGGCTTAAACTGCAGCAAAAGAGGTTTAGGTTGGACATTAGAAAAAAATTTCCTGTCAGGGTGGTGAAACACTGGAATAAATTGCCTAGGGAGTTTGTGGAATCTTTAAGAGCAGGTTAGATAGACATCTATCAGGGATGATCTAGGTGGTACTGGGTCCTGCCATGAGGGCAGGGGACTGGACTCGATGACCTCTCGAGGTCCCTTCCAGTTCTAGTGTTCTATGATTCTATGATTCAAATCTAAAAGCATCACTTAGGTTTTGAGCAATCAGCCCCTGACATAGCTCATGTGTCTCATGGCAAGAGGTAAGTATCAAAATTCCAGCTTACTTTGTATGTGCACATGATCCATTTAAATCTTTTGCTCATTTCCAGTCCATTTCCCCAGTGGTAGCTACAGTTATATCATCATATCATAAAACTGGAGGAATACTTCTGAAGCACAGTCATACTTGGGGGACATTTCCCCCATTTGATCTCATGATGCTTTCTGACCTGTTATGGGAGCAAGGCTTCAGGAATCTCAGATATCACTTTATCACAATTGAGGAACTATTTTTCCAGCCTGTTCTTCAGGCATTTCAGATCCCTGACCGATCCCATTCAAATTAAAGGCATGACCCTACAAACCCTAGTCTTCCGGGACGAGGCCCTAAAATTCAACACAAAGGGTGTGTCTAGACTACACCTCTCTGTCGACAGTGAGATGTAGATTAGGCACATTGAAATTGCTAATGAAGCAGGTATTTAAATATCCCACACTTCATTAGCATAAACATGGCTGCCACTTTTTTCTAAATGGAGTTTTTTCGAAAAAACGGCAGTCTAGACTCAGATCTGTCAAAAATAAACTCTTTTTCGAAAGAGCCTGTATTCCTCAAAAAATAAGATTTACAGGATCTTTCGAAAAAGGGTTTATTTTCGACAGATCCACATCTAGACTGCCGGGTTTTATTAAAAAAACTCCATTTCGAAAAAAAGCGGCAGCCATGTTTATGCTAATGAAGCAAGGGATATTTAAATCCCAGCTCCATTAGCAATTTCGATGTGCTTGATTTGCATCCCTCTGTCGACAGAGGGATGCAGTTTAGACGTAGTCAAAGTGTACTGGTTGACTGGTTGTCCATACTGATGGAAACTAACCAGCCTAAATGATTGTGAAGTTTTGGTGAGGCACAGTGTGACATAGGATCAAATCAGACATTGTCATCCTGGAGGAAAACTCATGAAAAGAGTCTGAGGGGAGGAAAATTTTGTGAAATTCCTTTCACTGTGTTTCCACCAGATTCTTCTGTCAGAGGGCAGTCACTGCATTCCCCCACACATCCTCATCTCCTGGAAGAAGTAGGAAGCTCCTCCTCCAAGCTGCAGCAAAAGTCCATGCAGATCTTGGGGACAAGACTGAGCTTCCCTGACACCTGCAACTGTCTCATCATTTCCTGACAGATCATCTTTTTCAGATGTGTGTAGGTTCTAGAATCCCAAGCTCAAGCCGTTAATTTCAGCTGAGTTGCTGGATGCTTAGCTGAAGACCTTTTATTTGCTACATGGCTGACAGGAAGCATTGAAAATTTGAGCTATCGGACCTTCTGACTGGTCAACTGACAGATGGTCCAGGTAGCAATACCAACAACAATTAGAGTTGATTGGGAAATGTAATTTTCGTCCCTGAAAAAGAGTCAATATTTAGTAATTACTTTTCATTTAGAATCAGAATGGAAAATCAAAACATTGAAAAATTTCACAGAGAAAAATTCCAAAACTTCAAAATCAACAGGTTGAAACAAGCATACACACAAACAAACAAACACTGAACCTGTTGGTTCAAGCTGGCACTGGCATGACAAAATTACCTTTCAAGCTGTCAGCTCAACAATTTTTCATTTCAATTCTCTCAATTAGAAAATCATAATAAAAAAATGTCAGTTTTAACAAAACCACATTTTCCAATGGGAATAATCAACTAATAATAATACTTAGTCTTATATAGAATTTTTCACTGGAAAAACTCAGTACAATTCTCACCACACATTTATGAGGTAGATGTATATTGTTATATCCATTTTATAGATGGACTTTTTAAGTGAGGCTACATCTACACATCATTTACAGTTCCCAGGTGAACCAATAGTCCAGCTGTTCTCCCATGGCTTAATAGCTCCTTCATCATGAAATGCAACAGCTATGTTAATAAAGCTCTCCCACTGATATATAGCACCTGCACTTTGGTTGGCATAATTTATGTCAGTCCAGGGTGTGGATTATTCACACACTTGAGCAACATAAATTATACCAAAGTAATTTGTAGCATAGACATAGTCTGAAAGTTATTTGTCAAATCTCACAGAGTAAGTGAGCCATTAGCTGGAGTTATTGTCCCTTTGGTCGATCCACTAGACCACATTGCCACTCCAAAATGAATGGGCATGTTCAACCCCAATGGAAGAGTTTAGAGACAGGAGTAGAAATTCAGTATTTGGCACAACAATCTTTAAACAAAAATTCTTAGACACAATTCACACATCGTGTTCTCATTCAAAAATCACAGCTCTTGTAGACCAGTTGTGTGAAGAAGCAGTGCAATTCTAGGGACAGAAAAAGCTTGGGTGAGTCTAGTATTTCCCCTTGAGAATTTACAAGAAATGAATCAATCCAGCAAGAACACCCTCAAAATGGTTCACAACTGTGGCACTGTATGAAAAATAATTATTATTTTGATGGTGGAGAGAAGCTCTCCCACATGGGTATGTGTATCCATTCATGGATGATGTGACAGTGTTTGAAGCCAATTACTTATAGATTATATGAAAAACCTGATCTGTTCTCCAACATTAGGGCTAAATTTTATACAAGGCACCTACGAGACCTTATCTGGCACTCTGTGTGTTCTTCTAGTCTCCTATGTTGAAGAAAGCTTAATTCAAACTGGAAAAGGTAGAGAGAAGGGCTAGTAATGGAAAACCTACCTTATGAGAACAGACACAGAGCTTGACTTGTTTAGCCTAACCCAAAGGAGGTCGAGAAGAGATATGACTGTTCGCACCTGGGCTTTGTGATCTGAATTGTCCTACAGCAGCACAAACAGCTTTGTTATGGTGATTCATAAATAAAAGTTCCATGTTCACTAGAGCTGGAATTTGATCTGTTCCTTTTTTTTCTTCTTTTTCTATACTTGAGTGTGTGTGTGTGTGGGGGGGGGAGGTAAATGGTTCCTACCTTTCCCTCTACACAAGGAGCAACACCAGAAAGACTGTCCTATGAAAGACACATTTTCTGTGGTGCCCCTCCTGGGGCTGGGGGGCTCATGATCAGGATATTAAACCTATTCTTGAATTCCAGCTCCTCTTTTGTCTCTCTTCCTTCACATGAGCATCCTACATCATTCTGGTGTGGTGTTTGCTCCTTGCTCACGTGTTACAATCATCCACGAGACATTGCTAGGTAGCAGTGGCCTGCCTATCAGGTATTTAATCATTCTATTACTGTTAACAATTCTAACAATGAATGATATCATATTTTATTGCCTGAGTGTTGCCTCCATCGATCCTCAGCTCAAAGTGTTCTGTAAATGGTGCTCCAGGAAAACCGCATACTACATCATTTGCTCCTTCTCTTGCAATCAAATTTCTCTCTTAATTAAAAGCATTGCTTTTTCTAGCTCACCCCTGAACTCAGGGGTTAGCAGAGGACTGCCATCCCCTCTTTCTGGGTCACATGCCAAGCTTACACTTCCAAAGGTACAGGGAAAATCCCAGGAGGGCCTTATCAGCAGCTGTCAGCTATACAAGGTCAGGAGGTTACTGTCAATGAATTAACTGTGGGCAGAGCTTAATTGACCATAGGGACATCTAATCCAGGTTGCAAACAAAAACCCTGACATTCCAAGGATAGAATTTTGACAGGTAACAACCTCAATTGGTGACTGTGACGGGCCACAGGTGACCCGCACGTGGGAGCACGGGGCGAGGCGGCAGGAAGCCACGACCCTGGTGGTGGTGCCTAGATGCGGTGGCCTTTCGGGGAGCGGGCAGCAGCACCAGAGCCTTCCCCTGCAGCTGTGCGGTCCCATGGAGGCTGGCCCCACCCCCTGCGTGCATCCTCAGGGGGCGGACATGCTGAGTGACGGGGGGGAGGGAGGCAGGAGAGCCCGCCACGTCCTGGGTGGGGTGGGGCTCCGCAGGCATGTCACAACCAGCGGGTTGGTTCAAAAGGGCCCATCGGCAGCGAGGAGTGGGGCAGCCACCGAGGCCGGCCCCTGGAACGCCCTGGGTCGGGTCGGCGCCACTCCCAAGGGTGGTCGGCGTACAGACACCAATTCCCAGAGGCCCAGGACTCCTGCGGAGATCTCCCGTTTCCGGAACCGCGACCAAACCCCAAGCAGAGACGCCTACCGGGCGTGGTAGGCCCCAGGGACCTTTCCGGCGGACCTCTGAGACTCACAGAGGGGAGGAAGCAGCCCGGGGTGGAGCCCTTTTGGCAATCGTGGGCAGACGTGTTGAGGGAATGCATCCCACGTTTGCCGTGCAGGGGGCTAGCGGAGCCTTGCACTTAGGGCCCTGGGCTGGGATCCGGAGGAGAGGGTGGGCCCAGGTCCCCCTCCCCTCACACCGCCGCAGGAGCCGGTATCAGTGCGGCTCTGAGAGATCAAATCCACTGAGCGTCAAGGGACAGAGGGGCCCCGGTCGAGGGGGAAGGATTCAGGGTTCGCAGATCCCCCGGACTCCCTGGAATGGGGTGATCGCACCCGACGGCACTGGTCATGTGCTTGCCCAATGACCGGCGACCCAGAGTTGGGCGCTGGTGTCCGCTGAGCCCCCCTCCCAAAGGACAGGGGGTGATCGCACCCCAAAACTCACTCCCAGTGACTCCTGAACAGGTCGGTACAAATAATGTTTTCCATACATCAGGAAATGTCTGCATAGCATTCACACCTCCTTCTGCATTACCTTAAATGACATGTTGATCCAACACATCGCTATTGTGCAGAGCAAAGCTTTGTGCAGAGAAAAAAAGGTTTCTTTGGAAGAACAAAAAAAAGTAACAAAGCACCAACCCTTACTAGAATAAACGTAACAAACTGAGAATTATGACTGTTACAAAGTAGATCTCTTTGAACAATTCCATATACAGGGCAGGTATGCTATATAGTACTGTTAGGGACTGGGTTTCCTAGGGGCCCTAAAGGGTCATGACAGAGCACTGAACTACTCTAGCCTTCATTTTTCTGTATCCAGGTGGTCAGCAGCACAGATTTGGTTGCGTAGACTCATCTCTGTAACTGAGCCTAGGAGAGTCCAAGCCTTTTCGGGCTATCAAAGATCAAAACAAAAACCAAATGCAAATAAACTAACACCAAGTCTCATCAGAATTTTCTTCCTGTACAGAGAATCTTTAGTACACCATCGCCCATTCTAGCAACTGCAGGCTTGTCTCTGGTAACAGTCCCAAAATAATGACTCATTATTGGGCTTCCATCCCCTCAAAGGGGTCCTCCGTAGGCAGTGGCGTTCCCAGCAGCTCCAGTCTTCAGCCCAACCTACTTCCAGTGCTGAGGAATAAAGGTTTTCTCTCCCCTCAGATGTGCCACCAGTTGTGCTGTGCTTCTCCCTTTTTCATCTTCCCTCTAGGCTGGCACATCTGGCAGGGGGGGTCAGAGAAGAGATGCTTGAGCCCAAAGCAGCTCATAAATCCTGGGCTGACTGGTGTAGTATAGCCACACGGTATGACAAGGGCAAGGGGAGAAGCAACTTGTGTTCAGAGTCAATGAAAGTAAAAACCAAAGTCCTGATTACTACTTGCTGGGTATCACAACAGAGCTGTCTCTGTGTGCAGGGACTGCAATGATGCCTACTTCTTCCCTGAACAGTATGTGGAGATGAGAAGGCTCCTTGCCTCCTTTCTTCATCACTGTGCACTGACATTGTGGCTTCATGGGCCTGACTTTGTGCCCATTCAAGTCAATGACAAAGTTCCCATTCATTTTATTGATACAGGACCATGTACTAAATAGAACCAGAGTCCACTAAGATGAAGCATCAGAATTGCCATGAGGAAAAGGAACTGCTCAATATGAGCATACACATGCAGTGAACAGAAAAGAATGGCAATTAAAAGGTGCTAATAAGCAAGACAATACCTATGATGTAGGCATGGCACTCAGAATATACCAGCAATGTTTATTTAAGGATCCAGAGTGGTTAATATCCAGACCCAAAGGCTGGATTTTGTTCTTGTTGACGTTCTTATCCTTTGCTGTCTGGGGTCTTAATGCCTTTCTGAATAACACTGGCTGGCTTATATCTCCTGATTTGGCACAGGTCATCATTCCCACGTGCAGTACTGTGAGTGACCTTGGTTTCTCCAACCTGGGATATAAATAAGTCCAAGCAGGTCTTTATGATACACAAGATGCACCTTTTGGAGAGTCTTTTTTTTTTAAAAAGAGAAAACACCACACTGTGCAAAAGACTCCTTTATTCAGCTCCTCCCCAGGAAAACCCTCCACCTCTGGGTTAGTCAGTCTTATATCTGAGACCATTAGCCATGAAGCACTCTCGTGCTGCATACACTGTCTGGAATAAGGGTCTCTGCCTGGCAGTCGTCTGGCTGCCACTCTTCCTCCCATCCCAGCCAGTGCATCATTGTCAAGTAAGTCTCATCCAGAAGGTCCTTCACCTGGGTCATTCTCCTAGGTTACTCTTGTCCCTTTTTTTCCAGGAGCAACTTTCTCTCTGGGATTGTTCCTCTCTGTGTAAAAGCCCCTTCTTTCCCAAAACACTTTCTTCCTGGGAGTACCTACCTTAACAGAGCTCTGGGCACTTTTTATTAGGTCTGCTAAAGTGTCTGATGAAGTTGCCACAGGGGGCAGTAAGGATATGTCTAGACTACATGGCTCTGTTGTCAAAGCCATGTAGATTAGTTTACTAGACATACCCCAAATGAAACGGCGATTTAAATAATCGCCACTTCATTTAAATTAAAATGGATGCCGCGCTGAGCCGATCAGCTGTTTATTGGCTCAGCGTGCTAGTCTGGACGCTCCGCGGTCGACATCAAATGCATTTGTCGATTGCCCCGGTAAACCTCATCCCACGAGGCATAACGGGGCAGTCGACAAATGCCTTTGATGTCGACCGCAGAGCGTCCAGACTAGTGCGCTGAGCTGACAAACACCTGATCGGCTCAGCACGGCAGCCATTTTAATTTAAATGAAGTGGCGATTATTTAAATCGCTACTTCATTTGGGTATGTCTAGTAAACTAATCTACATGGCTCTGACAACAGAGCCATGTAGTCTAGACATACCCTCAGTTATACCCAGATGGGCCTTCAAAAAACAGTCACAGGCAAACTTGAAATCTTTTATTTTCAACTTTTCCTTTCTTGTAATGAAAAAAACGGGCACTTTTTTTGGTTGCAAAAATGAAATTCTCAGGGAAATGTTTATTTGATTCAATTTTTCATATTTATGTTAAAAAAATAAAAATCAGTTACCAAAAACTGGGAAAAACAAGTTTTAGCTTTTGGCAACAAAACAAGAAATAAATCATCCCAAGCCTGAAAAAAATAATCAGTATTTGGTTTCTGAAAACAAAACATTTTTCAATCTGGGGATGTTCATATTTTTGACCAAAAAAACCTTTAAAAGAACATTTTTAACAAAAATTAAATTGCCAGCTTTTTTTTTTTTTTTTTTTTTGAAGGAATACAAAACATCTCCATGTCTAGCAGCTGGTAGCTTGCCCTATAAGATTGCCATGCACAGCAGAGGGCATGTGTGTTTGAAAGGAATGGAGGACATTGCCTCTGAAAACTGAATCTCTCTCACTGAAATGTTTGAGGAAGGCTGCTATTCTGGGGTCCCTCAGCCCAGGCATAAATGATAATAAATTCAAACTGCCACCAAACATAGCTCTGTGAAATAAATTGGAATGACAGTAATAAGACTGGATAGAAAAAGACTTGAATCATGGGACTGTCACGTAGGTGCACTGGTCAGAGCCATTAGTCAAACCAATAAAACAGTTTCTTCTATGGAGTCCATTTGAAGGCATACAGTAGCAGTGTCACATATCCATGCATACTTCTTCAGTGCTGAAAGAACATTCATGGTGCAGCCCCACCATGAAATGTGACCTACACCCTAATCTGCATTATTGCTTATGTAAAATAGCTCTGTTTGCAAAATGAGGGAAAAGAGAGCTATTTGCTACACTGTCTAATCAGAAAACTCCTTTCTTAATGAATGTATTGTTGAGCTCAAAGCACTTCCATTGTAATGCATTTGTAAGCCCCAGAAACAATGTCACTCATCATGCAAATCAAATGGTGCTCCCTTTAGCTTCTGCCAGTTATAAAATATTGGTGCCTGTCAAGTACAAAGACAAATTACCTTGTCTTTTCTGTGGACTTATTTATAAAGTTTGAGAAAGCTTGTGTAACCCAATTTGCTTAAAGAATTCTAATCTTTGAGTGAGCTAGCCCAGAAGTGTAATTTTTTTACACCTAGGCTGTGTCTACGTTGGCAAGATTTTGCACAAAAGCAACTGTCACCTAACCACCTGGCTACACTGGCCGCGAATATTTGCACAAGAACACTGACGTTCTAATGTACGAAATCAGTGCTTCTTGCGCAAATCTCTGACGCTCCCGTCAGGGATAAGTCTTCTTGCTCAACTGTTCTTGTGCAAGAGGCCAGTGTAGACAGGTAACATCAATTTCTTGCGCAAGAAAGCCCGATGGTTAAAATGGCCATCGGAGATTTCTTGCTCAAGAGAGAGTCTACACTAGCATGGAAGCTTTTGCGCAAAAGCAAGTCTTTTGCACAAAGGCACATGCCAGTATAGATGCTCTCTTGCGCAAATACTTTTAACTGAAAAACTCTTCCGTTAAAAGTATTTGCGCAAAATCATGCCAGTGTAGACACAGTCCTAGAGAAAAACCCAGCAGATTGTGGGGTGCTAAGATGGTCACTCATAACCCAAGATAAAAGAACATAAAGGGAGCATCAAGTCACATTTCTTGGAATACCTACCTTTGGTAAAAATACAAAGTAAAATGGATCACCATGGGAAGAAAGGTGAAATGCTGTGTTACTTTGTAGCTCCTTAGAAGTGGGGGTTACATAAAATAAAATCTTTTGGGAACTATTTCAATAGATATTTTTCCTTTATAACTGCTTCAGAATGAGTTAACTAGAAAATACTTCATTCTCTTAGATGCTGAACATTCTGCACCTGCCCATCAGGGATATTAGAAAAGACCAGATATTGGACCAGGCACCAGCAATCAAGAAATCAGCTATGCTATGGTATTATTAAGGAACTACTGGCAAAGTCAGATCCTGCCAAACACAGGGCCTGACCCAAACTCCACTGACATAAACGTAAGTCTTCTCATTGCCTTCAGTGAGTTTTAAATCAGTCCCACAACCTCTTGCCTACAAAGATTAGGTGATGTGAGCAATAAAACATTTGGCAATGTTCATCAGTACAAAATAAGAACGTGTCATTCCTAATATGCCAAACAAATGTAAATGGACATCTTTTTGCAAAGATAAAATGTTAGCGAGGTCAGTTTTATCTCCTTCAAACAGGTAGCATTCTCTAAGTATTTGGAAAACACCAAACTCTTAATGGTAAATTAATAAGAATTATTTATTTTCTTAGCCCCCCTTTCCCATAAATGAAGCCACCTACCGACTCATAAAACACAAAACGGTCACATTGCAACATTTTACTTCAAAGAGAAATGAGTGACTACAAAAAATAGAAAACAGCAAAGGAATTAAAGCTTCACAAGTCAAAAGGAACTCAAACTGAGCTCTGTGCAGAAACTATAGTTGTACGCTGTATCAACAGCCTTTGGATCTGTGGTGGTCTGCAAACTGCTAAAGAGTAGGGAGGGGATAAGAGGAGAAAATGAAGCCACATGTTTTACCCTGCCACTGGAATGTGAGATAAGGCTGGTGTGTATGATGAAAAGATTACAGGAAATGCTGGGCACCCAGCGGCTGCTTGTGCTTAAGTCCTGGCATGGGTACCAGTCTGGCAAGAATTTCAATAGACATTTGTAATTAGACACTTTGGTATCCCAGTTATTCCCTACAAAATGAATCAAACCAGCTGGTGAAACACTTGTTTTTGGCTTGGTCTCATCATAATCTTTGTTGATGTCAATTCATTTTTCATTAGAAGAGCTTTGGCAGAGGAAATCCCTTTTCTTCTCTGGCACCCAGGATCCTTTTAAACTATTGGGTTCACTTTGACTCAGGAAAAAAAGAGTGTCTTTTACTGAAGCAAATGCCATAATTTCTTCCAGATTTCTTTTAGGTGTCTCTTCCAAGTATTGTCAGGACCCACTCTTGCACAGTCTATGGTTTCAACTCTAAGTCATTGGAGTCATACAAGTCATTACAAAGCTAGTTGAAAGTTCTGAGACTAACTACAGATAATTTTTGCTCAGCCTAGTTCCTCGGGAGAATTTAAACTTCGGTAGCATTTCAGACAAGAACTGAAAAAGAACTGGATACAGTCCTATTTTTTCCAGAATTTGTCTCCGTTGATTCAGGTACTACTCTACATGCAAATTATACTTCCAGGACTTGTGAAATGCCTGGTATTGAAGTTTATACATAGATATATGTATATATGAACTGCAAAACAAAGCAGATAAGTGGTGCAACACACTATTTAAAAAATTCAACCCCAAAATTTATAAATATTCAGATTTGACGTGTTGGTTCTGATTCATCTCTCATTCTGTGGAACACTTACTTAGCAGGAAAAAATTGTACTTCAATAAAGAATTTCCTTACGTATTCACTAGCAAGGCAAGGCAATTTTTCATCAATTCAGTATGGTATAATCTAGCATATAGCTTGTTTGACTAATGACTTGCAAGCCAATCATATAGCCCCTCAGATCTGCCTTGTAAACACTCTTTCCATGCACCCCAAATTATACTTGTGCTTGAAAAGTGATTGTGAACTAGAAATAGGTCAATAAAATGTCAGTTCTCACCCATCCTTGTCCTCCCAAGGCCAAGTTCTAGAATGTCTATATAGAATGCAAAGTGTCAAGGTATTTCTAAGCTTCACTGCTAGAAGGACCAATTGGTATGCACAAGCAGTAGAAGAATGTCAAAGAGTCTTCAAATCTATGTGTATCTATGTGTATCCCTACATTTCATTCTCAGGTGACAGTATATATAGGAAGGATATTCTTCATCTTTAACACAAACTCGCAGATTAGAAATTGACTATCAACCAGAATCTGGAATCTGTTTTTTCGAGAAAGAACAAGTTATATGACAGATATTAAATAGGATTTCTGCAACTTTTGTTTGTGAAAGGAAGTTGCAGGAGAATGAAAGAAAAGGATACAGCTACAACCTCTGGCTATGGCTACGTTACCAGGTTATTTCAAAATAAATTACTTTGAAATAACTCCTGAAATAAATATTTCTAAATAAGCTTATTCCTCTTCACAAGCAGGAGTTATTATTTCAAAATAACAAGCCCATTATTTTGAATTAACAGGGTTGGCTTGCCTTGTTATTCCAAAATAAGGGGAGTTATTTCAAAATAACTTCTCAGTGTAGACATGTCCTTTAGGGCCAGCCATCATTAAAGACTGAGAGAAGACAATTATAACTAGAAATAGTAGTTGTTTTGCCAGTTTAATTTATGAACTCCATACCTTGTGGTATAATTTTCATTGTCTCAATGTAGTCTTTCAGAAACAGTACCCCATTTTTCAACACGCTCTACTCCAACTAAATTCTCAAAATTGGCCATCCTTCCTGGTCAAAAGTTGAAATATTGACAAAAATTGTTTAAAATTACCATTTTTGTAAGACAAAGTCTAGTTTTGAGCCTTGATCTGAATCAATAAACAGGGCCCTAATCATGACATTCAGTCCCCTGAATAGAGCCTTATCTAGTTCAGGAATATCAAGGAGCTCATAAGAGAGCATTAGTTTTAATCACCCTTCTCTTGAACTATCCTGAAACCTCCAGAAAGACAGTTTGAATCAAAACTGTATCGCCTTCGTCTGAAGAGTTAACTACAGCCAGTTAATGAATGAAGAGCACGTATAACCTACCATGTCTATGTTACACATTTGTATGGAATTTAGTAGGCCTAGACTTCTCACTGTTTCCTCCACCTCTTCCTGTATGTAGCCATGGACTTTAAGTATCCCACAATTTCCAGGTTCTCAACAGCTGCAGATGTTACCAGTACCTTCACTAGAAGCCAAATGAAAAAAAGAGTCAGCCAACCGCTGCAACCACTTGTCTTACTTGGGCTATTCTTTCTGTTCCCATCATGTTTTATTCCTGGTTTGTTTGCTTTCTCAAAAGAAAGTACCTTACTAATAATTTGTAGTAAGCATCTGATTGCATGTAACTGAGATCCCAAGGGAATTTGGAATAGAGCGCTCAGAATCTGCCCAGAAGGATACATAAATACCACCATTGAGCTGGGTATAGGCAACTGGTTTTAAAATGACTAGGGCCCTACCAAACTCACAGTCAATTATGATTAACTTCACAGTCATAGGATTTGAAAATTGGTAAATTTCATGTTTTCAGATGTTTAAATCTGACATTTCATGGTGGTGTAACTCGGGGGGGGGGGGGGGGAGGAGGGGTGGTGGTCCTGACCTAACTGGTAGTTTGGAGAGGGGGATAATGGGATTGTCACCCTCACTTTTGTGCTGCCTTCAGAGCTAAACTCTCTCCCCTGCCCTGACAGAGCTAGGAACTTCCTTTGCAGTATTGGGAAGATCGGACTCCCAGACAGTGTCCTGCTGCAGTGTCCTATTTCCCACTTCCCTCTGAGCAGCTGTTCAGGAAAGGGACAAATCCTGTCCCTCTCCAGCCCTGGGAAAACTAGTAGCCCCCTTATCTAGGGAACTCCTAGGAAGAAGGGGACATTGGATTTCATGCCTGAGGAAGGGCTTATTTCATGGTCTGTCACTCATTTTTCACAGTTGTGAATTTGGTAGGGCCCTAAAAACGAGGAAGGAAGTTTTGTCCATCGTCGGGTATCTGTAGAAAACCTGAATACATCAGACACAATGGATAATATTGCTCTAGTGTTGATACTAAGGATCAGATGGTTCCATTTGCTCAACCATCAACCAAACATTGAGACACATAAATAAAAACATAAATACCACTTGTAAGACAGGAAGAATCCCCCTGATCTTAGCAACTGAAGTTAAATAATGTCAACAATGTGACACAGGAACTACACTGACATACAGATATTAACCAAGTACCAGAGAGCCACATAATATCTAATGCTGATGTTATTTTGAAAGTGAAGAACATTCCTCCAGTTGGAAACCACTGGTCGTTCTTTCAGTGCTCTACAAAGCCATCTGCAAAGCAATATTACTGCCAATAGAGTTAATCCGGGTAAAGTAAAGGAACAAAACAGAGGCCAGTGCTGATGCTAAAAGATTTCCTACGTACTGACGGAGAATTTAATCCGAGAGTTTGGATGGGGGCCCAAAACTCCTACCAAATCAATTCCAGATACCCTTCTTAAGCAACCAGCTTTATTCAGGAATGCATTCCAGGGCAAAAATCTCCAGGATACTCAAGAAAAAGTTTCTGCAACTGCCCAAACAAAAGGCAAGGTCTTTTGTACTGCCTTACCCCCTTTTCACTGACCACTTACAATTGCATACATATACAGGTCATGCCCCTTTGCACCAAATTCCCTCCAATCATTATTTGTCCCCTCACAGTCCCTTTGCAGGCCTTACAACAGGTTCAAACCAGTTTCACCTATCCTCTCCTTTTGTATACCTGTGTTCAAGCACGTACCTCTTTACAAAGACCAGACTTAACATCCAGGTCACACAGAGGTCATACTGACAAAAAATTAAGTTTATCCTTCATTCCCCCCTTTGATCCACTTGTGGATCACAATTAATCTTAAGCATCCTTTCCCATTCATCCTCAAACGTGCAAGCGTCCGTGTAGTCTCTCTCAGGAGGGTTCTGTACATTTAGCAGAAGCATCTGTTGTACCTTGCTTTCTGCTACATTCTCTATCTTTTGTAAGCACCTTTTAATACAGCATAAGGCTAGCTGTATAATTATGTATATAGAGCATATTAAGACAAGGAACATCAATATTCCTCCCACCACTTTCTTCATGAGTTCGCTTAACTCTATTCCCAACCAATTCAAAGGATTCCAGTCTTGCAACTGCTCTCTAAATGTTTTTGTCTGGACAGACAGGCTGTGTCTAGACTGGCAAGTTCCGGAAAAACTTGCCAGCTGTCTACACTGGCCGCTTGAATTTCCGGAAAAGCACCGACGCTCTCATGTAAGATCGTCAGTGCTTTTCCGGAAATACTATGCTGCTCCCGTTCGGGCAAAAGTCTTTTTCCAAAAGACTTTTGCGCAAAAGGGCCAGTGTAGACAGCACAGTACTGTTTTCCGCAAAAAAGCCCCAATCGCGAAAATGACGATCGGGGCTTTTTTGCAGAAAAGCGCGTCTAGATTGGCCACGGATGCTTTTCCGCAAAAAGTGCTTTTGCGGAAAAGCATCCTGCCAATCTAGATGCGCTTTTCTGAAAATGCTTTTAACGGAAAAGTTTTCCGTTAAAAGCATTTTCGGAAAATCATGCCAGTGTAGACGTAGCCACAATGTTTGGATTTCCTTTATCCTTGTGATTAGGTTTGAACTCACATCAGAAACTAACACAACACTCTGGGCCTATTAATCCACATACCCCTCCTTGAGCTGCTAGTAGATAGTCAAGAGCAAGTCTGTTTTGCTGGGTAAAAATTCGCAATTCATTTAAATTTTCTTGTACCACACCTAGTGCCCCCTCTGTGGTATTCATGAATTTCTCCATAAGCAGGGACATTGTTTTTAAATCATGATTTGTTTTTGCCTGCCCTACCCATGGGATGGTAGTTTCAGCTACTGCAAGGGCAGTTTGTTCTATCCAGTTCCATGCTTCCTCCCAAGACCCATCCCGCTTGTTCATGATATGCCCTGGTGGCAAAGTGTCAGCAATCCTCATAGCTGGTGCCACAAGACCGAGGTAACAAAACCCTGAGGCATTCTGTGGAAGCCTTTTATAGGCAAATTTACCGCATATCCACCAATAATTATACATGTTCCACGAGTCAGACTGATATATCATCATGGCTCGGTTTGCAAAGGTGGTGTTTGCAAAGGTCTGTACTAGTGGTCCCTCCCCATATGGTTGTTATTTCTGGTTTGAATAGAGTGCACCAAAGGTTTGCGCTAGACATAGTGGAACCATTATGCCATACATGTGTCCCATCCACTTTTGTTATAATGTGTGTACAGCTTGATTTCCCGACAAAGGTGGTGGTACCTGTAAGATTCCTACATAGGGGACTTGTACCACTAAATGATAATTGGATGCATCCAGTCTGGTTGAACCACACAGTTTGGTCATTTTGTTCCAGTAATGCATCACTTACTAGTCTGGTTTTGTTTAACGGAAGGGCACCTATTGGGTATCCACTATGCACACTTTGTGGTGCCCAGGCACACACCCAACAGTTAGTTTTGTTTGCGGCTCATGCCATACCTTCTGTCAGCTGCAGAAAGGTGTTAGTACCAATACCATTCCCCCCTTGGAGCCAAATAAGGCCTATACAAAGAGTTTAGCCATTGTGCAGGGATTGTAATCCTTTCAGCGCTTGTGCGGACGGAGGTTAAGTAAATCTGGAGGAAGGAAAACAGCTTTCAGAAAACCCACCGTCCTCTGATAAAGTGCCGGTAGGGTCATTGGCAAGGTCGGGTGTAGATTCTTTTGAAATGTCAACATGACTAGTAGGACCAGAAGGGATCTGGCCTGTAGTGAGAGCGTAGTGAACAAGGTCCAGGTCTTTGATTTCCGATGATGTATATCCCTCATTCAGGAGAAGTGATTCAATTTCTCTCTCAGAAAGCGGTAGAAAGTCGTTCTCTTCTGGCTCTGGGCTGACAGGTTCAGTAGAAGGCGATATGTTGGGAGAGGCAAATTCACACAACTTATGAGGGTCAATGGTGCGGTGCACTTGGCTTGCGTGTATCCAAGAATCTCGCTTGGCTACCTTCACAGCCATGTTGGTAGTCAGCAGGACCTGGAAGGGACCATTCCACCTTGGAGATAAAATAATTCCAGAGGAAAGACTGCCTATCAGGACCCAATTTCCTGGTTGCACATCATGGCAAGGCACATCAGTTGGGACAGGTAAGGCTTCTGCAACCTGAGAGGAGAGACTGAAAGCAATTTTAGACAGATGTATACAGTATTGAAGTAGTTTGTCATAACATTCAGACAAGTGGGAAGGATTAATTTTTCCAGGAGGCTCAAATCCAAGTAAAATCGGCCTCCCAAATAGGATTTCATGAGGGGTGAGACCATGTTTGTGGTTCAGGGTATTTCAGATATGTACGAGGGTAAGGGGCAATGCCTGCGGCCACTTGAGTCCAGTATCAGAGATAATCTTGCTTAACTTCCGTTTGATATTGAGGTTCTTTCTTTCAACATGCCCTGAACTTTGTGGATGATATGGAGTATGGAATCATCGTTCTGTGTGGAGGGCTCCACACATATCTTGCAGGATTTTGGCCGTGAAATGGGTTCCTTTATCCGAGTCAATTTTTAAAGGGATTCCAAATCTGGGAACCACCTCAGTAGCTAATTTCTTCACCACAGTAGTGGCGTCCGCTCGGCAGCAACGGAAAGCTTCCACCCAACCACTGAAAACACATACAATAACCAGACAATACTTGAACCCACAGGAAAGGGTTAACTCTATAAAATCAATCTGCAAATATTGGAAGGGTCCATAGGCCCAAGTATGAACACTCAGAGTAGTCTTTTCTCCACCTTGGGTAGAGAACTTTTGGCAAGTAGCACAATTGCTGATGATTTTAGCAGCAGCTTGGTGAATCCCGGGCGCATACCAATGCTTCAGAATCTGGTCCGCTACCCCCCTTTTGTTCATATGTCCTAATCCATGGGTAATGGTAGCCAATTGGGACACCAACATAGTAGGAGCCACAGGTCGTCCATCTGGTGAAAGCCAAATGTTATTATCTTGAATACGAAACCCAGCTTTGTACCAATTGTGTTGTTCCTTCTCAGGTGCCCTAGATTGCAACAGGGATAAATCATTTAGAGTCAGGGGAACAGAAACAGCAACCAGGATTTGAAATGGAGCTGGAGGTCCACAGGCAGCTGCATTCTTGGCTGAAAAATCCGCCCGTCCGTTTCCTACTGATACAGTATCAGTTTTATCAGTATGAGCACTGCAATGCATAACAGAAATAGCGAAAGGTAATTGAATAGCAAGCAAGAGGTCATTAACAAGGGATCCATTAGAAATGGCACTTCCCAAGGATGTTAAGAATCCTTGATGTTTCCAAATCTGACCTACAGAATGACAGATATTAAAAGCATACATTGAGTCAGTATAAATGTTAACAGATTGATCAGTAGCTAAAATACAGGCACAAGTGACAGCAATTAGTTCAGCGGCTTGTGCACTTGTTATTCCTGGAAGAGAATGAGTTTCAATTATTGCATGATCAGAAACAACAACATACCCGCTTATGAGGTTTCCCCTTTCATCCCTTTTTGACTGGAAGTATTGGGGTATTACACACAGACTGCATTCTTATGAGCACTCCTTGTTCCAACAGGGAGGAGATTACAAGTGCTATGCCCTCCTCCGCTTCCTAGGACAAGGGGTACTGAGACACTCGAGGGTAAGGTCAGCCGTGTTTATACCTGATCCGTACAGGCTCTGCTGTTAACAGTTTCCCAACTTCATTGGAGTGAGAAGCCCACAAAGACATTGGTACCTGGTCCAGTTCCACACTCTCCAGTTTGGAGTCTGGGTCTATACCTTGTCCGTCTGTTAACATCATGAGGAAATTTGGCACCTGATTATGGGGTATATCAACAAAGACCCCTTCAGGGGAACAATAAATTGTAGTATTCAATTTACCCATCAGATCTCTACCCATCAAGCTTACAAGCGTACTGGGGGATAACAAAAAGGCATGTTCATCTGTCAAAGGCCAAATGGTTAAGGAACACAGTTCACTCATTGCATGGGGTATAGTTACTCCCCCACCCCCACTGCATTTACTATTTCTCCAGTTCTGGCCAGATTGGGAGCTTCATCCTCTCTTAGGGTATGTCTACACTACCCCCCTAGTTCGAACTAGGGGGGGGGTAATGTAGTCATACGGAGTTGCAAATGAAGCCCGGGATTTGAATTTCCTGGGCTTCATTTGCATAAAGCCGGCCGGCGCCATTTTTAAATGCCGGCGAGTTTGGACCCCGTGCCGCGCGGCTACACGCGGCATGGACTAGCTAGCCTAATCCGAACTAGCTAGTCCGTGCCGCGTGTAGCCGCGCGGCACGGGGTCCGAACTAGCCAGCATTTAAGTTCCTTTTTCTTTTGTTTTTCTATTTGCAAGTTTTCAAAAAAAAAAAAAACTGAGTTGCAGCTTCCAAAATTCTCAGTAGTTTCCATTTTCCATCCAATCATATTATTAATAATCTTGTCCCCAATTTCTGGTCTTAAATTCTGCACAAAGGTGGTTACTACCATAGTGCGCATATTGGCATCATTTGGGTTAAGGGTGCTATACTTCCTCATGACTGCAAAGAGCCTTGCCTGAAAATCAATAGGGCTTTCATTTGGCTTCTGTTTGCAGTTATATACTTTAGACCAATCAGTTTGCACTGGAACCATTTCGGTAATTGCATTCAGGAGACCTGTACGATCATTTGCTAGCTCTGTACGTTCTGCAGCAGTAGTAGGAATTCCTGGCAAATCTTGGGGCCATTGCTCACCCAGATGGGCAGGAGTATCCCCAGGACCTCGCCTTGCTTGGGTGTAAAGAGTTTGCTTCTCATGGGGTTCCATTATTCCTGAGAGTATATTACTGCCAATAGAGTTAATCCGGGTAAAGTCAAGGAACAAAACAGAGGCCAGTGCTGCTGCTAAAAGATTTCCTATGTACCATCCTTCAGATGTTAGTGGAAACTTGGGCCAATATTTTTAGTACTGGGAACCTAAAATTAGGCTCCAAATTTTAATTTCAGCTGGAAGCTTCTAAGTGATGAGCACTTAAAAAATCAGGTTGTTTATTCCAATATATAGATTTTAGAGGTTTGTGTCTGTCTGAGTGTTTGTTCAAGAACTCCTCCTAGATGTTAAGACCTAGGACCACCAAATTTGGTATGCAGCTTCCTCTTCTCCAATCTGTTTACCAGATTGTCATGAAAACAGAACATCAGTGCTTCCAGGGACACATAAGAGTCCCTTTGTCATGTTGTAGGGAATCCTGCAGCTGATATCAGATAAGCTCTTTAGAGAACAGAAGTGTAGTGAGTGGGGTTTTCTGTCTGGCAACTATTTCGTGTCCATGTAAAAATAATAAAACCTCCCCCCCCCCCCTGCTACCAGAGATGTGTTAGTGACTGAAGATAAAATGCAAGATTAGGAACATAAAATTTTCTGTCCCCCATGTGATTTAAGTCAATGAATAATGGAGCCTTTCCTTATATCATAGAAAGAAAGTTGGTTAGGAGAAGCATATATGACTGTGATATGTGCTTAAGGATATAATAGTTTAAGAGTCCTCCAGATACAATATTAAGATATGTGATTATGGAGTCCAAATCAGTGAGTATACAATGTTGATAATCAATAACCATTTAACAATAATTTTGAACAATAATGAGAACATAAGAATGTTCGAACTTAGTCAAACCAATCATCTGTGTAGTCAATTATTCTGTCCCCAATAGTGGCCAATAACTGAGAGTCATGTGGAAGTATATAGAACAGGACAGTTGGAATGATCCAGTCCTATCTTCCCCTCCCAGCTTCTGTAGTCAGAGGTTTAGGTTTGCCCTGAGCATGGATTGCATCCCTGACCATCTTGGCTAATAGTCATTGATGCTTCTATCTTCCTTGAACATATCTCTTTTTTTTAAACCCAGTTATAATTTTGGCCATCACAATATCCCCGGACAATGAGTTCCACATGTTAACTATACACTATGTGAAGAAAGCCTTCCTTTTGACTGCTTTAAACCTGCTGCCTATTAATTTCATTAGGTGACCCCTACATCTGTGATTATGTGAAGAGATCAGACAGACTTCCCTATGCAATTTCTCTACACCACTCATGATTTTATTTACATCTATCATGCCCCCTTCGCTGTCTCTTTTCTAATCTGAACATCTCTAATCTCTTTGGTCTCTCATATGTTCAATACCTTTTGTTGGCCTTCTCTGAACTTTTCCAGTTCCACTATATCCTTCTGGAGATGGGGGGATTGGAACTAGATATGATATTCAAGGTGTAAGTGCATGATGGATTTATATAGTGGCAATATTATATGTTCATCTTATTTCTATCCCTTTCTTAATAGTTCCTAACATTGTGTTAGCTTTTTTGACTGCTGTGTCACATTGAGCTCAAGAGTTCAGAGAACTATCCCTGGTGATTGCAAGACTTTTCTTGAATGATAACAGCTAATTTAGAAACCATCATTATATATGTGCAGTTTGGATTATTTTTTTCCTGTGTGCATTACTTTGCATTATTAATGTTGAATTTCCTTACCCACTTTATTCCCAGTCACCCAGTTTTGTGAGGTCCCTTTGTAAGTTCAGTCAGCTTTAGACTTAATTATCTCCAATGATAAAAAATTATCTGCATTTTGCCACATTTGTACACTCCCTTTTCCAGATCATTAATGAATATCTGGAACAGCTGAGGTTCTAGCAGAGATCCTTGGAGGACCCTGCATTTATTTGCTCTCTCTTTCTTCCTTTCAACCAATCATTGATCTATGAGAGGACTTTCCTTATTATAGTATGACTTCCTTAGGAGCCTTTGGTGAAGGACTTTGTCAAATGCTTTTAATAGCCCATAGTTGATAGGAATTATAGTTATGATTATATATTTAATTTACAGAATTCTCTTGAATTAAAATTTGGTTAGTAATATCAGACCTCAAATAAATCAACTTAGATGGTATTTATTAATCAGTTAGTAAAGACAGTACATACACAATGAGGCATAGAATTATCAATCACCATGGAAGACCTTCCCATGACAGTGGGCATTCAAAAGCTTCAGAGGGGTAGCCGAATTAGTCTGTGACTGGAAAAATTTAAAAAACAACAAATAGTCTAATAGCACCTTAAAGATTAACAAGACATGTAGATGGCATCATGAGCTTTTGTAGCCAAAACCCATTTCTGTCATCTGAAGAAGTGGGTTTTGCCTACGAAAGGCCATGATACCATCTATATCTTTTGTTAAGGTGCTACTAGACTATTTGTTGTTTTTTAATTTTTTTCCAGTCTACATTCAGTTTGCTAAAGGTCTTATTCCTTATGGTTTCAGGGAGTAATTATACTTTTGTAATCCTCATTAGTTTATCAGTCCAAGCCTTATCTATTCTCTCTTCCTGGCTCATATTTCTGCATTTCTCAGGTTATTTCATAAATTCCTTGTTCCCTGGTAATTTTCAAATCATCTGAAAAGCTAGTGGTTAGTTATTATTTATGCCCTTTTTTAGACATTTTATTCATGATATATTTTATGCTCATCTTGCAGCTAGTACAAATAATACCTTACAACAGTTTAAGTATGTTATGGGTTCTTGCACTGCAAAATTCAATTTCTTGCCAGATATCTTTATTTTAATGGCCAAGCAACATCAGAGTCTTGCTCCCAGGCCAAACTTAATATATTTCCTGACCTAGCTTTCACTGTCAACCGCAGGTAAAGATTTGCACCAGGGGATGGGCTCAGATTCCTGTGGAAGAGTCAGATATCTACAAACATTGGAGGCTTTTGGAATTTCCAATGTTTATTGAGGATATGACTACCAACCCCACTTTTATGGTTTAGTAAGACAAAGATTACAACCTTTCCATTCAAAACTACTCGTGAGTGGTGGATCTGAGAAATAGACTATGACAATTATACCAAATGAGCTGTTTTCCCTAGTGCATCATCACACGCTGCAGATGACAGATCCAAGATTTCTTAACAGCTCCTGTATTATAGGCAGAGGGCATGAGTTTTTATGGGCAGATATTTATCTTATAATCTTTGAGTCACTGATTCATGGAATAGTGCTAGCAGAAGAGTCACCCTGCCAACTGTTCATTGAGAGGGAAGAAAAATGTTTAAGGACTACCATAGGTGATAGGTAACCAACATATTGTTAGTGATTAACCACAGAGATGATTGAGGAGGAGAGGTAGAAAGAATGTGTCTCATGCCTTAAAGAACGGTATGTTTTGTACAGTTTTTAGAAGACCCAAATTCAGAAGGTAACTAATGGGTTAACAGCGGGAAAGCGGGAGAGTTGATAGTGTTGTTTAGACTGACATCCAAATGGCACGTCTACACTGCACCCATATCTTGAAATATGCTACGCAAATTGTGTAGCTTATTTCGAGTAAATTTTGAAATAGCTTATTTTGAAATTTGGTGCTGTCTACACAGCACTTATTTTGAAATAAATTGCTATTCCGAAATGTCCCTTACTCCTCATGGAATGAGGTTTACAGGGACATCCAAATAGCGAGCCTGTTATATTTCAAAATAATGGGCCTGCTCAAAAGATTCAGAATAGCTATTTCAGGATACCTCCGGTACCCTGAAATAGCTCTGCAATGTAGACATAGCCAAACTGACCCTGTCTTCTGTAAACATCAATGAGTATAGGTGAGCAAAGAAAGTCTATAGATATTTGTTTGAATTCAAAATCCCATATCAGTTCACTGATATTCACAACCTATTTTTCCATTCATTTTCCATGAATATTCATGATAGGACAGCTTCTGTGCTCAGTTGTTCATGGAGAAAGAATTTTAAGCTTAGATGCCCAAATAAAGCCATGAGACCTCTTTAGCCAACTAGTTAATGTAGAATAAATGTCATATGTTGGATATTTACAGTAAACTATTCCCAAATAAGCTGCACACCTGACTTTATTTGCTGAAGAAATTCATGGACAGGGAGAAAAGAGGGTGAAAGTCATCAGATAAATTATTTATTATGAATTATTCACTCAGCTCTACTCATGAGGCTTGCCTCCCCAGTACTCAGCTCAGTCTTACCTTCTGGCTTGTGACTACAGAAGGAGATGGGTCAGCCAGGAGAGCAGGCCCAAAGAGGCCAAGGAGAGAACCATCTGGAACATAGGAGGTAGGGGACAAAAAGGGAGAACAAAGATGAGGTAGGTGGAAATAGCACCAGAATTGTCCCTGCTGAGAGACAGGACAATTTTGTTTACTTAAATATTTGAAACTAGCAGATTTACCAGCATTGCTTGGGTCTTTAACAATTACATTTCGAGGGGGGTTTTTGGAAAATAAAATGAAAATGTCCATGCTTCATTTAATTTGGTGCTCTGGAGTGGGGCTGGGATGAGGGGTTCAGTAGGCAGGCTGCTCCGGGGAGAGAGGACCACCCCATCCCTCTCTCCGCACAGCAGCTTGGGGCCAGATGAGAAGCACCTCCTCGTAGTACTGCATCTCCATTGGGCTCAGCCAGGAAAGGGCTGCATATCCAGGTTTGTCTATCCCTTGTGCTCTCCAGCCAAAGTGAGGGATGCAACAAACTGTGCACTTTCCCCTCACTCCTTGATGAAGGGGAACAGCCAGCAATATTCCGATACAAATGGGGTGGAGAGCATTGGCCTTCTGCTGCCCTCTCTAAACAGTGCCTGGGAATTGGAAGCTCAGGGTTGGGGCAGTCTCGGACGGGGAAGGACGTGTCCCCACTAGTCACCTTCATCTTCCTGGTGATTCTGTCTCTTTTCTATATGGTTTTATGAGAAGCAATCCCATTCTGGGCACATCCCATTTTCCTGACACAACCAAATCTTTACCCTGTTTTAAGTTATGCCAAGAGGAAGCTGTTTAATGAATTTGGTGGTCCCAGCTCTTAGTCATTCTGTCATTCTGCCGCTCTACTCTGCACTAGTTAGGCCTCAGCTGGAGTACTGTGTCCAGTTCTGGGCGCCACACTTCAAGAAAGATGTGGAGAAATTGGAAAGGGTACAGAGAAGAGCGACAAAAATGATTAAAGGTTTAGAGAACATGACCTATGAAGCCAGGCTTCATGAACTGAGCTTGTTTAGTTTGGAAAAAAGAAGATTAAGGGGGGACATGATAGCGGTTTTCAACTATCTAAAAGGGTGTCACAAGGAGGAAGGAGAAAATTTGTTCCTCTTGGTTTCTGCGGACAGGACAAGGAGTAATGGGCTTAAAGTGCAGCAGGGGAGGTTTAGATTGGACATTAGGAAAAAATTCCTAACTGTCAGGGTGGTCAAATATTGGAATAAATTGCCAAGGGAGGTGGTGGAATCTCCCTCTCTGGAGATATTTAAGAACAGATTAGATAGACATCTGTCAGGGATGGTGTAGACAGAGCTTGGTCCTGCCTTGAGGGCGGGGGGCTGGATTCGATGACCTCTCGAGGTCCCTTCCAGTCCTATTATTCTATGATTCTATGATTCTAGTATTTAGGAGGAGTTCTTGAACAGACAGACAGGCAAATACACAGACAAACATGCTCAAATATAAAGTAGATAAAAACGTGCTACTTCTTTTCTCCTTCTTTTGTACACCTTGTTGTCCAGACATCACTCTTCCACGCTGGCCTGTCACAAACATTTACTTGATAGTAAGACACTGCTGGCACTCTGAGATCCTTGGATAATTAGGATGTGTGGAGAGAGAGTAATAGAATTTGATTTTCTGTATCTTCTTTCATAATCACAGTGTTCCAAAACAATAGTTAGATATTGGTGCTGCATAGATAAATGGAACAGCTTTATGCTCTCCTCAGCCTTGTTCTTACATTCTGGTTTATTCAGAGGTTTATCATACTGCCCTGTAAACAACAGGTTTATTGTCCAGACTTACTTTTTAAAAACAGAATGGAATCAGAGTCATCCCTGGTATACCTCAATATAATGCCAGTAAAACTAAACCAAGGCTGAACTTGGACTTTTAGTTTAAAACAGAACAGCCATCAAAGATGGTACAGGTTGAACGTCTCTAGTCCATCACCCTCAGAACTTGACTGGTGCTGAACCAGAGAATTTGCCGAACCACGGGAGGTCAATAGTGCCTAGCAGCATTACCAACACTTCCACTGCTTACTGGGCCCTTAGAAGACATTTAGGGGAATTAAAGCTAAGTAACAGCACCTAATGCTGAGAGTCAGGACTGGTGGCTGTAAACAATTTTTTTGGGACCACAGGAAACTTGACCACCCCCACGATAAGTGGACCTCCAGCTAATGAAAACCATGCTTGACCACGGATATTGTCAGACCAGAGAGTGCTGGACTAGGGAGGTTCAACCTGTATAGCAGAGGCAATATTAATTTACCCCCATAATGCCTGCTCCTGTGTGCCTCTCATGATCTGCATGGATCACCTTTATGTAACAGGGTATAGGTCATACACACATTTAATTTTTTACCTTTATTTTTTGAGAGTATAAGTATCTCAGATGGACTCAATGAACCAGAAAGCCCCTTTTCAGCCTATGTCCTAAATCTTGTGGCAGTGTTAGTATAGAGACTGTTAGTTGACTGTAAGGTAATGGTCCCACAGCACCAATTCATTTCACATAGGTCAACAAAATGCCATCAGAAAGTAACAACTTTAGGTCGCTACTGAAGAATCTCAAGCACATGCTGAATTTGATAGTGCAGTCCCATTGTTGTCATTGACTTCTAACTGGACGTAGCAAACCTTTAGCCACCTCATAATGGCAGTGCCCCAGGAATTCCTGATCCCCAATTCACTTCCTAATTCATACTAATGGAACAGTAATGTTTTAAAAGGTGTAGGAAAAGGGTCCATGCGTTGTGAGTCACCGCACCCTTGGAAAGATCCTTCTTAAGGAAAATAGCTGTTGTCTCACAGTTCCCTCCATAGTTATTTCCATTTACACCTCATTAAGTTGCTCATGCTATCAAAGGAAAACAGATCCTTCTGTTACCAAATGATTAAAAAATTCTTAACTTGTAAACAACTCTCTAAATAAAGCAAAATGAACTCTATGGATTCAAACTCTATGTACAATAAAGTGACAGATGGTAATATCTGATTGGTCCTGACATAATGCTCCCAGCTGCACAAAATACTGTGATAGGCTGACTGGCTTTCCTTGATTGGATCTGACAGATTATTGGGATGGAGTTGGACCATGAGACACACAATTTCACAGTAAAGGCATAACTCTTTGCACAATGCTTGATTTCATTAGCAATTTCCACCCCCTGCATGCATGCTTGCATTGTTTTTTGACAGATCCTCCTTTAGGATATATAAGGCATTAAGGCTGTATCACTTACATATGCTTATCATTTGTGACGTGATGGTGGCTGATGGTGTAACATCTCGGTCATGAGTGTCAGCACAGGATTATGAGTGGCACAGGGAAATGTGATCCTATTTGCTTTGGCCATCATCTGTCTGTATTTTATGCCTATCATAATGAGCAAAGTTAACTGAAAGGTAAAAGAACAAATATTAATGTTAGCAGGGAATTATTTTATTGAATGAAAGGACTGTCGTGCAGTAGCTGACTGGGAAGCATGGCAGGTATATATATGCTTGACTAAATTATGGAGACACTATAAATTGTCATCATGAATATTTATATTCACTGCACTCTGCCCATTCATTAGTCTCCCTAGACTAATTTTAACATTCAAAACCTCTGTATATGTTTAAACAGACACTTATTCTTATAAGCAGGGCACATAGCTCCACCTGTTATCCAGACTGCCTGAAAGTTCCCATTATAAGACCCTGTATTCACTTGCTTATAACTTTGCTAAACTTCAACCATTTGAGCTGAAACCCAAACATCCACCCTGGGCATTGAATAAGGTATGAATCCTGTGGAAAAAATAATGTGTGATCATGTAAATAAAAACAATATCATAATGCATGTACACAAGACAGGAAAACTAAGGTAACCTTAATTCTCACATTCCTTAACTTCTGAGTGTTCAACTTTGCATCCTTAACAATGTTCTTTTAACACAATTTTATGTGTATAATGCTATAATCAGCCTTCCTGAAGACTGTTTTCTTTGACCTAAATGTGTAATTTCCCATGCAAAATTATACTTTTCTTGATTGGTATACAGGTTTATTATACTACTAGAAAGAATATTTCTAGCTTTTCAATGTAATATATAGCAGTTGATTTTGGTTCTGGAAGTCCCATGGTGTTAGATTTTAAAGCTGTGACACTTTGATATTTTCAAAGGCTATTTAAAATACATTTTGGCAATAAATAGTTATAATTTTCTCTTATTCTGGGTGAAAGACATTTGAACTTGTGGTCCCTAAAGTATCTAACCTTTATAGGTATAAATAGATGCAGACTCCCAGTAAAAATTTGTAAAGCTCCCCAAAACATTTCTAAAATAATTTTCATGTGCAGCATGTGCTGTGTATACAATACATGGTTGTGTTTTTATGTTTTATCGTATCATCATAGAACCATAGGTTTGGAAGGCTGTGTCTACACTGCACATCAATTCTGAAATAAGCTATTCCAGAATAGTTATTCCAAAATAGCTTATTTTGAAATAGCATTTCTACACTGCAGGGAAGCCTCAAAATTAGTCTGAGGCAGGCGTCCTTAATGTACACTTGCTACTTTGATTTAGAGCCCCAGGAGGCACTGGGAGGGAATAACTTAGAATGGCCCTGGTGAGGGGCTATTTTGAAATAGCAACATTGGAGCATCTACACATGCCTTATTTCAACATAGCTATTTTGGAATAAGCATTATTCTTCGTAGAATGAGGGTTTCAGATTTCAGAATAAGCTGGCTGTTATTTCAAAATAATGGAATGGCTGTGTAGACACTCTTCTAGCTATGAAATAGCTTTGCAGTGTAGACATACCCGAAGAGACCTCAGGAGATCATTGAGTCCAACCTCCTGCTAAAAGCAGGACTGGTCCCAACTAAATCATCCTAGTCAGGGCTTTGTCAAGCTGGGACTTAAAAACCTTTAGGGGTGGAGATTCCACCACCTCCCTAGGTAACCCATTCCAGTGCTTCACCACCCTCCTAGTGAAATAGTTTTTCCTATTATCAACCTAGACCTCACCCACTGTAACTTGACACCATTGCTCCTTGTTCTGCCATCCATCACTACTGAGAACAGCCTCTCCCCATCCTTTTTTTAAAATTACCTTGAGTTAGGCCCAGTTTTGTCTTTTATATGATTCAAAAGATATATCAACAGGTAAATTTATTAGTGGGTGCATAAATCCATTAAAAACTCATGGAATATTTTTGGTATCTGCATTTTCCTAGCAGAACTGAATCTATTTTGTGGTGGAAACAGACCCATTTTTTAAACCCCAAATGGGACCATTACTAGGTTAAAATTGGCTGAATTTTCCAGGGAAGATGGGTTTTGCATAGAGCTCAGAAAAGTCATAGTTCCATATTTGGACTGCAGAACTAGACATTTCATCCTAACTGCAAGAATAAGTAAAAGGTTAGGAAAATGAAAATATACTTAATGACAAAACTATAGTTGTTATTAACAATAGCCTCAAGCCTTCAAAAGGCAGAAGTTCAAAAAAAGCCACCCACCTGAATTTAATGCATCTCATTGTAGCCCAATGTTAAATTAATAGTACATTGTACATTGTGTAAATGACTCAGAGATAATAATCATTAATAATTAGTGATCACATTTAATCTAGGTTGTTAGTTAAATTAAAAAGCCTTTTAGGCTGTGTCTAGACTGCATCCCTTTTCCGCAAAAGGGATGCAAATTAGACACATCCCAATTGCAAATGAAGCAGGGATTTAAATCCCCCCTGCTTCATTTGCATAAACATGGCTGCCACTTTTTTCCGGCTCGGAGCTTTGCCGGAAAAAAGTGCCAGTCTATACAGGGATCTTTCAGAAAAGGCTTTATTTTCCGAAAGATCCGTGTCTAGACTGGCGTTTTTTTCCAGCAAAGCTCCGAGCTGGAAAAAAGCGGCAGCCATTTTTATGCTAATGAAGCGGGGGGGATTTAAATCCCTGCTTCATTTGCAATTACGATGTGTCTAATTTGCATCCCTTTTGCGGAAAAGGGATGCAGTCTAGACACAGCCTTATAGTATAGAAGTACCTGTTGTCAAAAAAGGGGGGGGAAATCAAATAGCATCTTTACAAACATCAGGTCCTTTATGGCCTCATTTCATACTTGTCTTCTCACATCAGAAACTACATACTTCAGTGACTGTTTAGACCATCCCCATGCTCCCTTTTAACTTTGACACTACAGCACTTTGTTATTTTAAACTCCTTCAAAGCACAAGCCTTGAACTGAGAAGCTGAAACTACCCAAAACAATGTGATCCCATGTAGTTTATCTTTGTATAGATTGATCTCTCGGTATCGGCTATTGAAGTCAATGGAAAGATTTCTAGGACCTTGGATCAGACCCCTTAATTTCTATACTTATCTCCTTTCTATTGCCGGATTAATTTCAGGGTCAAATAGACAGGTGATGTTACAGCCTGATTTCTCTGTCTCCAATCCCACACCATTCCTCTAGCGCCCCTCACATGATACAGCTCTTGTGCTGAGAGGGACCATTATAAAGAGAAACTCAGGCTTTTGCAATGTTTTCAGTACATACCAAGACATTTAAACACATTGACTAGGAATGAGCTCTCCAATGGATTATGACAGGTTTCTTTTTTAATTACCCATTTGGAAAAACAAAGAATATATTTTAAGTTTCAAAGTAACATCCCATGAATCATGCACTAACTGCCAATTTCTTCCTATGTGGCTTAGGTCTGACTAACATTAGACAATTGTTTCAGTGTGATTGTCACTCTTGGATTCGAATGTGCTGCAATACAGTCACGGAGACGGGCACCTGCTGGGGACACAGTCACTTTTGCCGCTGCAAATCGGTTGGGCAGAAAAGAGTAGGTGTGCAAATACGTAGGCACGGGATGCTAATTTAGGTGTCCGGATGAATGAATAAAGGTAGCAAATTGAGAGCTCTGTATTTATTTGAATAAAAAGTTTAGCCTCGCCAGTAAGTGGTATTTCTAGTGCAATAAAACCTATGAATATGAGCTGGATTTCCTGGGTATGGATCCTGAATGGCTGTGTGACTGTCAAGCAGGTGCAGTGGAGCTCACAGAATCCTCAGGCTGTGCAGAGAGGACATGCCAAGCCCCACCAATCTTTCACAAATCATTCCACTTGCATGTCCCAAAAGGAGATCTCTCTCTGCCCCTCCATGCAAAGAAATGAAACACCGCTGCCCTGCCCCCTTCATGATGCCCTCTGCCTTATGTGGGAATGTGAATGGAGTCTCTAGGGCTACGTCTACACTGGCATGATTTTCCGGAAATGCTTTTAACGGAAAAGTTAAATTGTCTAGATTGGCAGGACGCTTTTCCACAAAAGCACTTTTTGCAGAAAAGCATCCGTGGCCAATCTAGACGCGGTTTTCCACAAAAAAAGCCCTGATCACCATTTTCGCGATCGGGGCTTTTTTGCGGAAAACAGTACTGTGCTGTCTACACTGGCCCTCTTGCGCAAATGATTTGTGCAAGAGGGCTTTTGCCCGAACAGGAGCAGCACAGTATTTCCGCAAGAACACTGACGATCTTACATGAGATCGTTAGTGTTCTTGCGGAAATTCAAATGGCCAGTGTAGACAGCTGGCAAGTTTTTCCGCAAAATCATCTGATTTTGTGGAAAAACTTGCCAGTCTAGACACAGCCTAGGAGAAGTAGCTGAGATGCTACAGCCAGATGTGGTCTCAGTGCTGAAGCTGTAGCTGGGGTCCACATCCATTCAGTGGGAAGGTGGGGCATCATAGTTTATGAATGAACAGGAATGAACAGATATGGGAGGCCAAATGCAAAGTCATGCTGCCTCCACGTTCTCATCTGCAGCATAACATTCGCCACAAACTTTTTAGTAGCGTTGTGATGATTTATTATCATCTACAGAGCCCTTTGAACAGCTGAGCCCTGAATAATCACTCTTTGCCACTAGTCCAATGCTGTTTTAATTCTACTGATTTCCTAGTAGAAGAGAATGAGGCCTACAGAGTGCTATAGAAGGGCATGGAGATTCCTCTTAGGGTCACTTGGAGAGGACGAACAGCTACAATGATTTTAGGATTGAACTAGCTAAAATAGAATGGCAGATTACTCAAAGGAAGTTGGCATTGAAGTTGTTAGGTTAATTGGATATGATCTGTCTAGGGATTGCCAATTGTCTCAGAGTAAATTACATTTGCAGCTGATAGTTAAGGGCTGTTGCATAACATTTGGCCTTTTGAAGCATTTCTTTAAACTTTTAAAATTCTTTACATTATTTCCATTTATCCCAGGGTTAAAACAAAAAAGATATTTTCTATCCTTCCATGGACGCTTTGCTTGAAAGAGAAGCCGCACAGTTCTGGTTGCAATTAACTAACAGGATTCTCAGGGAGCAAAAGACCAAGGTAAATGGATATGATTTTGCAAGGGGAGCTAATCATTTCATTCTACAACCCCAATACTTTTACTAGGAGGGTGATGAAGTACTGGAATAAGTTGCCTGAGGAGGTGGTAGAATCTCCATCCCTAGAAGTTTTTAAGTTCCGACTTGACAAAGCCCTGGTTGGGATGATTTAGTTAGGGTGGGCCCTGCTTTGGGAAGGGGGTTGGACTCTGTGACCTCCTGAGGTCTATTCCAACCCCATGGTTCTTTGATTCTAAGACTTTCACAGGGGATCAATGGTAATGATTCCCCCCAGTGCTCCTTTTCCCCAGAATAGGATAATTATCAGAGCTACTGTGGGGAGAGGAAAGAAGCAGCACACCTTCTTGGATAGGAGGAGCCTGGCTCAATAACCACCCAGAAGATTTGTCAGGAGGCAATAGGGGGCATAACTGTAGAGGTAGATCAGCAGCCCAAGGAGTGTAGATAGAAAGCCCTGATGGCCAAGGATAAACAGAGACCATATTGTGGAAGACCGGATTATGGTATTTGAGATTCTGCTGCTATGAAGTGCAGCCTTTGTCATTTGGGACTGATATCTAGGGTTCAAGTCTTAAGCTCTACAGGTCAATGACTGTGTAGTGTATCTGGCCCAAACAGACTGGTTCATACACAGTACTATACTATATGTAGGAGAGTGGGCTCTATTGTTACCCATTTACAGTAGAGATTAGGTGGAAGAGAAGGGAAAATTCTGTAAATATTCCCTTACATTTTCAAATAGATTCACCTTATTCATTATTTGGCTTTTGGATCAATTTCATAAGGACCAAAAGTTGTCTGTCACTGACAAAAGTTATGGAATGATAAACATGTATAGCAGAAAAGGATCTTAAAAGCTCTTACACAGCCTCTTATCTTAATGCAGCCTCTTATGCTGTGGCAGGACCAAGTTATCCTAGACCACCCCTGCAGGTTTTTGTCCAATCTGTCCTTTAAACCCTCCGATGATGGGGCTTCCACAACCTGCCATGGAGTTTAACTACCCTTATAGTTAGAAACGTTTTTTCCCCCCCAACTATTTAACTAACCCTTGCATCAGATTAAGTCTATTACTTCTTATCCTATCGTCAATGGACAGGGAGAACAATTAATCGGTGTCATCTTTATAACAGATATAACATATATAAAGATTTCTCAGATTCCCATCCAATTTTCTTTTCTGAAGACTAAACATGCCCAGCTTTTTAAATCTTTCCTCCAAGGTCAGGTTTTCCAAACTGTTTATCATTTGTGTTTCTTTCTGCTGGACTTTCTCCATTTCACCCATATCGTTCCTAAAATGCTGAACAGTGTGGGACAGTTACATGCCATGTTTTAGGTATAACACTTCTGTTAATACTCTTGTACAGCATCTTAGCCTTGTTCACAACCGCATCATGTAGTTGACTCATCTTTACTTTGTGATCCACTGTAACTCCCAACTTCTTCTCAGCAATATCCCTGAGTAGTCAGTTACAGGCAGTACCCGGGTTACGTACAAGATAAGAACAAACCTACAGTCCCTAAGTTGAATCTGTATGTAAGTCGGAACTGGCATCAGCCGCTGCTGAAACTGATCAGTTTCAACCGTGGCTGAATCTGGATGCCAGTTCTGACTTATGTACAGATTCAACTTAAGAAACCCAGGCGTCCCCAAGTCAGCTGCTGCTGAAACTGATCAGTGGCTGATTCCAGGAAGCCTGGGGCAGAGCAACTCTGCCTCGGGCTTCCTGTAGTCAGCCGCTGGTCAGTTTCAGCAGCGGCTGACTTGGGGACGCCTGGAGCAGAGCAGCTGGGGTGCTGCTAGGTTGCTCCAGTAGCGCGGCTCCTCGGCGCTACTGGAGCAACCCAGCTGCTCTGCCTCAGGTGTCCTGATTCAGCCACTGCTGAAACTGACCAGCAGCAGCTGAATCAGGACTCCTGGGGCAGAGCAGCTGGGGTGCTGCTGGGTTGGTCTGGAGCAGCACTGCGGGACCAACCCGGCAGCCCCCAGCTGCTCTACCCCAGGGGTAGGCAAGAAAAGCCTGGTCTGCTGGGGAGGGCACTAGCTGCACCCCCCACCCAGCAGACCAGGGAGACGGGGGTGAGGATGCCCAAGTCCTCCACGGCTTTCCTCCGTCTCCCTGGTCTGCTGACCTGGAAGACGCGGAGCAAAGCCGCAGAGCACGCGGGCAGCGGGACAGTCCAGGTGCGCCGGGCTGGCCCACTGCTGGCGTGCGCCGAGGCTTTGCTCCCCATCTCCCTGGTCTGCTGGGTGAGATGTCCCCCTGTGGGCTTTGCAAAGCCATGGGGGAAGCCGGTGGCGGGACAGCCCAGGTGCGCGTGGGCTGCCCAAGCCCCTCCGCGGCTTCCTGGTCTGCAGACCAGGGAGACGCCAAGCAGCTTTTCTCGCCCCAGAATACATGGGCGGCGGGACCGCGAGGTCCCGCAGTCCGTGTCCTCCGGGGCGAGAAAAGCTGCGTTCGTAACTGCGGATCCGACATAAGTCGTGGACTGCCTGTATTCCCCATTTTTAGTATGTGAATAATATTTTTCCTTTCTAATTGTAGTGCTTTGGACTTACCTATATTGAATTTTATTATATTGGTTTCAGACCAATTTTCCAATTTGTCAAAGTCATTGTGAATTCTAATCCTGTCCTCCAAATTGCTTACTGCTCCCCCTTCTCCTCTTCCCCCACCAGATTAGTTTCATACACAAATTTTATAAGCAAACTTGCTCCTCTGGTATCCAAAATAATAATGAAAATGTTGAATATTACTGGATGCAGGACTGACTCTTGCTGGACACTAGTAGATCCTCAGTGATGTCTGTGAAATAACGTCTGTTCTCAATCTACCTCCTAGAGGCCAGGTTGCTACATCCATATTGTCAGCTCACAGGGGCAGGGCCCAACAGGGTTGTGGATTTGCTTCAAGACAGAGTCAATTAGGGATAGTTGCTTTTATTAATCTTACTACGTCTCTACTATTACAGGCTTAATACTGCCTGATGGTTACACAGCTACTGCAAAGTAATACACCAATAAGCATAGGCAGAGCAATGCATAAAACAATATCAGGCACTTAGAAATACTTATGCCCCTTCAGTTCTGTGGGGAGTCCCATTCCGGTCTCCTCGCACCAGGCCTCAGTGGTCGTGGCTCCAGCTGGGGGACCTAAGGCACCTTTCGAGGTCTAGATCCCTGATGAGACTCAATGGGCCGGGGACTCCTTACACTAGTTATACTACAGCTGTTTACTGGGTGTGCATGTACCTGGCTCAATGCCATTCTTATCACTTCCATGAGCTGAGACCGAGGTCAAACTTGTTTACTGCTCGGTAGTTTCCCAGCTCAAGGCACAGGTTAAAGCTGACAAAGCCCAGCTGCTGTTTGGGCTTGCATGGCCCCAGGCTATGCTAAGCTGGGTACAGCAGGGATGGAAACTTCCATCCCAGGCGTGCTAAGCTGCAGGTCCCACAAATGATTTTTATGAGAGACATATCACCAGCAGAAATAATGGAACCCCCACGCTAGATGGCTGTTTCACCAGAGAAGCCAATGAAAGAACGGACACAGAGACTACATAAAGTATATATTCTTATAGGACATGATCCAGCTCCCATTGAAACCAATTAGAAGCTTTCCATTCACTTTATGAGCTTTGTATCAGGCCATTGCTGCTAAAGGAAGTCTATCCAGAATAGTGTTAAAGTATATGGTTGTAGATAAGCGGAGCCATTTAAGATCCTACTGCTGTTATTCTGGCATATGATACTAGAAACTACTTTTCTTTATTTAAAGACTCTCTGCAGGAAATGTAAACACAGAAAAAGCAAAGAGGCAACTTCCAAGTGATGTTCCTAGAAAATCCCCGTGAGATTTTAATGCCAGGCTAGTTGAACGCTGACACTCTCCATTGGCTATGTATAATAGGATTAAGAGGCCGAAGTGATATAAAATAAAGTATTCTATGTGATCATGATGTGCAGTCTAAGACCAACTTACATATTTTTTCTTGTTAATGCAGTATAACACACACAGAGGTTAATGTGTGCAAAAATAACAGCTTTAGAAAGAGAGCACATATACATTTCAAGTGACATGGAAATGACTGCATTAAAATATTTTCCTTTTATTTTAAAAAGAGCTGTAGTGAAGGGTGTAATGTATTATCCTGTAACTTTACACAATTTCCAGCACACCACCTACACTAGAAGTATTATTAACTTCCTCAAGGCAGGTGCCATGCCGAGAAGCTACTGCATGTTATTGATGTTCTCAATTTTAAGGCTCACTGATCCAACTGACAGAAATATTTGCTTCTTATTTTGATATTGCTTAATTTTGTACACTTCTGACTGTCAATACATAGCAGCATAGGAGTCTTCAGCTATAAAAGACCCAAAAAGATACATAGAAATCAATGTGAAGCATATACATAATGTATTTTTATTGTGGAAAAATTGTTCTCACAGGGTTTGTATGAAGTGACAAAGTTATCTCTCTTGATTCCAAACTAAGGAAATACATTAGAGGGTGGATTGCAGACTCAGGAGACATATACTTGTTCTTCTGGTCTCTGAGGCTATAAAAGAGACCTGGGTGTTGCCTTTTAAACCCCTTGGCATATCAAGAATCTGTTAGCTGAATTTTTCAACACGTCACTCTTTAAAGTCAATAGGAGATGTTCCTTTTCTGACTTTGGTTGAAAGAGAATGTCCTGTTAGTAATTGTATTGTACTCAATTGAGTGTCTTATTCCTTCTGTTTTGGAGGATACCTGATATTCAGCTCATTTTATTACTGCCTTGTTTGGCCCAGCCTTCTCAGAGAGAGAGAAACTCAAAATCTATGTCCAGAATTTTTATGCCTTAGAGAAATACTGCTACTGCAGCTCTTTCCACTTCTCTTCATCAACATGGATGATGTTTTCAACCAAAGCCTGGGACAACTAAAAATATTTTACTCTCATAGCGGCATGGGGGCTGCAATAAGAGTACTGTAATCCCTTCCTTTGCACTCAGAGAACACCAAAAAGATTTCTCTGAAGTAGCCCACTTGCCTTGAGGTTGCCTTAAGCATATGCAATCACTGCTCCAGTTCCTCGGTGACTGAAATTTTTCAGTTTTTGCCATAACAAAAGTGCTCCCTGAGACTGGTCCGAGCTATGTAGGAAACAACCTATCCCTTTATGCACTTGAACTCCATTTCATAGCTACATTCCACTGGAACAATGAAACTTGTCTCATAGCGTGTCTAGACTATGGGGTTTTGTCGACAAAAGTGAACTTTTGTCGACAAAACTATACCTGCATCTACACTACCGCCGAGTTCTGTCAACATAACATTGACAGAACTAGGCAGTTTTGTCGATGGTGGTAAACCTCATTCTACGAGGAATAATGCCTTTTGTCGATAGAGTTCTGTCTAAAGAAGGCGTTATTGCATCTACACTGTCCTTTGTGTCTACACTCTCATGTCGACAAAGCACCTTGCTTTGTCGACGGAACTGGATGTAGTCTAGACGCTCTTTGTCGACAGAAGCTTTGTCGACAGTATCCGTTGACAAAGCCTCTGTCAACAAAAGCCTTTAGGCTAGATGGACACCTAGGCCGTGTCCAGACTCAGGGTTTTTTTTGGGAAAAGTAGCCTTTTCCCGAAAAAACTTCCCCTGCGTCCAGACTCAAGCCGCGTTTTCGAAATTATTTCGAAAGAACACGGCTTTTCTTTCGATGGCGGTAAACCTCAATTTACGAGGAAGAACGCCTTCTTTCAAAAGTTCCTCTTTCAAAAGAAGGCGTTCTTCAATGTAAAGAGGCCATCTTCGAAAGAGAGCATCCAGACTCGCTGGGTGCTCTCTTTCGAAAAAGTGGATTTCTCTTTCGAAAGAAGCCTGCAGTCTAGACATAGCCCTAGTGAGAGGGTTGGGACAGTGGAAGACAGAGCTTCTATTGGAGCTGAACTTCAAGTTCTGCAGGAGATCAGAATTACCGCAGACAGCACTGCATTCAGAAATAAATGCGAAAGCCATTTCTTTGACTTAGCTTCCCCTTAGCAGCCCCTCTCATAGCCTACTCACAGCCGAGGAGATTACAAGACAAAAGAATTAGTATGGGGGTGGAACCTCTGCACCTCTAGCTACTCCAATGAGGTAGAAGGAAGGGGCAGTGTTTGGGGCTTTGCTTGACTAATTTGGGAAGTTGGGAAGTAACTCAGATAATGCAGTACAAGTAGATTAGACAGATACATTAAATACCCTCACTGCAATCTCTCTATTGTGATCTACCAGCAACATATTAGACAGTGCTAAGAGATTCCAGGCACAGAATAAGGGATCTGCCAGCCCACTGTTGTAAGGAAAAATAAACACAAGGGAAGACTCAATATTAATCATATAGCATGCTCCAAATTCATCACAAAGGGCTAGATTCACAAAGAGGAATTGGGCACTGCACCGGGCAGAGCCGCATTTTGGAACCCAGAGATGTGATGGGTCTGGACAATGAGCCCCTCCTGCACTCACCAAACAGAGGTGGCTCGTGTCCTGTGGGGCTGGGCATGGCTTCCAGCTTCAGGCATGGGGTCACAGCCCTATTCAGATTTGGCCTTGCTGCCCTTTCATCATGATGGAATTCCTGAAATGTGGAGCTGGGACCAAGCCCCACAGGACAGGGTCTGCCACTGCTAGGTGAGTGCAAGACTGGCCCATGCTCCAACCCCTTCTGACAAGGTGCGCATGTATACCAAAAGGCTGCCAGGTGGGTGGTTATACCCCTGCCCCTATTAGCTCCACCACTGATTGCAGCACTTAATTTTTAGATGCCCTTTTCTCTAATGGAATTTACAACCCAAGTAGGATATGCAAGCACCCTATACAATGCACAAGGAGAGGCAGGTACCTAAAAAGAGATTCACCAACACCAGGACATCAAACGGGGTGTGCCCTATGCTAGGCAGTAGCAAATGCAGAAGAGAGAGGCACAAAATAGGCTTTGTTCCTCAAAGGGAGAGAAGCACCGACAATGGGGCCAAAGTGAGGCCCTATCTCCACTCAGTATTCTCAGCCATAAATCTCATGTGGTATTAGGTGTTTAAGGTAGCTTAGTATGTTTCATGGAAAAACTGAGGAGGTGGTCATGGCAGTGCAGGTTAAGTACCCAGTGGTTGTGCAGTATTATGGAAGAGATAGCTAAGCACATGCCTAGATGCCAAAACTTTGGCACCTCAAGTGGTAGAACACTAACCGTCTACAGGGTTAGGTGGTGGCCGGGTAGCAGTTTTGTGAGTGCAACTGATGCCTACAGGTTGGATGTAGTTGCCTAAGGTGGCAGTTAGACACCTTCCTCCCTTTGTGAATCTAGCTCAAAGTGTACAGGAGTATATTCTTACCAACATGCTTTCCCGAGTTTGTTGTTTCTGTTGGCTTTCATTTTTTTGTTTATTAAACAAAAACAGGTTCCAAGCCATGAGCCTTGTATTTGGCAGTGGTGAGACCGCTGCTGGGATACTGTGTCCTCATCTGGTGGCCACAGTTCAAGAAGGTGGTTGATAAATGGAAGAGAATTCACTGAATGACTCGAGGATTAGAAAACATGGCCTTATAGTGACAGACTCAACGAGAAGGTTAAGGAGTGACAATTACAGGTAGGGCCCTGTGTTTTCAGTTTTTATTTTATTTATTTTTCCCAGCAATTTATCAGTGTTTATTATGCCACCGCAACAGAAACAGGTGAAAAAATCAGTTCAAAAACTGAATAACTTTTCTGGGTAAATGCTGGGATTTATTTTGGTGGACAGAATACCTGGGGAAAGAGTATTCAACAGATTAATGTTTTAAATTTCATCCATCAACACTGTTAGCTGCAGATTTTAAAGCAGACCTGAAAACACAATGGCACCTCTGGATTTAAAGTAAGCATGTGTTTAAACCCCAAATAAAACTTTTCATTTGACTAAATAGTTTACTGTTGTCATTTTAGAATTATTAGCCTATAAATATTTACATTTAATCATGTGGCAACTCCATTTGCAGTTCACACACTTGACTTCACCCTTTTCTACTGTTTTTGGTGTTTTTTTTAAACTTTAAAATACTTTCTTGGGTTCGGAAACATATTCTGAAGCAGATTTTCATTTTCTTCCCATTTTAGTATGTCAAATCTTTAAACCTATTATCTGCTAATAGCTTGGAATGTGTAGGTGGTGGGAGTGAGATTCATCAGTATGTTCAGGTACTCCTGCACTGAGCTTGCATGAGTGCCTGTTTATTTACTGGGTGTGCCTTATAGACTAATACATAGGCAGAATTCAATAGGCAGCTTTGCATATACACAAACCAATATATTATCATAACATATATATATCTCATGCAATGTATTGTATTTTCATAAGAAAACAAGTTTACTTTATATATTTGCATGATACAAAAGGGGGGTGAAAATCAGAAAAAACACAAATAATACTTTTTTTTGGTAAAACCCAGGAATTTTCAGTAAAAATCCACTTACCCTGAAAACTGAGGGACTTAGAGTTTATAACACTCCAAATGGGAAACAAATATTTAATAACGGGCACATCAGGGTAGCAGAGAAGAGTACAAAACACTCCAATGGTGAAAAAGCTAAATAAATTCAGGCTGGAAACAAGGTGTATGTTTTTAACAGAAAGTAAATATCGATTGGAACAACTTACCAAGGGCCATCACTATCAATGGTTAAATAAAATCAGATGTTTGCTAAAAGATCTGCTATAGGAATTATTTTGGGGCTGTTCTCTGCCCTTTGTTATAAAGGAGGCAAAACTAGATAATTACAACAAAAATGATTGGGGTTTGGAACAGGTTGCATATGAAGAGATTAAAAAGACTTGGACTTTTCATCTTAGAAAAGAGGAGACTAAGAGCAGATATGATAGAGGTCTATAAAATCATGACTGGTATGGAAAAATTGAATAAGGAAAAGTTATTTACTTATTCCCACAATATAAGAACTAGGGGTCTCCAAATGAAATTTCTAGGCAGCAGGTTTAAAACAAACAAAAGGAAGTTTTTCTTCATTCAGTGCACAGTCAACGTCTGGAACTCCTTGCCAGAGTGTGAGGGGGTCACTCACCACCATAGCAGGGGTCCGTCGTCTGTCGCCGGAATCAGTCCATTCCGCCCGCACGGGCCTCCGCTCCCGTGGCGTTTCCCCTCTGGAATCCTCTGATCACGTCGTTCTCTTCGCCACACTGCCCTCCGGCAATGCCCAAGTCACTCGCTCTGAGCCCCCCTTCCAGGGGTTGGTGTCTCTCCAGCAGGCCTTGCCGCAGGCCTAGCAGGCTGGCCGGGTGGCTATCCGAGCGCCTGGCCCAGCCTGGCTCTCTAGCCTTGCCCTAGCTCCAGGGAGCATACTGCTCCCTTGGCAGCCAGGCTCACACTGCCTTTGCTGAAGCAGCCCTTCCCTTTTATAGCTCCCAGCTGGGCCTTAATTGGCCAATGCCGCCCAGCTGGGCTGAACTCCCCTGGCCTGCTCCAGGCTGGGGTTTGGCTCTTAAAGGGCCAGTACAGGGCAGCTGCCCTGCTACACAGAGAATGCAGAAAAGGCTAGAACTTTAACAGGGTTCGAAAAAGAGGTAGATGGATTCATGGGGATTAGGTCCCTCAATAGCTATTAGCCAGAATGGGTAGAAATGGTGTCCCTAGCCTCTGTTTCTCTGGAAATGGGAGACAGGAGAGGGATCATATGAGGATTACCCATTGTGATCCCTCCCTCTGGGACATCTGGTATTGGCCACTGTCGGCAGACAGGATACTGGGCTAGATGGACCTTTGGTCTGACCTAGTATGGTCGTTCTTATGTTTTTACAGTTGTTCCTTTTGGCTTTGGACTCTGTGAATCCATGAACCAGAGATTGAGAATTTGATCCCTTTCCTTTTGACTTTAATAGTATTAAATCATGCCTCAAAACAGATTTTGGAAGCCCTCTTTTCATCAGTTCCACAACTCATCAAACTGCAGCCTGGTTTACACTACGACCCACTGTCAATCCAAGGGTACGTCTAGACTGCAAGGCGTATCCTGATATAGCTACCCCGCGTTGAAGGAACACGTTCCCTATTTTAAAATAATTATTGAAATAACAGATGCACTATTTCAGCTTCTCTGTAAACCTTGTTTCATGAGGAATAAGGGATGTCTTGAAATCATGCTTTATTTTGAAATAAAATTGAAATAAGATATGCAATTTGCGTAGCACAAATTGTGCATCTTATTTGATTTTTAGAGTACCGTCTAGAGGTACTCCAAGAGATGCAACTTCAGCTACACTCTTAGGCTACGTCTACACTGGCCCCTTTTCCGGAAGGGGCATGTAAATTTCACGAGTCGTCGTAGGGAAATCCGCGGGGGATTTAAATATCCCCCGCGGCATTTAAATAAAAATGTCCGCCGCTTTTTTCCGGCTTTTAAAAAAGCCGGAAAAGAGCGTCTAGACTGGCCCCGATCCTCCGGAAAAGGGCTCTTATTCTTACTTTAATGCTTACTTTGAAGTAAGAATAAGAGCCTCCGGAAAAGGGCACGAGGTGAAACGAGGTGTACCGGTAGTTCGGAATAGGCACCCTAGTCTGAACTACCTAGTTCGAGCCCCGTGTAGCCGCGCTGCACGGGGTTCGAAGCAGCGGGGATTTAAAAATGGCGGCTCCCCGCTTATGCTAATGAAGCCCGGGAAATTCAAATCCCGGGCTTCATTAGCAAGTGCGGTATGCATACATTACCCTCCTAGTTCGAACTAGGAGGGTAGTGTAGACATACCCTACGATACCTGAATACCTTTGTAGTTAAAAGCATGTGGCCCATTTAGTTAAGTCTGTAACAACTGAATTCCTCCCTATGCCTTACACAGGTGGCAAAGGTTCCAAGATATTCTACATGTTTCCTTAGTCTATAAAGTGCTACCAGACCATTTGTTGTTTTTTTCTGGAACAGAATAACTCGGCTACCCCCTGAAGATTCTGTAATAAGGTTTGTCCTGATGCTGTGATGTCCTGTATTCTCTTACAGGTATACTTGTAACAGGTAGAGACATTCCATAAACACTATCAGTGACAAATCCTGAGCATAAAGTGATTTGTGCAAAATGTCATAAACTCACAGAGATCTTCCTTCAACCACCCATTATATTGATAAGTGATGTGGCATGCTGTTTGGCCATGTCTCCAGAATGGACAACCCTCCTGCCTCCCCACCCCTAGCACACCAGGTTCTCAATCTCTCCATCATCACACAAAGGGATGCATGACCGGACTAACAGGCATTGCCTGAAAGGCTGCCTGAGATCTATGGATCTGCAGGACTGAGCTAGAACTGGGAACTTCACTACATGATGCTTAGTGACCATGGTCGCTGGTGCTGACACAGCAGTCCTCGATACACAGTGTGACTTTGACTGACCAATTGATTCTGATGCCTGACAACATTTTCTCCTCTCCACAATGATGCACAATGTAATGTATTAATTTTTTTCTGCTTTTCACCCAGGTGTGGCTACTTCTCAGGGATCTAGTACAGCAGCGTGGAAGTACTCTGAAGGTGACGTCAACATGATGCATTTCAGAGCCTTGTGAAATTGTATTCACCGTGCACCTTTGACCACTTCATCTGCACGCTGCTCATTAATCCATCTCAAACTTCTGTCATTCCAAAATCTGCAACAGCTTCAAACAGCTTTAAAAAAAATCCTTTCCCTTCTATACCTTCTCACTCTAGCCTTTTAGATCAATATTGCTGCCGTTTTAATTAACTATTTATTTTAATGGGAGAGAAAATATATTTATTTTTATTCTCCTGTCATTCAAAACTAGAGGAACTTGTTTTGCCCAATATTGTCTCATTGGTCCAGAGTTGTTCAGGCTGGAATTGAAAGTTTCACAGCATGTTGAGTGACACAATTAGAAAATGTATAAAGAAAGCCTTATGCTGCAGTAGCTATGCTTGCTGGGTGCTTCAGTTCTAAGAAATCAGGTGGCTCCAAGACAAAATGTTCAGCTTCAGGCTGAAAGTGGTGTTCTTGTTGATCCTCCCTGTTGAAGAAACAGGCCAAGGTAGGGACTATTGCATTTTGGAGGTAAATGTTTGGTTGTGCAGGTGATGTTGGAGAGAGGACATTGGATTCATCAACAATGAGATGTTGTTCCAGTTAGAAGGATTGCTAGGAAGAGATGGGATCCATCTAACGAAGAGAGGGAAGAGCATCTTCATAGTCATGTTTGCCAACCTAGAGTGGAGGGCTTTAAACTAAGTTTGTTGGGGGATAGTGACCAAAGCCCTGAGGCAAGTGGGGAAGTGAGATACCGAGAAGAAACGCAATAAGGAGGATGCAACGGGGAAGCCTCCTGATTCATACTGAGAAAGTAGGCAATCGACTAGTTATCTTAGGTGCCTGTACACAAACTCAAGAAGCTGGGGAAACTAACAGGAAGAATCGGAAGTCCTGGAACTGTCAAGGTTTTAGGATAGGAGTAGAATAACTCACATGACTGGAGCACTGTTGTGGCTATAAACTGTTTAGGTAGGACACATGGGGGAGAAAAATTGGAGGAGCTACACTGCATGTAAGAGAACACTATGATTGCTCAGGGGTCCAGTATCAAACTGGAGAACAGAGAAACCTTGGCCAGAGCCAAGCATATGGGGTGTTGTAATTTGTGGTGTCTGCAGGTCAGCCCTAAATAACTCTTTTCCAGGAGCAAGAAAAGAAAGAGGGAGGAATTCTGAGTGCCAAGGCTCCTCTTGGGGGTGATGCAGCTCATACACCATCCTTTGCTAAGAGTGGCCTGTAGGCATCTAGCCCTACAGAAGTAAACTAAAGACCTTTGATACCCTATCACAACCAGTACAGTTGGAGTCCAGAGGCAGAGAAATGGTCTTCAAAACATGTATATGCTGGAGTCAGCAGGCCAAATTCTGCCCTCAGCGATAGATACACAGCCCCTAAACTCTGATGACAATGATATGAGTATAACATGTCAGAGAGACAATGTGGGTCAGGTAATATCTTTTATTGGAGCAACTTCTCTTAATTGAGAAGACATAAGCTTTTGAGCCACACAGAGCTCTTCTTCAGGTCTTCATTCTACAGTGTAAGCTATAATGAGGACTAGAGACTGGATAAATATCAGGTTAGAGCAGGACAGTGCAGAAGGAGACTGGCATTAAATTGATGCACCTTATTTTCCCTAGTGGGTCACCAAACAGGCCTTTGGAAAACAGATACGGCATTGCTGTGAATGAGTTACTTCAGGGATAATACTAGTCAACAAAGAAAAGATTCAATTTCAGAAAGTTTCATGGAATGAAAACATTAAACTAAAGCACACCAAATGTATAGAAGATGCTGGCAATTTAGCCCAGCTGCATACTTTGTTCTGCAAAGAGCCTACATGGCTTCCCATGCGTGACTGAGCTTCCTCCGCTGGCTTTTGATTGGCTTGGCTTTGTTTTTGAATGCAGGCTGGCTCTCTGCTTCCGCGATTTCACAGTGGCGTACAACCAGAATTAAATACTGACGTGTGATTGATTAAAAGCAAATAGCTACGGTCTCTGGAGGTGGCATTTTGTTTAATCCTGAAGCTTACTCCAGACCCACATCTCAGTGACTCGCAGAACTGGTAAACTCCACACATTTTGAAAGCAGGTAATTTTGTCTGCTTTCATTGGGATTTAAACGCATGGCTCTCCGGACAGAAAGATCCAAAGCATCCAGCTGCTTCATTACGGCATTATTTCAAATGGATTAGCTGCTTTGCCATTGCTGCTACTGTTGTTCAATTAAAGTCAGCTGACTCTGTGCCTAACATGTCATTATTTTGATGCTTCTCCATCTCTTCTCTCTCAGTTAATCCAAACCGCTGAAATGGTAAAGACATTGCATGGCAGGCACTACTTATCTCTGCAGGCTTTCTCCCCTCGCCAACCCTCCCCCCCCCCCCCCCAACCATCAGCGTAACCGTACTTGTTTGTTTATTTTTGTATGTATTAATAAAATTGACTTTTAAAGACATTGCAGGACTCCTGCATTGCCAGGCAATTGTATCTTTCTCAAATTAATAACCAACTCCAGAGAGTACAATTAGGTATGAGAAGCACGGTTGAGGAAAAATGCCTGAATTTGTCTAGTTTTTCATTAAATAACTGAAAAGCAATAGGCAACCCAATTATTTAAAAAAAGCAGCTGGAATCCTGCTTGGACTTGCATTTCTGTATAAAGTATTGTCTCTGCTATGAAACGCTTAGATGTATGAGGCCATTATTCTCAGTTTCCCTTCCCTTTATTTTTTTTTTTTTTAATGTGTATGTTTTTGTTACTTATCACTATAGGTTTCTACACCAATTGGTTAAGGTGTACATTCCATTATAAATGTTAATGTTAGGTTTAATTCAGATATAATTTTCAGTAGTGGGATGGATAAACGATGGGAAGTCTGAATAGCTTGTTGATTTCTTACATACTCATTGTGTCTGCACACAGGGCTGGATTACCCAATAGGCAGACTAAGCACATGCAAAGCAGGGGCACCAAAAAAAGGAGATTTTATGGTATAGTATTGTTTTAATTTTGAATTACATATGGGGGGGGGGCACCATAATCTTTTCAGTGCATAGGGCCTCTAAAGGTCTTAATCTGGCCCTGTGTGCATATATACAAACCAGCACTTCTTTATAACTAGGAGCTGGACAAATGTCATTCAAAATAATAAAACCACTTTATACTCATGGATGATGAAATTCACTAGTATGTACTGGGCCAGCTCTAAGTAGCTGCACCATTAAATCCTACCTTAGCAGCCACCAACAATTCACCCCACCGCACCATGCATTAAGCACCCAAATGTTTGGTGTTGGCCCTGTCTCTGTGCAGAAACACAAACTTTCATCATAGTTAGGCCTGGCAATTGTAATTTCCTTATAGAAGAATTACCAGAAGTGTTAATGTTACTGCATAGAATGCAGCAGCATATTTGTTTGACCACATATAAGCATATTATGGTAGCCCTATATTTTATTTTTGCATTGTCTCACTAGAAATTAGTGAACTGATTTTAAGTTGATTTTAGAGAGATTTTAGGCTTGCGAGGCTAAATAAAAAAAGAAGAGAAGGTAAGATTGCTCCATAGGGGAGGAGGTGAGGTAAACCTCAGGGAGGTGAAAGAGCTATACAAGACAATGTTGGTAAGAACAAATGTGTATAAACTGATCATGAATACATTTAGTAGTGAAATTAGAAGACTTCTAACCATTGGAAAAGTAAAGCTCTTTAACAGCCTCCCAATAGGAATACTGATGGTAACAGGCCTGATTAGATTTAAGACAGAGCTTGGTATATTTACAAGGTGGACTGTATGATGTGGTTGCCTGCAGGTCTAGAGGCCCAGAAAGTCCTTTCCAGTCCTATTTCTAAATCTCAGGTTTCAGGCCTTCTACTGATTGCCTATAGAAACCAGGAAGGAATTCTCTTCCAGAGTGTGTCTACACAGCAAAGTTATTTCAGAATAATGGCCATTATTCTGAAATAACGGTGCAAGCGTCTACACAGCAAGCAGTCTACTCAGACAGCTTATTCTGACTTCTGTAAATCTCATTCTACAAAGAAAAATGCTTATTCTGAAATAGCTTTTTCGAAATAAGACATATATAGAAGCTCCACTTCTGCTATTTCAAAATGGCCCTGGTAAGGTGCTATTCTAAGTTATTCCTCCTGGGGCTCTAAATTGAGATAGCATGTTTACATTAGGGAAACCTGTCTCGGACTAATTTTGAGGCTTCCCTGCAGTGTAGACATGCTATTTTGAAATACGCTATTTTGGAATAACTATTCCGGAACAGCTTATTTCAAAATAACTGTGCAGGGTAGACATAGACCCAGGGTATTCTGGAAAGTTGTTTTTTCACTCTTTCTGTAGCAAACCAAAATGACCATGGCTGGAGATGGAACACCAGGTGCTATGTGAGGCAATTCAAAGAATTTTCTCTCTCAGATGTTTTTCTGATGGGTGTTGCTCACTTGCTCAGGAATCTATTAATCTCCATTTTAAGTTTGTGAAGGAATTTCTCTTAGGTCAGATTGGAAGGGATCTGGGAATTTATTGCCATCCTCTGCAGTGTGGGAGGCAGTTTGTTTACTTGGGTCCTCTGAGTATATATAACCAAATCAATTCCCTGCCCTTGAGGGGTCTTGGATATTGGTGAACCTCAGTTCCTCCTATTCACTGCTTGTAGCACACAATAGTTTATACTGTAAATTATTGGACTGTAATACTTTAGTCTTATCCAGATTATTAAACTCCATAGCATAGTAAATGGGTGATATTCATTGGCATGTGATGTTCAGGAGCACAGAGTAGATGATATGGTGATCCTTTCTGGAGTTAAGCTCTAGGACAATGTTGAGATTAAAAATTTTTCATGGTGAATGTCTCGATTGCATTAGAGATTTCCTTCTTGAGCCTTCTCCCAATGAAAACTTGCACTCTGACACAACTTATCTTTCAGGGTTTTTGTTTTTTTAGGTGCACAGTCAATTGATCCTTTATTGCAATGCTGATAAACCATGAAACATTTCCCTATTGACAAGTGTTTCAGTCTCTACCCACCTACACTTAGGGAAGTGGGATTTTCCCTGAAAATGTCCTTTGAATGACCACTGTTGATCCCACACGTTAATTACTCATTTTGTGTGTCACATTCCCTCTCAAGGTCATGATTCAAAACTCACAGAACTCAGCAAAACGCATAACATTTCAATGTATGCTTTTGTTATATTAAACATCAAGCAGAAGGAGGGCGCTTTAAAAATAAAACAATCACTGATGATTCTTATTCAACACCATAATAGACACGTTTGTAATGAAAAGTAAAGCAATCTTGGAAACGACTGCAGACTTTAATACTGTGTGAACAATGGGCCTGACCCTGAAATAAAATGGGATTTTTGGCTGAAAAAGCATATACATAATAATAACTAGTTCTTATACAATGCTTTTCATTTGTAGAGCTCAAAGCATTTTACAAAGGAGGTCAGTACTGTTATCCTCATTTTACAAATGCAGAAAGTGACATGTCCAAGATCAGCCATCATGACAGAGCAGGAATTGAAATCAGTTCTCCTGTATCCTGTCCAGAGCTCAATACAGAAAGACACACAGATTATAGTTTCAAAATATCCCTTTGTTTAGTTTATCTGTTCCCTGAAAATTATGCAGAATGACATAGGTACAAACCTTAATGCACCACACAGCGAGAACAGCGAGTACTTATAGCCACAGTATCAATATTATGCATTGACAAGGACCACACCCTGATGTGTTTCTTTAGGACTGACTCAAGCAAAATTCCACTTCCCTCATATTAAAGAGTGCTGGATTTGGCTTATTGATCTTACATTGTGATCTGATCCAAAGCCTACTGAAGTCATTCTGTGGCTTTTCACTGTGCCTCAGTAGTCTTAGGATCAGTCCTTTGGTACATACATTCTCTATATATCTACAATTAATAAAATCAGGTTTTTCACTGAAGCCTAAGTTTATTACACCAAAACAAAGGTTTGGCACCTAAATAATTCAGACTGCCATACAAGATAGACAAATGCACACCTTTCTGGCATAAAACTACCTCACTCTAGTCTTTCTGGCCTGACGAAACTTCAAGTCCACACCTCCTAGCCAACAGAGAAGTAGTGATTTTTTTCCCAACAGGCCAACCTCTTATGCATTTTGTGTCTGCAAAGTAACATCTGGGACAATCAAACTTAGCTATTATAAAAATGAAGATTCTCCTACTATTACTTTAACGAGATGTTTTATTTAATGGTGCCCAATGTAAGCAGAAGCTGGCCTAAGAATGATTTTATTCAAATTCAATGTCCCAAGTATCTTATACTATTTCATATATAACCATCCAAAATGTAGTTCTATTTGGATAAAGACCATCACATTTATCGTTCTGTCACACACTAAACTACTTCGTTAGTTTAATTTGGATGATGATCTGCACTTTCTTTACTAACTTTTTGTTGTAAGAATTGGTATTCTCACAGCAACTCAAATATCCATCTGGTATAGAAGCAGCACAAAGCAGCTCCTTAACAAGATGCTAACCCTTTATTAAACATAGACAATTTAGAAGGAAGAATGAATGTAATCAGTATAGCAAGCTAGCCAGCTAGCCATTCTCTTGGCATCGAAAGCCACCAAGAGGTTCATCCACCATGGTATGGTTCTGGAGTGCTTGGTGGAATTGGGTATCAGAGGCACTGTTTTGCGTGGTTCTGGTCTTACCTGTCAGGAAGCTTTCAGAAGGTGGCACTAGGAGGCTGCTACTCGATCCCATGGCTATTTTGTTATGGGGTCCCACAAGGTTCCATCTTGTCCCCTCTTCTGTTTAACAGCTACATGAAACTGCTGGGAGAGATCATAAGGAGATTTGGAGGATGATGCCATCAATATGCAGATGACACCCAATGCTATTTCTCTGTGACATCGAATCCTGGTGTGGCGGTGACTGAACTGAACCAGTGTCTGGAGGCGGTGATGGACTGGATGAGATCAAATAAGCTGAAGCTGAATCCAGATAAAACAGTGGATCAGGAAGCCATCTGACTCAGAATGTGATATGTTACCTGTTCTGGATGGGGTCACATCCCCCTGAAGGAACAGGTGGCAGCTTCGGAGTCCTCCTGGACCCTTTTCTAGCATTTGAGAATCAGATTTCCTCAGTGGCCAAGAGTGCTTTGGGCAGCTTTGGCTGATCCATCAGCTGCAGCCCTTCTTGAGTAAGAATGACCCAGCCGCAGTGATTCATGCTCTTGTCACATCCTGATTGGACTACTGCAATGCGCTTTATGCAGGGCTTCCTTTGAAAAGTCTTCAGAAAATTCAACTGTGGTGCTTGACGGACTGTCTCCTCCTGTATGAACCTGTCCTGGGATTCAGATCAGCTGGGGAGGCTCTGCTCTGTGTTCCCCCACTTATGGAGATAAGGCTGACATCTATACAGAGCAGGGCCGTCGCAGCTTTTGGTCCCAGGCTATGGAACTCCCTCCCCCAGGACATTCGCCTGGCGCCAACCTTGACATTGTTTCAGCGCCAGGCTAAAGCCACCACTTTTTACTCTTGCGTTTACGGTGCGTGTGTGTGTGTGTGTGTGTGTGTGTCACCCCTCCACTTGGTGTGTCTTAGTAGGTTTTATGCCCCCTTTGGGGGGTCTTTTATTCTACTTTTTTATATATTGTGTTTTAAAATTTTGTAAGCCACCTCGGATATTTTAAATAGAGAGGCAGGGTTGAAATATCATATATATAGTAGCCCAATGTCTGAGAGTCTGTAACGCTGAAATGCTGGCTATTCCCTCTGGGTGGCCCATGCTGCATGGGGAGTGCAGGGCCCAAACGGCCACTTGCACCGCTTGCTCCCCCGTGGCGGCCCAGCTGAGCGGCGCAGAAGTCAACCGAGCACCATGGCAGGAGGTGAAGGGGGACGAGGCAGTGACATGCGGCGTGACAGCAGCTCCAGGCCCTGACCCCTGGCCGTGAACGTCACCGCCCCGCCCCCCTTTGCCCCCCGCAATGGCACTTTGCTGACTTCTGCACCGCTCAGCCAGGCTGCCACGTGGGAGCAAGTGGCACAAGCGACCGTTTGGGCTCCACACCCCCCACGCAGCACGGGGAGTGCGGCGCCCAAACGGCCATTTGGGCTCCGCGGTTCCCCAAGTAATAGGCAGGAGGGGGAGGAGAAGAGAAAAAGAGAGACAGAGAAAGAGGCAGGAGGCAGAGGAGAGCTGAGAGAGAGAGAGAAGGGGGGAGACAGGAGGAGGAGGAGAGAGAGAGAGAGAGAGACGGAGCGAGAGACCCGAAGGCTCGGGAGAGAAGACTGACGTGGAGGAGAGACCTGAAAATCCCGTCTTATGATGGGCTAATTGGCTAGTTTTAAAATAAACTTCTTTCTATCAGTTCCCAGATAAATGCAGTTTCCAATAAAACAGACTTTATTTAGCTTGCAGGGGACAAGTAAATAAACAAGTTTACCGGTTCAATAACATATGGTGTAAGCTTCAGGCTAGTGGTGATATGTTGAAACATCCAGGGCATTCTGTTATAAGCCAGGGACCTACATTTGGTAACGTCTGGAAACTTGTAGATCTGCTAAAAATGTCAGGCTAGCTCCACTGGAATTTTTTTAAAGAGCCATCTGTTATATTCCATAAATAATTTCACTTCTAAACCTATTTTACAATTCTTAGATTTCATTCTTATACGTCAGTGGGATGAATTTGGAGTTACAGATCAGCACACAAGATAAGGACATCGGTAGCAATGAGGTGGGAGAGTCAACTGCCCTTGCACGAACTGAGGACTGCTCCAGTCCCCACATCCCACTTAATCAGTTAATTCCTGACTCTGCAACTGACTTTATGTGCAACCTTGGACAAATCCCTTACATTCTCTGCAGCTCAGTTTCCCCATCTGCAATGCTGCAGTTATAGGATGAAGAGTACTATGAATATGATTAAGAACATTTGTAAAAGCATATGTAGATCCCCAGATAGGAAGTGGTGATTATGGGTGGGGACGGCACCACAGCCTACTAGTAAGGTCACAAGACACTTCTTATTAAAAGGCACTGTTTTCGATTGCTGATCATTTTGCCAATTTTAACTGTTTAGGCTGAAATTTCCCATGCTGGCTGTTTGCCTCCAGGTGAGTTTGAAAAACATCAGCCAAAATGGTTGAGCCATTTCCAAGATTAAGGCCTGTCACAAGGTGTACCAACCCAGCACTGGACTTGTAACGGGTAACCATGACTACCTGGCCAAGAGAGCTCCACCCCACAGCCCTGCAGGGCATGCTCCACCTGAAGGACAGGTATAAAGGCTTGTGGAGCAGCTCAGTCAGGTCTGAGCACCGTGGAGGAAGGAGCTGCTGTCAGAGCTCTGGAGGGAGAGCTATGGACGGACTAAACTGCAGAGGCCAGTCAGCAGGGAATGGCCAGAGAAGCCCACAGCTCAGTGGAAACTGGAGAAGAAGCTGACCACGGTGAGTCTGGTAGGAAGTAGCCCAGGGCGGGGATCTGGCTCCCCAAGAGCTCAGTGGGTTTGAGGTAGATTCCTCACTGAGCTAGTAGTGAGACACGCTCATCACTGACCTCCCTCCCTCCTGCCGTACTCCACATGCATTATATGGTTACTGTATTTTATATCAAGACTCTCTTCAATAAAGGTTAGATAGTGGCATTTACGCCTGCAGGGGCTCTGTGTGAGAAGTGGTGTGAAGATGCATCATCCCAGGAAAAGCAACAGTACCTGAGGCAAACAGAACTACTGCTAGAGGTGCTCATTGCCCATGGAGGTATTGCACTTGGCTCCGTCCATTAGGAACAGGTAATCAGTTAACGGATAAGCATCACTCTTACTGGGTGATGCTTACTAGATAATGGTTAACAATTGCCGGGGAGCAGCCCCCCACACATGACCCACCACGGGTGGAGGGCTGCTCCAGCCGTGCCAGGCTCACTGTGCCATGAGACCAGGCAGCCCCATGCAAAGTGGGGCAGGGGAGCTGGCAGTAACTACTGGGTCGGGGAGCCAACAGCCCTTGCACGAGTTGAGGACTGCTCCAGCCCCCACATCCCACTTAATCAGTTAAGTAGTTAAACCTAAGGTTTAACTGGTTAACTGAGTATACAGGGGTTTATATCCCTAATTATAATAGCAAAGATTGCTCCCCCTTACTCCATATTTCAAATGATCTGCTCCAAAGGGAGAACAGGGAATAAGAAATATCTGTACTTTCCATAGGAAGGGGACTGCTATAGAAGAAAGCCTAATGCCTATGAATGCAAAAGGGGGGGTTTAGGCTTCTTGCATGCTCCTTCTGTCTGACTATGCAAGAGGCACCTCAATCATTCCCCATAAGACTGTAGTTTGATGGAATTTTTATCTTCATTTTGATTTTTTTTCTCTTCTAAGCATTATTTTCCATGTAATTTTTAACAGGACCCCCTACCGGTCTGTGAACCACAGATTGAAAGCCACTGGACTAAAGCAAAGAGGTGCTCCTTCTTACTGAACATTGTATGCATTGAAATAAATCGTGTAAAATCTTTAAGTCATAAAACCATTAGCTAGCACTATTTTAATTAAGACCTTCTGTTTCGATTATCCCTTTTGATATAGATTTCCTCTCCTTTAACCTCTGCAGTGTTCCACTCTTTGCAAAGTCACAAGCCAGAGTCTTGGCACAAATATGCAGTTGTGGACAAGAGCGTGTGTCAGTATCTTTTTAATCTGGACCATGTCTGGTACTTGGCATGCACTCCTTTCAAAGCTAGACTGTGCACACACAATCTACACACACTTATTCTGTGTGATGATGTCAAGGGAAGATGAATTTTAAACATGATCTCAGCCCACAGTATTACCATTTTTTTTCTAGCAGTGATGGTAAGCAAGTGCTAATTAAATTGGCACAAATAAGAAAAAAAATCTTCCTAATTCCTTAATTCCACCAGTTTAGCTACTCTTGATTCCACAAACTACTCCTCCCTTTCTCCTATGAGACTTAAAGGCCAAGTAATTGTACTAACCATTACCTTACATTGTTTTAGTTACATTCATTCATTCTGGAAAAGAAATAGTATCACATAATTTTGATTTCAGAGCAGCAACAAGAAAAACACGGTGAATTCAGTTTATGAGCAGACCATAGGGTTACATGTATCTACATGAAACCACAGAATAATTTCAAATGAACTCATTCATTTTAATAAAAGTATATTGACAAACAATTTGCAAAAGTAAAAGAGCAAAATTGTTTTAAGAAGTAGTTTACCCAACTCTGTTTCTATTCTATTTTTGCCTGAACATTTAATTTCACAAGACACTTCATTATACAACATTATATTTAAAGGTACTGGCCACATGGAAATAAATATAAATTCAGCAGACTTGTCTAAAAAAGATCCTATTTTTACAATCTTTCTGTAGACATTTCCTACATAGGTACTGCCATTTTGAAAGATGAGGAGAAAATTGATCCAAAATTACTTGTTCTAATTTTGGCACATGCTAAATTACAGTTAATAGCCTGAAGCAGTATCAGTCAATGTTAAGATGGGCATTTGACCATTTATTTTTCCTGGTCAAAAGTCTGTAGATACATGGGAATGACAGCCCTAAGCATTACTTCAGATCTAATAAGAATCAAGAGTTTTTCATAGCCACTGCAAGCAAGAATGCAATGCAAAGCATTGTGGGTAGTGGCACTAACAACAACGTGTTAGAAAATAAGGTTAATTTTAACAAATTCAGAAGATTCCAGTTTTTATGGCTTTGCATAGGTCTTCAACAAGTGGTTTTGTAACCACTTCCCCTTCCTCCCATCTTTTTTTTTTAAGTTGTAGGTCGAAATCCAGAGGTACTGGAACAATTTGTATTAGTGCTGTGGGCACTGAGAGCCACTGACTGAAACAGTAATACCTGTAAATGATAGATTCTACTTTACACTCGGAATGTGGCAGCAGCCACATAACCCATGTCTAGATTTATTCTGGATCTAGAAAGTAAACTTTATTGAATGTTTGACATTTTTTACATTAATTTAAGGGCAGTCTCAGGGGAGGCTTGTAATGTTGCATTTCAAAACCTAGACACATTATGCTTTGCTTTAACTAAGATGGTGCGGGCTTGATTCTCCACTCATGGAAGTCAAAGGAGTAAATGGTATAAATTAGAAAAGAATCAAGCCCCGTACTCTATGTTTAAAATACACACATTGGTTTGGTACTAAATAGCTGCATATTGAGCCATTATCCTTAACCTTTTGTCATCTTGCATTTTCAAAAGAACATAAGCCTCAGAGGGGTAGCCGTGTTAGTCTGTAACTGAAAAAACTTAAAAAACAATAATTGGTCCTGCAGCACCTTAGAGATGAGCAAAAAATGTAGATGATGGTATCATGAGCTTTCATGGACACAACCCACTTCTTCATGAGCAAGGGGTTCCCTCTGGACTCCTTTCTCCATTCATCTGAAGAAGTAGGTTGTGTCTACAAAATCTCATGTAACTATCATCTACATTTTTGTTAGTTTCTAAGGTGCTGCAGGACCATAAGAACGGCCGTACTGGGTCAGACCAAAGGTCCATCTAGCCCAGTATCCTGCCTTTCAACAGTGGCCAATACCAGATGCCCCAGAGGGAAGGAACACAATAGGTATTCATCAAGTTATCCCTCTACTGTCAACCATTTCCAACCTCTGACAAACAGAGGCTAAGGACACCATTCCTCCTCACCGTGGCTAGTAGTGATTGATGGACCTAACCTCCATGAATTTTATCTAGTCCTTTTTTGAACCCTGTTAAACTTCTGGTCTTCGCAACATCTTCTGGCAAGGAATTCCACAGGTTTATTGTGCACTGCATGAAGAAAAAATTCCTTTTGTTTGTTTTAAACAAGCTACTTATTAATTTCATTTGGTGACCCCTAGTTCTTATGTTATAGGAACAAGTAAAAAACTTTTCCTTATTCACTTTTTTCCATACTTGCCATGATTTTATAGACCTCTATTGGATTCCCTTAAGTCTTCTCTTTTCTAAAGTGAAAAGTCCCAGTCTTTTTAATCTCTCTTCATATGGCACCGTTCCAAATCCCTAATCATTTGTGTTGCCCTTGTATGAACCTTTTTCCAATGCATATATATATATATATATATATATATATATATATATATATATATATATATATATATATATATAGCTGAGGCAACCATGTTTTATATGCAGTATCATGGGTTTATTTTTTCCTATCTTGTGAAGGACACTGACACACAATTCTATTCTTTCTGGCCATGTCACTTTCTACATGCTAGCATGTATGGGTCAATTTTCACAGCAAAAAAGGTCCCAAGACAATACATAATACACTGCAGGACAATTTAAGATAACAGCATATAGATGTTCCACTTGAAATAACTTAAAATAATTTTGCCAGATAATGTATTTTAAAAGTTTTATTAATCACAGAATTAAATTGGCCTATATTTTCAACACCTCTAGTAAACTTGGGAAAATATTCCAACTAGTATTGTCAAACTGGTGAAAGATCATTGGGAGAAAAGGTGAAAGAAAGCCCCTTCTCATCCTTTAAGCTATTTAGGGAAAATGTACTGACAATAGGATGACGTTGAGAGAAGCGTACTTGTTTTCTTCCACAAAAACATGGTCACCCTTTTCAGGGTCTCTCCTCCCTATTGAGTACATGTTGCTGCTTCTGACATTTTCACTGATTTACATTAAGCATCAGAAATCAGAGTTCCCATTTTACCTCTTTCTTACACAGGACTTGTGGTTTCACATCCAAACACCTTAGTTTCCTGAACTGGGGCTTGAAAGTGAATTATAAGGTGAAAAAGCAAAGTGCATGCTTGAGTCTATCCTTATTCAGGAAAGCTCGGAAGCAGGTACTTAACTGTAAGCAACTCCATAAGGTCTTGATCCTGAATCAGTGAAGACCATAAGAGCTTTGCTACTGACTTCAAATGCTTAAAGTACTTTCCTGGATTAGGGTAGGAATGAGGAAATTTTTCATCACAATATAATAGAGTTTCAATTGCGTACTTCTCTGAAATCATATTTTGCATCTTAATATTCTTTGCCTCCTATTTTTCAATCTGCTTCTGTTTCTTTTTGTTCTATTTGCTCAGGTTTTTCCTTTGATTTTTCTTTTTCTTTTTCCTTCAGCCTACATCTCACTGTATCTCTCTCCCTTCATCTCTCTAGATCAGGTAACTAGGATCTTTATCTTCACTCTTTGATTTCATAGCTCTGGTGGAATTATTCATGTCATGCAAGTTAAGTACTGTGATAAGCTAATAAGAATTTATATATCTCTTCCTACCGTCTCTATACTTCACTGCTGATGAATAAATTGCTCCTGAAATACTTGATACATCACTATTATTTGTAATGGTCACCTCCATTTTCTTTTGAATATGATTTGGACTAGAGGCATTGGCAAGCAGCAGTATGAAGAGAAGATCCCCTAGCTAATTCAGACTCCTCTATATCTCCATTTAGTATTGCTATTTCTGCCATTTTAGGGAGTAATCAAATGCACTTTAGAGACTTTTAATTTAATGGGGGGGATAAACATTCTTGTTAGATGCTTATCAATGAATTAGTTGGTAACTGTTATTCCTGGAGTTTAGGGAATTCCTGATAATAAAAATTCTCTAGCTTAGAACATTTGTGCCACAAACTTAACCCAGAGCCCAAGGCTACGTCTACACTGGCCCCTTTTCCGAAAGGGGCATGCTAATTTTAAACTTCGTAATAGGGAAATCCGCGGGGGATTTAAATATCCCCCGCGGGATTTAAATAAAGATGTCCGCCACTTTTTTCCAGCTTGTAGAAAAGCCAGAAAAGAGCGTCTAGACTGGCCCGATCCTCCGGAATAAAGCCCTATTCCGGAGGATCTTTGAAGTAGGAATAAGAGATCTCCGGAAAAGGGCTTTATTCCGGAGGATCGGGCCAGTCTAGACGCTCTTTTCCGGCTTTTCTACAAGCCGGAAAAAAGCGGCGGACATCTTTATTTAAATCCCGCGGGGGATATTTAAATCCCCCGCGGATTTCCCTATTACGAAGTTTAAAATTAGCATGCCCCTTTCAGAAAAGGGGCCAGTGTAGATGTAGCCCAACAGTATACCTGTCAGCCTATTTCAGGCCCAAACCCCAGCTAACTCAAAGTATGAGCTGTTTTAGTACAACATTTTGCAAGGAAAAGTCTGACAAATAACAAAATCTATCAGGACCCCATCTGGTAGTCCCTGAAAACTCCAGACTTTTCACTAGTGCAAAACTTCCATTAGGCAGAAAATATCAGGCCAGGAGTGGTCAATGGCTATGTCTAGACTGCAGGCTTCTTTCGAAAGAGGCTCTTTCGAAAGCATCTTTCGAAAGAGCCTCTTTCGAAAGAGCGCGTCTAGACTGCAGGTGGATCTTTCGAAAGAGAAATCCGCTTTTTCGAAAGAGAGCACCCAGCGAGTCTGGATGCTCTCTTTCGAAGACAGCCTCTTTACATTGAAGAACGCCTTCTTTCGAAAGAGGAACTTTCGAAAGAAGGCGTTCTTCCTCGTAAATTGAGGTTTACCGCCATCGAAAGAAAAGCCGCGTTCTTTCGAAATAATTTCGAAAGAACGCGGCTTGAGTCTGGACGCAGGGGAAGTTCTTTCGAAAAAAGGCTACTTTTTTCGAAAGAACCCCTGAGTCTGGACACGGCCAATAAGAAATACCTTTGAAAAAGGGATCAGCAAAAGAGTTTTTAGGTATTAAAAAGGAAAGGGTGGTCTAAGATAGATTTCAAGGAGAGTGAGTGCCTCTTCTTTGGGATTGCCAACACTGAAGTATAATGTGCTTTTGACCCAACAGGTTATGACAGGATCTTTAAAAAGAGATACTATCAGAGCAAATATGCATATGCAGTGCAAGTCAAAATTCCCTCTTTCTTTCTCTCTTCCTTAAAAAGAAAGAAATAAATTCCTATGTTGAACTTCAGCAGCTAAGCTTCTAGGACTGACAGCAGTGCATCTGTATTTTATCCAGAAAGCAGATCCCATAGGTAAGAGTTGTAGCATGAGTGACCTGAAGTTATAACTCACGAAACATTGCTGTGATCAGGCAGTTGCAAAGATTAATGTCAACTAAACCTTAAAATAAACATTTAGCTCACTCTGAAATGAAACATTTTGTTACAGGACTGTCTAAATCCATTGTTTCAATCCAAAATGTCAAAATGAATCATCTCACTACTTTTAATGGAATTTTGTTTTGGAATTTTTCATTGTGCAGAGTATTCCACATTTTTACCCCCAGTCTGAGAAGAAAACAAACATCAAAATACCCAATTTGTGGCAGAGGGGAAATTCTCATTTTCTAGTCATCTCTATTAATAAGTTCTAGCAAATGGCTACAGCAGAACCTCTGAAATGGAGGTTGTCCATATCTCTGAACAAAATGTAGTTCTGGCTTCAGTCTTTCATACCCCACGCCAGGTTCCAGAGGCATCTGTAAGGGGCTGAGTCATATATGTCCCCTTGAGACTATAACCTGATGGGCTGTCATACCACTTAGTCTTCCTGCTTGACCTCTGGGGTGCCCCACCATCCTGTGTTGCTGATCCAGAAGCTTTGTGTCCCCCAGTAAAGGCACAGATTTGGGACAGCAGCTCCCAGCAGCGTAACACAGATACTGATTACAGCTCAGTACTGGAAGGGCTCAGTTACAGGTACTTGATAGCACACAAGAGCACAGCCCCAGTGGGATCAAAACCTCAAATAAAATCCATCTTACTCTGTATAAGATGTTACGCAGAGGAAACTCATAAAGTTCACTCCCTTTATGAATGACAAAGAAACATGCACAGCTGTTATGTGTCGTCCCTCAGGTAACAATTATTTATGGTGGGTTTGATAATAAATAGAAGTGATTTTATTGAGTATAAAAAGTAGGATTTAAATGGTTGTAAGTGATGACAGACAGATAAAATTAAGTTAGTAAGACAAAATAAACAACACATGTCAGCTGAGCCTGATACTCCAATAAAAATTGTTGCAAATCATAATGTCTCACCTTAGGCCTTATTTTAAATAAAAGTTTTTCAGAACAGAGCAGATTTTTTTTCTGACCCGGGTCCAACAGCTTCTCCCCTCATGAGAGTTCTTTTCTTTCTTTCCTCCTTTCATGTGTCCTACTGAGGTGGGGAGCTGTCTATGAAGCTAGCTGAAGACCATCATTGTTGGTTTCCCATTCCTTAAATAGGATTTCCCCAGGTGGAAAGTCTTTTTCCTATTCTCCCCATCCCTAAGGAAAAATACCAAAATCAAGATGGATCCCAGCATCAGGTGTCATGGTCCCCTGTCTTTGTAGGACCAACCACACGTTAGGCTTACAAGAAAAACAAGATGATTCACAGATCCTTGTCTTGAGTACAGGACCATTAAATTTCTTAAGAACAACTAATAGCTTTCACTAGAAGACGTGGTTTACACTTTATATTTCATAAAGCTGATAAATCTACATATAGATTCACCAGCACCAATCCAGAGAGATGATGCAGACTTACCCAGCACAGACAGCTTTATGTACTTAGGCAGCAGCATCCGCCATGATGGAGGCACCAAGGATGACATCCAGAGCAGACTAAGTAAGGGCCAGAAATGTCCTCAGGAGTATGAACAATGTATGGAGATCTACACAGTACAGTGCCCACATTAAGCTTAAGCTGTACCAGAGCTGTGTCACATCAACACTACTATAAGGATCAGAGTGCTGGCGGATGACAGAGTGCAATGCGCTCATCGCCAAGCTCTCATCCTTTCACACCACCAGCCTTCGTAGGATAGTTCGCATCTTTTGGCCGAAAAAAATCTCCAACCACGACCTGCTCCTGCAATGCCACCAGGAGGACATGACCACTATCATTATGAGAAGACACTGGAGATGGATAGGGCATGTGATGAGAAGGGAGGCAGACGCCATTGTAAAGGTAGCACTTCACTGGACGCCTGGAAACATGGGAGGCCCAAGACAACATGGCAGTGTACGGTTGAGGCAGATATGAAGCGAATGAACTACAACTGGGAAACACTGGAGAAAATGGCCAAAGACAAACAAAAATGGAGAACCTTCATTGCTGCCCTACACACCAGTGGGTGTAATTGGCATTAACTTAAGTGTAGTACTTTGCACTTATCTTTATTGAATTTCATTTTGTTGGTTTCAGACCAATCCTCCAACATGTCAAGGTTTTGAACTCTGATTCTATCTTCTAAAGTGCTCAAAACATAATGGAGTTGTTCCTAATATCCAGCTTAAAGTTTCCTTTGTACTTAAACTCAGTTTTCCAACCTCCCAATCCTGAAGCTTCATTTGAATTAGACTGTGGGAGAAAGACTTCTTGGATCAGGGTCTCCATATATTGAAACACCTCATTAACTACCTCCACCATAGACTTCAAGAGGTTGATGTCAGGTCTTTTAGGGTGTGTCTGTTATTTCGAAATAACTATGCGAGTGTCTACAAAGCAATTTTGTTATTTCAAAATTATTTTGAAATAATGGGAGGCTTATTCCAACTTCTGTAAACCTCATTCTATAAAGAATAATGCCTATTACGAAATAGCTATTTTGAAATAAGGTGTGTGTAGATGCTCCACTTCTGCTAATTCAAAATAGCCCCTCACCAGGGCCATTCTAAGTTATTCCTCCTGGGGCTCTAAATTGAGGTAGCACATCTACATTAGGGAAGCCTGCCTCAGACTAAGTTTGAGGCTTCCTTGCAGTGTAGACGTGCTATTTTGAAATAAGCTATTTTGGAATAACTATTCCGGAATAGCTTATTCTGAAATAACTGTGCAGTGTAGGGCTGTGTCTACACTGGGCCACTTATTCCGGAAAATCAACCGCTTTTCCGGAATAAGCTGCAAGCTGTCTACACTGGCCCTTGAATTTCCGGAAAAGCAACGATGCTCTACTGTACAAAATCAGCCGCTATTCTGGAAAAACTATTCTGCTCCCGCTCGGGCAGAAGTCCTTATTCCGGAACACTGTTCCGGAAAAGGGCCAGTGTAGACAGCCCAGTAGTCTTTTCCGGAAAAAAGCCCCGATCGCGAAAATGGCGATCGGGGCTCTTTTCCAGAAAAGCACGTCTACATTGGCCACAGACGCTTTTTCGGAAAAAGGGCTTTTCCGGAAAAGCAGCCTGCCAATGTAGACGCTCCTTTTCCAGAAAAACTGAAAACGGAACAGTATTCCGTTTTAAGCAGTTCCGGAAATTCATGTCAGTGTAGACACAGCCTTAGATGTAGCCTCAGGGTGTGTCTACACTGCACCATAACTCGAAATAAGATACGCAATTTGCATATCTTATTTCAAAGCTATTTCAAAATAACTTATATCATCATTTGGTGCTGTCTACACAGCAGCACATTTCAAAATAAAGTGCTATTCCAAAACTTCCCTTACTCCTCATAGAATGTGGTTTACAGGGACGTTGGAATAGCGAGCCCAAAATAATGGGCTTGCTGTGAAGACACAGGATAGCTATTTCAGAATACTCCAGTATCCCAAAATAGTGTTGTAGTGTAGATGTAGCCTTATTAAACTCAGTTTATTTCTAACCACCTTGTTCCCCTTTGCTACCAGCTCCACACTTCTGGATTTTGCTTTTTGTTTTGTATTTTTTGTTTAATGATTTGATTGTCATTCTTTTGACAGAGTAGTTGATCCTTTCGTGGGCCATTGTTCTGATTTATATTTTAAACTTGGTTCAACACATTGTTTAAACATGATGTTGATAGAATAAATATACAAAGTTAAAGCAACTGATTTAGGTTTGCACTACACTTATAGACACAGGAACAAGTTTAGATAGATACATTCATTATTAAAGTGATTATATGCTAATCCCCACTTTATAGAAGCTTTACAAAGAATTTTTCTCCCAACCCGTTTGTACATGACGTTTTCGGTCATATCTCATTATAAATGTGTTCCTTTCCAGCTTCCTATCAATGGTCAATGTCCTCAGTGATACTTGCTCAACTCTGGGAATAAGAGTTGACATTTTCTGAGTTAACTAGGGGATGCAGTCACAAATTATGGATCCTTATGGACCAATATTTTTGGTTGCAGGAGCAGTGAAAAAACAAATGTAGCACTGACCCATGCACAGTTCCAGCATGTTACTTTCTCAGTTACAGACATTTAATGTTTTGTTTCTAAAGAAAGAGATTTAGCATCTAGGATCCTAACTCTCAGTAGATCATGCCAATTTAAAAGCAAGAGTGCATAGGGAGACACAAGCTAGTTCTGCTCAAGCTAGTACACCAAAAACTGCAAGACAGTCAGGGGCAGCAAGATAGGTGGTGGCTTGGACTAGCTACCCACATATATATCTAGGGGATTCAGGTTGGATTGTACTTAGATGGCTAACCTGTGTGTATAAGATTTGCTGCTATTTTTAGTATGCTAGCTTGAGCAAACACAGCAAGTGTCTGGCTACTCATATTAGGAAATATACTCCCAGCAGCTGTCAAATTTGGAGTCCAAATTGTTTAGCAGTATGGCTATAAGATATGTGGGCTTTTTGAAAGGGAAAATTTAACACATAGGGACAGATTCACCCCAGTGATGTTCAACCAACTTCATGGAGTTACACCAGTAATTAATTTAGCCCATTATTTATATCCCCCACAAGCCAATGAGCAGTGCACAGTCAAACTTTGTCAGCAGAATTTACAGAGCAATGTAGCTAGAGTGATTATTTGTGTGCACGTACTCTGTGTTCCCATTGTCTACTGAACGTTGGATTTGCCCTTGAATCTTATATAACCTCACATTATACCCAGCTAAAGAGCCATTTTGATTCCATTTGCTAGTGCCATTTTATTCATTGGCTTGTTTTGAAATAGTGGCTACTTTCCTCTTCATAGCCAGCAGTCTTTTCATTTGTCCATTGCGTGATGATACAGAGACTAATTTTAAAATCTGATTTAAAACAATGACTAGTGCTCAGACTTATGGAGCTGTTCCTCTCTCTTCTGGTTCAATCGCTTCTAATTTTTCCAGATCATTTCATTTCTTTCCTATGTCCTTGTGCTGAACAGTAATCTTTCTCTTGGTTGTTCCTTCAGATTAATGCCAAACATGAAAAAGTAGTTTGAATGGAAAGTCTTCCTACATATTCAGTTCTTCAGAGCAACACTCAGATTTTGTCGCTTGCTGTTCGAATCCATTAATTGTTCTATGGGTCAGCTCTCAAGAACCTAACATTTGTCTGTCCAAAACATACAAAAATCCATAGATTCACTGTACTTTTTAGTGCTATTTCCTCTTCCTACAGGGATCTTTGTATCAAGTTCTCCAGCATTGTGCCATACACGATCCACAACAAATACCTTCTGACAAACCAGCTAAATGTCTAGTATCTTTTATATCTCCTGTTATTACATAAAAGATGCCACTCACAAGCAAACACAAGCTCTTCAATCCACAGAAAAATAATTATAGATTTAATTTCAACATACTCAGAGTCTGAATGAATGCTTCCATTACAGCCACCTGGAATGGAAACCCCAGTTGTGACTATGTAAATATAGTTTGCTCCTGCTTTGCTTAGATGTGTTAGATATTCAGCTGATGGAATATTGTATTGCTCATTGTAATCAGCTTGGCTGGTGTTGAGTCACAAATTGTGTTAACACTAATTGCGATGTCTGCAATTATTGTGGGAATACAAAAGAAGAAACGCTGTGCTTAACCTTTCACAAAGGAGAGAGACACTGTCAGTATAAACAAGCTTTGATGGACAGAGGCTCCACTTCCAGAGCCCTGTGAGATTAAGCTGGGGAGCGCAGGACTCTGAGCAAGCAGGCTACATGCTCTCCAGGCGTAAACTCTAAGACTGGTTCAACCTGTTTCTCCTTACTGTTTCAATGATAGAGCTAACGGGGCTAGAGATGATGACCTACTGAGTTCTCTTCCAGCTTTACAATTCTATGATAGGCTCCTTAAGGAGTCTCTTATTATCTACATTTACTCTAGTGGATGCTGCAATTTCTCAAAGCTGGACTGTGCTTTGGGTCAACTGTTGAAATCACTGAGGGTATGTCTACACTACCCCGCTAGTTTGAACTAGGAGGGTAATGTAGGCATACCGCACTTGCAAATGAAGCCTGGGATTTGAATTTCCCGGGCTTCATTTGCATAAGCGGGGCGCCGCCATTTTTAAAACCCCGCTCGTTCAAACCCCGTGCAGCGCGGCTACACGGGGCACGAACTAGGTAGTTTGAACTAGGTTTCCTAGTTCGAACTACCGTTACTCCTCATTCCACGAGGAGTAACGGTAGTTCGAACTAGGAAGCCTAGTTTGGACTACCTAGTTCGTGCCCCATGTAGCCGCGCTGCACGGGGTTCGAACGAGCGGGGTTTTAAAAATGGCGGCGCCCCGCTTATGCAAATGAAGCCAGGGAAATTCAAATCCCAGGCTTCATTTGCAAGTGCGGTATGCCTACATTACCCTCCTAGTTCAAACTAGCGGGGTAGTGTAGACATACCCTTGGAGCTGAAATCACTAGGTTTGGCCCAGTGTGTGGAGCCAAATCCACCACAATCTGGCAGAAACAGTGAGCAGATGGTGACTTAGAACCAACAAGTTGGTGGCGGAGAGATGCAATGAATGGCCATCAAAATGGTGGCATGATAAGTGGCTCGCAGAGCAGCAGCAGCACGATGAGCAGCCAGCAGAATAGTGATACAAAGGCATAATGAAAGGCCAGCAGGGTAGCGAGAGACAGGTGAAATGAATGGCCAGCAAAGCAGTACCAGAGAGCAGTGAGCAGGTGGATGGCACATGACCAATGGAGTAAGATGCCTCTTTACCTCCCTCCACTTGGGATGGAAGGTGAACTCTGCAGATGCTCCTCTAAACTCTGGGGCTGTGTCTACATTGGCAAGATTTTGCACAAAAGCAGCTGCTTTTGTGCAAACACTTGCTGCCTGTTTACGCTGGCTGTGAGTTCTTGCACAAGAACACTGATGTGCTAATGTACGAAATCAGGGCTTCTTGCACAAGAACTATGACGCTCCCGCTCAGGAATAAGCACTCTTGCGCAACTGTTCTTGAGCAAGAGGCCAGTGTAGACAGGCAACATGAATTTCTTGTGCAAGAAAGCCTGATGGTTAAAATGGCCATTGGAGCTTTCTTGCTCAAGAGAGTGTCTACACTGGCACGGATGCTTTTGCGCAAAACCACATCTCTTGCACAAAAGCACATGCCAGTGTAGAAGCTCTCTTGCGCATATACTTTAACGCAAAAACTCTTGCGTTAAAAGTATTTGCGCAAAATCTTGCCGATGTAGACGTAGCCTGGGTCTGCCCTGACCATGGGCAACAATTGTGAGTGGGGTGTAGAGATAGGTTGGGCATGTGAAGGGGACATTTACATTGCTGGACTTAAGAACCTGAGAGGAAAAGGACACTCCCCAACCTTGGGGTGGAACATTTACTCATGGTTTTGATTATGAACTGTGTTTGTGGTGTTTTCCCACATTAATGCCACGCTACCACCCTCTCTTTTTATTAAAAGTTTCTTTTCTACGCTCAGTCTCTGTGCTTGTGAGTGGGGAAGCATGGCCTGTCAGAGGCGCCCAGGAGTGGTGTGTGAATTTCCCAGGTTATTGGGTGGGAACTCGAGCCAGTTCTGTGGATGGAAAGAGAGGAATCCCTAGATATTGAACCTGGCCCTGGCTGCTGCTGGCACTATCTGGCAGAAGAGTTACATCAATAACGTCAAATAATTGATTCCTTAACAGCTCTTCCCTCACATGAGTGCATGGCAAATGGTATAATGCAGTGTTCACAGTTATTTGTTTTCATTCTGAATAGCTCTTAGGCTTTATCCATTTTGCTTGCAAATTAATCTTTGTGTGGCTATTTGGGGAATGTTGGCTCTTCATGGGACTCTCTTCATTAACATATTGATACATGTATATGTGCATGAACAAGACTATTTTTTCTATTTGTTATTCTCTATTCATTATTTGCTATTTTCCTGTTTAAACAATTCAGCAATCCACTCAGAAACAGAAACAATACCTTGTGACTCAAGTGACCAGTCAAACCCACAAAGAATGCATAATGAATAATGAACAGTCAAATAAACAGGTTGTAAACAAAGCCTGGGCTAAAATTTGTTTGCATACACTGTTAGTCAAACAATTACAAATGACAAGCACATTCATAAAAATCAAAATTGGTATGTGGTTAATTCATGGCAGGCACTAAACTCATCAGATAAATTATTCACAAGGAGTAATTCAGCCATGAAATTCATTGTTGACAAATGCAAGGTAATGCACATTGGAATAATTTGAACTACTCATACACATTGTTGGGTTCTAAATTAACTGTAACCACCCAGGAAAAAAAATTGAACATGGTTGTGGATAACTAACAAAACTGCTGCTCAGTGCACAGCAGCGGTCTGAAAACTAATCTTAGATTGCATAAAGACCATGGGGGAAAATAATACTTAAATCATAGAGTCATCATATAATTGCTGTATGGTGTCACCTGAAATATTGAGTTTAGTTTTGGTCAACCTATCTGAAAAAAGATATAACAAAAAGAAGGGTATTCTACAAACGTGGGTGAGAAAAATGTACTGAAAGATATTTAGTCTTATAATTCATACTGAAATCAAAGAGAGTTTGGTGACTAAACATTCTTGAGGGCCTTGGCCAGAGAAACATCCAAATGAGGAGAGATTGAAAAGTTTGGAACAATTCAATTGGGAGCAGAGATGAATAAGAGAAGACAAGATATAGAAAAGGACAAACCAGGTTCCCTATTTACTCTCTTTCTGTAATTCAAGAATGAGAGGTCATTCAATAAAACAGAAACTTTTAAAACTGAATATGTATGAGAAAATATTTCCTTTGATAATTAGCCTGTAGGACTCTCTGCCATAAGGCAGCACTGTGAATATGAGCTTAGTAGAATTTTTTTTAAAGGAATTGACGTTTACATGGATACACAAATAAGATAGAAACCATTACAGTATGGGGGTTACAGAAAACCTGATGCTTTAGAGTATAAATAAACCCCAAATTATGAGGGTTAGTAAGAAGCTTCTATGACAAATTATTCAGTTGTCAGCCATGGGAGGTTTTTTAAACACTTTTAATGTCTACTATCAAAGAAAGGCTAAAAGTCTTAATGAAACACTGCTGTGATCTAGTACGACAATTCTTATGTTCCTAGCTCTATACAAAGCAGACCAATATACATAAGAAAAAACAACACAGAGAGGATATCAAAGAAGCATGTTAGACTATGCCACAGTAAGGCAAACCTGTGATGATTTGCACATCAGCATATGTAGACTAAACTCCTTTGTGGTGGGACATTCCATATTCTTTATGGGAATATGCTTATGAATATCAGTATGACATACCTAGAATATGCTTTACATGAAATCCTTCATGTGAGATATCATTGGAAAAGTTATGATTTATTGAATGTGTTTCATCTATGTGTTAGCATGTATCATTTCTGTATCAGAAATTAGGAATATTGACTGTAGATTTGTTATCAATCTGTTGATATTGGGAAAATCCTATTACAGGGTTGTACCTCCAAAAACTGGTACTCTCTGATCTGGTAACATCCATCATTCAGCAGGACCACGGGTGCTCTTGGACCAGAGAGCGTGCAAGCCTAAGAGTAGGATGGCCAGCAGGCCAGGTAAACAGCATCGGCAGCCCAGCTGGGGGCAGAGTGGCAGTGCAGGGCTAGATTGGAGTCCCCCAGCAGCACAGATGGGCTCTCGGGTGAAGCACTGTGGCAGCCCTCAGGAGCTCAGGGCTGAGGTCAGAGGCCACCAGCAGTGTGGGACCAGAGTCTTCTGGAAGCTTCCTGAAGTGTGGGGCTGGAGTAGTTCCTTGAACACAGGGCTGGGGCACCATGGCAGCCTTTAGGAGTGTGGGGCTGGAGTCAAGGCCCATGGCAGCACAGGGCTGGATCACTGGAGCAGCTCATTGGAGCACAGGTCTAGAGCTGGAGCCCTGCAGCAGCCCCGGTGCCAGAGCCTGGAGTGTAGGGCCAGGGCTGGAATCCATCTTGGATTTTGTTCTTTACCATAAGAAGAGAAGAGGGGAGTCAAACTTGGAATAAAGGATTCCAACTTCATGCAAATGCATAATACACTAAGGGCATGTCTAAACTACATCCCTCTTTCAAATGAGGGATGTAAATTAGACATATTGAAATTGCAAATTTAGCTGGGATTTGAATTTCCAACACTTCATTTGCATAATGGCAGCTGCGCATTCTTTTGAAAATGAGTATTTTGAAAGTGAAAAAAAAATGAGGTTTACAGGATCTTTTGAAATAGGGTTTTTTTCCGAAAGCACTACATCTAGACTCCGGTTTCACTTTCGAAATACCCGTTTTCGAAAGACCTCGCGGCTGCCATTAGACATAGCTTAATATGGGAATTGATTACATATATAAGTTCTCACCTTCAAAGTTGTTCTAATAATTTTCACGGACCATTCCTCCAGCCTGGGACCAGTCCCTTCTCTCCAATTCAGTCTTAATTATTTCTAGCAGTCATCTCGGGTAGAGTTCCAGGGGCGAACTGATGGCCAGCATTACCTCACTCCCCACCTTACTGTAGGGTAATCTCATATTGGAAATTTATCAGTTGCCTTTTTCCTCTGATCAGGGAAATTATTAATTTAATATATTGTTACCTCTTTTGGTTGGTATCAAGCATTGAGTTTAGCGCAGCACTGGTTTAATATCTGACAAATCTTTATCACTAAGATCCACATGGAAATTCAATCAAAATATAATTACAAGTAGATCATCATGAAAGCCAAATAAATAGTATTCTTCACATTTCCTCTTTGAATTGATATACAGAAATTAATGCTCCCAACTTCCTTGTGAGGTAATTAGCATTAACCTATGATCTCCATTGGAAAATGAGAAAGTGAAACAAAATTTATATAACCTCTGCAAAGTCACAGAATCTAACATGAGATAGAACCCAAGTGTTTCTAATAAACAGTCCTGTGCTCTGATCACACTTTATATACAACAGTTCCCTTTTCCATCACATTTAATCTAGGTTCTCCTTCCTCATGGAAATATTATTTTGTTCAACTTTTCATTCGTTTTACAGAATCTTTGCATATGAACTCATGACATAACTAAAATTGTAATTAAATAGCCTGCCTACGGACATCTTCAAGAACTCCCCAAGCTGCTAAATAAACATTTGAGAACAGAGAACAAATGATTCTGAATAACCAAATCCCCCTGGTTTTTTCATAGTGGTTTAAAATAATTTCCATCACAGTTGCTGCTCTAATGAGGCTCCAGTTTTAAAACTTGCAAACTTGAAAACAGTCATCAGTCTATGTGTTGCAAAAAATAAATATGCTGCCTGGCTGTATTCCATCATTAAATATAGTTGTTGCTTTTTTTCCCCCTCTTTGTTCAGTCCATGCACATTTTCTTTATGGAATAGTCTGTTAGTCTATTATTTCTTCCTCCCCCCCCGTATTTTTGTGATAATGTAGTTCAATGATTCTTAGTCATTTACAACAGAAGAGCTCTGTTATTCTTCACACAGACCACTCCACTGTAGAAGACTAGAAACTCCATGCATTTCACACTTATGTTTTTTTCTGAATTTTAAAATGAGAGGCGAAGGGACGGGAAGAATGGGAGCATGGACTGACTCCCTTGTGTGACAAAGTATATCTGTCCCACCCGGACATATTATGGATTGAGGAAACTACACCCCCTCACCCTGCTGCATGTGTTCCTGGTGGAACCCCAGTGAAAGAGGGAGCAACTAAGCTCAGCATGGGCTGACTAGGGATGTGAGATGATGTCTGTTGCAGGCCCCTGCTTTGGAGCTGTTGGAGTCCCAAACCTCAGAGGGCAGGTGTGTCAAGACCTGGGCAAATATCCAACTTGTGAGGAAAAGAAACTGTTGGGACCCCACCTGCCAAGTACCCTGGAGAACCAGGGGATATTCAGACTACAGAGCAGGAAAACAGGGTATTAAGTAGCCCAGGGGAATCAAACACTGATCCAGTCATGGTACTGAGGACAGAGTCAGCATATTCAGGGAAGGAACCCTGCTGACCCAGTGCAAATACGGTCACTGCTGAAAGGGGCCCTGGGCTAGGACCTTGTGGAGAGGAGAAGACCATATCCCCCTACTCTGGCTGTTGACCCAAGCCTGGGTGGTGAAACAATCTGCTTTGGCCCCAAGCCAGACTGCCCCGTGGTGATGGGCAGTGATCCCGCTAAGCTGCGTGGCAGCACAGCTTCACGGGTGATTAATCAGCCCCGCCCCTTCAGTCAGCTCTGGTGAGGGGCAGTCCTATGGCCTCACTACCCAGCTCAGAGGGCTAATCCCACTGACTTGGGCAATTAGGCTATACTGCTCTGGACTGTAGGGTGCTCTGACTGGCTCTGGCTACTAGGCCATAATGCTCTGTGCTTTAGGGCAATCCTATTTACTCTGGCCATTATGCTGTGCTGACCTGAATCTAATGATGTCCCCTCTGATTTTGGCCACTAGGTCTCATTGCTCTGAGAAGAAGGGTGGCAACTTACACTTTGACCATTGACCATACTGCCCTGAACTCTGGGACATTCAGACTGACTTCAGTCATTGGGCTTCCCCAGCCTGAGAAGAAGGGCAATTATTTGGACTTGGCCACAGGCCATAATACTTTAAAGGTGATAGGGTGTACCCATCCCAGGACACCATGACAGTGGCAGGGGGCTCGAGCCCAAAGACACTGCATCTCCTGAGATCCACATAGAACTTCATTTACATTGACCCTGGTTTCCTTTCCTGTTATCATCTGTCCCTTATTCTTCGTTGGGGTTAGGAAGGCTCCATGGACAAGTAGTCATCATCAGCCTTTCAATAAAATTCCTTGGGGTTGATCTGGTGGGAGGAGGACAACGTTCTTGAGCCCAGTCATACCACTAGCTTCATGACTTCCCCTATCAAAATTCTCCCTCCTAATGGCAGAGCTGAAATCATGTGGCTTCATTGGTTGGTTGGATAGGCACACTGCTAAGGAGATAGAAGACTTCCCTTCTACACTCCCTTTTTCTTGAGGGCTACCAACACAAGTATGCACCCAAGGTCTGCAGTGCCCTTGTACAGCCCACTCAGGGCCATGTCAACATGTCTTTACTGCTATTTTTAGCCATGCTAGCTAGATGAAAGCAAGGGTGGTTATATTAAACCATGCAACAATCACAACTTCAACTGCAGTGGAGGCAGAGAAAATCATAAGACTTTACTATGGTTTCAAGCAGTCAGTAAGAAATTCTTTTTATTTCCATCACTGGCTAATGTGATTATTCTCTCACTGTCATAACCATTACATATTCATTTACAAAACCATCACCATAAAGAGAGAGAGAGACACACACAATGTTGTCATCCAGTAACTGCCCAGCTGTCATATATTCCAATGTCACCTATGTTATCTTTCTAAAGTGTCAAACAGGACTCTGGATTAGAATCTTTAATCTCTTTCAGAATGTCATTTTCCTGTGTGGTACCCTGTAAAACCATTGTCTAAATTTAGACATTCTCACTTGCATGAGGTTTATGCACTATGAGCATTCTACACCAAAACTGATTTCAGAAATCTGTTTCAGAAAATAATCATGAATAAGGTAACTATAACAATAAAATCGAACAATTTAAACAGGCCAGATGGGTGAACTAAGCCTAAAGAACTTGACTGATTAAAATAAAATCACACCTGTTCTTCATGACATTATTTCTTATTGGACTGAAATGCACATGTGCAACTTTGTCCTTCCTTATATTGTTAACTTTGCCCTTCTGGCATTATTTGTTGTGTTTCAGAATATACCATTTGAGTTATTGGTTCAAAATTAAAAGGAGGAACAGACTCTTAAAACTTTGCAGATACATTAGGCCAAATGCATCTGTGATGTAATATTCTGACCTATTGTTTCAAACTTCTGTTAACTTTAGTCATTTGTGCCAGATAAGCAGACTACAGACTAGTTGCTCCAACACAATGAGATGAGCTTCATGCTACTGCCACAGTGACATGATGGCACTTAAAACGCTGCACAGGTGTAAAGGTTTACCCAGGCTGCAAGGCAAAGTGACAGCTAGCTAGCCACTACAACAAAGAACAGGGCTCCAAGCGTGCCACTTTGTTTCCTTAGAACTGACTACTCCTTCCTCTACCAGAAGCCCATTCTGCCATGGGTCCTGAGAAGTCTGCAGCTCAAAAATGTAGGATTTATCTTCCAAATGTTAATCTAGGCTGTGGACTGTGGCAAAAATGGCTCCGAAAGAGGTTGCTGCTACTAACGATAATGCCTAGTTTGAACAGGCCGATTCTTCTAATGTGTCAACTCATGTGCAAATATAACCATTCATCCATGGAAGCTCTGAGTGACAATAACAGAGAGGCCCAGGAGCATACCTAATGAGGAATAATAATCCAAGCCAGGAGGAGGCTAGAGGTCTACAAGCACCTCTATTGTTTGAAAGAAGCTGTAACAGCATAAACCACACCGTGATGGGGTGTTCAACCCATACAGGACTGGAAAGAGTTAAGATAATCAGGCAGACCAATTAATTCCAGAGGCTGAATTTGGAGGTATTAATTGGAAGCAGGTACAGATAGGGCCTATATAAAGTCAGGTAGCTGGCAAGAGAAGGAGCTGGATGGGCAGTAGGTAGCACTCACTGGGAAAAGGGAGGAGGGTTTGGAGCTGGAAAACCCAGAGAAAGGATGGTAACCATGAATTGTAGGAAGCAATCCAGGGAAGGAGTTAAGATGACTGGGAGTGGAATGCCCAGAACTGCTGGGTTGAAGGTCCCTGGACTGGAACTCAAAATAGTGAGTGGGCCCAGGTTCCTCTAATGACCACCGAAGGGAGTGGCACCATCAGAGTAGTGCAGGAGGAGACTGCCTGAGACCTTGTGTGCAGAAGGACTTTGAGTAAACCCTCAGGAAGGGAAACCATGTAGTGACCTGGCTAGAAGGCTGAATCACAAAGAGGATGTTGCAGTACCTAGCGTGAGAGCAAGCTGCAGGGTGAGAAGATGGAATAAACACCACTGGGAGTGGCAGCACAGCAGTTGGCAGAACTAATCCACGAAACAGCCAGAACAAGGTGCCACTAGCAGTGGGCGTAGCCTGAGACACATACTAAACGTCTGTAACTTCTGCTCCTGCAGTGATTACTCTTTGTTGACTATCTATTGCTCTGATGCCATCACTTATTTCTTGATGTCATCTGGCAGCCACAGCAAAGGGAGGTAAGGCATGTCCTCTCCATTCTGGGGCAGTCAGTGTGGTTGAGATGCAATTCAGTAATATTTATGGGTATGTCTACACTACCCCGCTAGTTCGAACTAGCGGGGTAATGTATGCATACCGCACTTGCTAATGAAGCCCAGGATTTGAATTTCCCGGGCTTCATTAGCATAAGCGGGGAGCCGCCATTTTTAAATCCCCGCTGCTTCAAACCCCGTGCAGCGCGGCTACACGGGGCTCGAACTAGGTAGTTCGGACTAGGGTGCCTATTCTGAACTACCGGTACACCTCGTTTCACGAGGAGTAACGGTAGTTCGGAATAGGAACCTAGTCCGAACTACCTAGTTCGAGCCCCGTGTTGCCGCGCTGCACGGGGTTCGAAGCAGCGGGGATTTAAAAATGGCGGCTCCCCGCTTATGCTAATGAAGCCCGGGAAATTCAAATCCCGGGCTTCATTAGCAAGTGCGGTATGCATACATTATCCTCCTAGTTCGAACTAGGAGGGTAGTGTAGACATACCCTATGTTAGCAATGTTATGGTTCTGCTTGGGACCAATGCTAAGGATTTCACCATTGCAGCTGTTGCAGCCATGGTTTATGTGCATTTACATACATGCTTCTTCCTTTTGCTAATTCCTACTGGTTTTATGATGCAGCTGCTGTTCTGCTTAGGGATTCGATAGCACAATATTGCTAGCTTATGTAAGACGTGTCTTCTCTGAATTCCATCCTATCAACCCCTTAGGTTTGTTGCCTAATGCTAAATTGACAAAAAACAAAAAACAAAACCTAGCCTTCCATTTATAGATGTTCTTATTTATTGACCCATTGGGGTATGGGTCAGAAAAAATCTTCTTTTAATAGATGTATGGATCATTTGTCAGATCTCTGACATTGCATATCTGAGTGCATCCAGACATGAAAAAGATTTGGGAGTGATAGTGAATAATTAGCTGAACCATGAGCTGGTAGTGGGATGCTGTGGCCAAGAGGGCTTATGTGATCCTTGGCTGTATGAACAGGAAAATATAGAGTAGGAGCAAGGTGATGATTTCACCTTCTGTATTTGGCTCTGGTATGACAGCCCCTGGAATATCCAAAAGCTACTTTGGAGAGTGTTCAGAGAAGACCCATGAGAATGATTAAAGGAGTAGAAAACCTCATGTATAGTGACGGAACTCATTGAGTCTATCTATTAATCTTAACCAAAATATGATTATGCGGTGACTTGATCACAATCTATCAGTAGCTACATGAAAATAAATATTTGTAAAAGGGTTTTTCAGTTTAACAGACAAAGGTGTAACAAGATCCCATGGCTGGAAATTTGCATTTCCAATAAATTCAGCTGGGAATAAGGTGCAAGATTTTAACAGTAAAGGTAATTAAACATTGGAACAATTTAGCAAGTGTCATGATGGACTTTCTGTCACTGGCAATTTTTGAATCAAGAATGAATGTTTTTTCTATGAAAGAGGTTCTAGTTCAAACAACAATTAATTCAGGGAAGTTCTATTACCTGTATTTTGCAAGATGTCTGTTCTGGTCTTATCATATGATCCTGCATTGAGCAGAGGAAGATGAACAAAGATTGCAGCATTATCCAGTAGGTTGAATGCTGCCTGTAGTCTACTACATATGCACAAGATGACAGAATTGTAACTGACCAGCTCCTGTCTCTGTTCAATAGATCCAAAGTGATACATGTTGTGTAAGCTTCCTGAAGGAAAAATGAGATGCAGAAAATCTGAAGTACTCCTAGAGAGAAGGGGAAAGATGATCTGGCATTTTTTGGAAGGAAAGGGCTGTATGAATGTAAGATCTTGGTATGTTCATGAGTCAATCTGAGAGACTCAAATGTGGCATTCTTCACAGAATGGATCACAGCCCTTCTGCCTCTAATGTAAGCATCATTCATTTATTCAAAGCAGTAAAGGTTGATATGTAAAAGTAATTGATGATGGGCTGAGTTGTCATACAAATGAATGTTGCTCTCTGTTATCTGTCTGAAGTACTGTATTTTTAATCATATTGAAGTAATAAGGTACAGCTAGCCGTGCATTCCTCGACAATGATAGCGTATACCCCAGGCAATGTTACGGGTCATGCAGCTGAAATCCAAATGACTCTAAATTCTCAAGAAATGCAGTCACCCTGGAGTAAGTTATTGTTTTGATGGACCAATTTACTTACTGTACCTTCCAACATTGTAGCAACAAGTTTAATCACTGACAACTAAATCTGAAAGCTTCATTTGTGTTGAGATTTCTATGGCTGTTACATTGTGCAAAAGCACCTGCATTATCTGAGAATCATTCTCATTGTCATTGATCTTAGTGGCAATATTTACCTGCCTCTTTCAAAGGTTCTGCAGCATTTATGCTACTGTGAACTGTTGCAGTTCATTCTGATCACTTATACTCTGCCACATTAAATAACTTTTAATGCAATAGGGTTGAGGCAATCTGACACAATGTGACAGGAAGTGTAGTTTTATGCCCATGACCAGGCAGGCTTCAGAAGCTCTTTAAAAACAAATAAAGCAACTTTCAGAAATATTGTTTAAGAGGCTGTAAAAACAAAAGCCTAGCTACACATGAGCTCTAGCTAAACTCTCATAATCTTCAGCTATCAAGCAGAACATGACAGAATGTGACATTTACTTCCACTGAAAAGCGAGTAAATAGCAGCAATTCTGGAATGAAGGGCAGGAGTGATTCAAGTCAAGCTAGAAAAAGAGTATGCCCATTATTAGAGCTGGGAGAAAAGTAAGTTTTGTGTGTGTGTGTGTGAGCGGGGGCAAACTGTGGGAGAATTAACTCCCCACCCACTTTTCCAAGAACAGTTGTGCAAGTTCAGTTTGACATAATACCATGCCAACTGGCACATGTACTTGCAAAGTGCATTTATTCTGGAGGTGCTTGCTTGATGGCAAGAAATGATTCTGAATATTCAGCTTAAAACTCCTGAAAAAGGAATGATTTTCAGCTCTTTCTTAAAAAACAAACAAGCAAAAAACCACATGGTATCCCACATTACCGGTTACTTTAGCAGTCTTAAGCTCCTGAATATATTGGTCACATGTGTTCGGCAATGAAGAGCTTAGGGAGACAGGGAGAGATTAAGAGTGTTTTGAAATCAATTTTTTTAAACAAAGTAAATACTAATCGGCTGTTGGAAATAATCCAGGGCACTCTGGATGCAGGTGAAAACAAGTGGAGGATTTATTATACACCAGCTGACGGAGTGACATGCAGGAGTCACCCTGGTGAACACTGGTTAATTAACACAATACAATAGGTTATATAGTCAGCAGGTGAACGGAGGAAAAATGATGTGATAGGTCTAGCAGCAAGATGAAATGAGCACATAAGCCAATACAACTACTAAAGATTATATAATATCTCCGCCCATTGCAAAGTAACAACTCATTAATTAATATACAGGTAGTTACTGTTCAAATGCCAAAACATGTCAGCAAAACAGTAATAACATTTTAGTCTGCATAGATGATGATGTTTCTATAGCAGGCGGGTATGGCCTTGAATTGGTGCAGCGCTTGGTTCTTAGGCTCATTATCTAGGAATGAAGCAAGACAGTTAAGCACATTTTATGAATGTTATCTTAAGCAAAATGTGTTACGTTACCAACTGGGGTCCTGTCCGAGTGTTTTAGAATATGGTTGCTATGGTGCCCAGGGTCATCTTACTGTCCGCAGCTCTTATCCTGACTGTGGTGTTCCCAGGCCTAATCCCAGGATGGAGTCATGCTGTTTAGGGGCCTATTAGCACATCCAGGCTGCCTCAGTTTACCCTACATCAGCATAAGCAGTGGAGGAGGAGGCTGGGAGGATGTTTAAGCAGCCAGAAAGTCCCTTACCTATTGAGACTTGCAGACCACTTCTTAAATTCATACTAGCATTTCCATATTATGCTAGTAAAATGATATACTGAGCATTTCTGCAGCTTCCTGTGATTAAACAATCTCCAGGACCGGATGGCATTCATCCAAGGGTTCTAAAAGAACTTAAATGGGAAATTGCTGAGGGTATGTCTACACTACCCTCCTAGTTCGAACTAGGAGGGTAATGTAGGCATACCGCACTTGCAAATGAAGCCCGGGATTTGAATTTCCCGAGCTTCATTTGCATAAGCGGGGAGTCGCCATTTTTAAAACCCCGCTGGTTCGAACCCCGTGCAGCACGGCTACACGGGGCTCGAACTAGGTAGTTCGGACTAGGATTCCTATTCCGAACTACCGGTACACCTCGTCCGCGCTGCACGGGGTTCGAACCAGGGTTTTTTTAAAAATGGCGGCTCCCCGCTTATGCAAATGAAGCCCGGGAAATTCAAATCCCGGACTTCATTTGCAAGTGCGGTATGCCTACATTACCCCGCTAGTTCGAACTAGCGGGGTAGTGTAGACATACCCTGAGCTATTATCTGTGGTTTGTAACCTATCCATTAAATCGGCTTCCGTACCTAATGACTGGAAGGTAGCCAACGTGACACCAATATTTAAAAAGGGCTCTAGAGGCGATCCTGGCAATTACAGACCGGTAAGTCTAACTTCAGTACCGGGCAAATTAGTCGAAACAATAGTAAAGAATAAAATTGTGAAGCATGTAGAAGAACATAATTTGTTGGACAAAAGTCAACATGGTTTCTGTAAAGGGAAATCCTGTCTTACTAATCTATTAGAGTTCTTTGAAGGGGTTAACAAACATGCAGACAAGGGGGATCCAGTAGATATAGTATACTTGGATTTTCAGAAAGCTTTTGACAAGGTCCCTCGCCAAAGGCTTTTGTGTAAATTACATGGCCATGGGATAAGAGGGAAGGTGGTCCTTTCTTGGATTGAGAACTGGCTAAAAGACAGGAAACAAAGGGTAGGAATAAATGGTAAATTTTCAGATTGGAGAGGGGTAACTAGTGGTGTACCCCAAGGGTCAGTCCTGGGACCAATCCTTTTCAACTTATTCATAAATGATCTGGAGAAAGGGGTAAGCAGTGACGTAGTAAAGTTTGCAGATGATACCAAACTGTTTAGGATAGTCAAGACAGAAGCAGACTGTGAGGGACTCCAAGAAGATCTCACCAAACTGAGTGATTGGGCAACAAAATGGCAAATGAAATTTAATGTGGATAAGTGTAAAGTAATGCACATCGGGAAAAATAACCCCAACTATACGTACAGTATGATGGGGGCTAATTTGGCTACGACAAATCAGGAAAGAGATCTTGGAGTTATTGTGGACAGTTCTCTGAAAACTTCCACACAGTGTGCAGAGGCGGTCAAAAAGGCAAATAGGATGCTAGGAATTATTAGGAAAGGGATAGAAAATAAGACCCAGAACATCTTACTGCCCCTGTATAAAACTATGGTACGCCCACATCTGGAATACTGTGTACAGATGTGGTCTCCTCACCTCAAAAAAGGCCACTTTTTTTAAAAAAAAAACTCAGTAGTCTAGACACACACTTTGTGGCAGAAGCCTTTTCTCCCATTGCTGCTGTTTTGAGTATATTGCTTATTCACTGCTTGTGCTGTTACCACAGGAGGGGAAGGGACACTGTTGTTGGTTTCCACCAACATATGGACAAATTCCCATGCTCTTGAGGTTTCCGGTATGCTTTCAGAATTATGGTACATCAATGCCTAAGAGGCATGTTTGGGTGAGATTTTGGGGGGGAAATGTGGGAGAAAGTTTGTGTACATCTTCCTTCATAGGCTAAACTCACTGTCTGAACCCAATCATACTCAGCACAAAGAGAAGTGCACAGTGCAGAGTGAGTTTGGGTTCCCTGATTCTTAGATTGCCATAGTGGTGTCCCCTTCCCTGAGTCAAGAGCTACTCCAATAGAAGCAGCTAGGAATGGGGCCCATTGGTATATCTACTCCACAGTTAGACATCTGGAGCTGGTCCGTGCCAACTGCCCCACGGTTGTGGGGTTGGGCGGTGAGGCCGTTAAATGCAGTGTCGACATTTGGGCTCAGGTTGGGGCCTGGTCTCTAGGACCCCATGACGTAGGAGGGTCCTAAAGTTTAGGCTTCACTACAATTGAACAGCTCCTTAAACACCATCATGGGGCAAACGCCAGTTGACAACAGCTGTTGGTGCGAATAGAGCTCCCCTAACCCTTTCTTCCCCTGTCACGCTGGAGTGGAGGTGGGGGAGGGAAGGCGGTGGATGAGCTGGCTCTGCCACCTTTATGCTCAATTTCAAAGCAACAGATAAGCCAATACAAACCATGACTTGTTTGCAGACGGTTTGCCAAAAGGGAAAGGACTACACTGGATTATTTGCTGTTGTCTTTGCTAGATGTTAGCTTGATGGAAACTATTGTATTATTGCCTTGCATTAGATGTTAAATTATGCACTGGAACTTAATTTATGTCTCTATATATTGAAATAGATGTAACCATTCTAGCATCACTTAAATAAAAGCATTTTGTTATGATACATGTGCCATTTTAATGGATAAATATATTCTTAGCATGCAGTAAAATTGCTCACTATCTTCTCTCTAGAGCACAAGTAGTGTAGCAAATTGTTTCATTTTCATGAATTTTTGCATGAATGTCACTCTTGGAATGAACTTGGAAACACATTGAGGCCGATATAAATTGTCATAGCAACATTTAAGCCAGTGGAGCTATGACAATCTATAGCAGCTACATACCGGGCCACTGCATTTGATCATTTTAGTAATATGATTTTTAGAATGCTCAGTATTTCCACTGCAGTCAAGGAACAATTGGGGAACCACACACCGGGAAGCATGATAAGTCTGAATTCTATCAGCCAGACACCTAATAGAGTAAAACATAGGTACACTTGCTGATTGAAACTAGTGTCATTTGAAGTCTTTACTTCATGATTTGGGGGTTTCTGTAACTCAAACAGAGCCAATGGGCCTATTACAGTAGTGCGCGGGTGAGGTTCAGTGCCCTATGATGTGCAGGACATCAGCTTAGATGATCATGTCTTGCCTTAAAGATCGTGTCTTGTCTACATTGGCAAGATTTTGCGCAAAAACGTCCTGCCTGTCTACACTGGCTGCGAGTTCTTGCGCAAGAACACTGACGTTCTAATGTAAGAAATCAGGGCTTCTTGCGCAAATGCTCTGATGCTTCCACTCAGGAAGAAGCTGTCTTGCACAACTGTTCTTGAGCAAGAGGCCAGTGTAGACAGGCAGCCAAGACATTTTGCGCAAAAGCAGTCTACACGCTCTTGGATGCTCTGTACCTGCAGGCAGCTCCTGGACTTCTTGGTAACCCAAGCCCGCTTAAAGGCAGATGCAGCCTGCAGAGGCCACAAGGCAGAAGCAGCTTTGCCACCTCTGCCCCAGAGCTCTGCCATGTGGCTCTGCTCCCTGCAACAGACACCAGACCACCCAGGATGGCTGCTCCGGGGGGGGGGGGGGGGAAACAACCCACACCCCCATCGCAGGAGGCCCCAAAGGGCACAAAGCACTGTGCCCCTTCCTGGACCTCTGGGCCGAGGAAGAGGCCCTCCATGACCCACAGTCCCGTCGGCGCAACGCGGACATTTTCCGCCACATGGCCCAGGCGCTCTCTGACCAGGGTCATCCAACCTGGATACTGGAACAGGTCCAGGCTAAGGTCAAAGAACTGCACCTGGGCTATGTCCAGGCCAGTGAGGGCCAGGGGGCAGGAGCCAACACCTGCCACCACTACCAATGGCTTCATGCCATCCTGGGCCAGACACCACCACCCCATGGACCCTCGTTGCCAGTGGACACTTGCAGGCACCCCCTCCCGCATCACCAGGCCCAGTGATGTGGAGGAGGAAGCACAGCTGCCCACTGGGTCAGAGGACAAGGCAGACCAGGGGAGCAGCGGGACCCTCCAGGCGGAGGTCCTCTCTGGCAGCCCCGACATCTCCCGTGCATCCTCGGAGGCCGGGGAAAGATCCACTGGTGAGCGTTGCACTTTGCACTCACAAGGGCGGGAGGAGGGAGCCAGGCACCCGGAAGGAGAAGAGGGGGAGAGAGCGTCACTCAGGCCACGTGAGCTGCACGCTGTGTAGCATTAGCAGTATGCAGCATGTGCAAACATGTGCAGCCTGCTGCCTGAGCGGTACGTGGCCGCGGCAGGCAGCTCCAGGGCACGCCTGGGACCGTGCTGCTCACACACATCCAGCAGGACCGGGGGGAAGGGTGGATGCTGGCTGGAACCAGTCAGGGCCCCAGGGGCTCAGGCCAGAGCCCGCACCTCCGCAAGGGTGCAGCAGACAGAACGGCACACTGTCCCATGCCTGGCTGTGAGGCACAGCCAGCTGCTCCTGGGAAAACCACAGCATCACAGCCCTGTGAGCGTGGCCCCCACTGAGCCCCTCGCCTGCAAACATACAACACGGGGGGAGGGGAGTGACCAAGTGGGCCCAAGCCTACTGTGGTGTCACCTGGGCTCAGGGGTGGAGGGCATGAGGTGTGGGGACAGTGGCCGGGCTGCCTGACTGACCCATCCTTTCTTCTCTTCCCTGCAGTGGGACCAAGCAGAAGCGGGGGTCCCTCCAGATCTGCGGCAGCAGCAGCACCGCCAGCCGCCCAAGCACCAAGCTGGCGGGTCCAGCAGCAGGACCAATTGCTTCGGCGACACGTGCAGGCCATCGAACAGGTGGAGGCAGCCATCACGCACCGGGTGTAGGACGACTTGGAGTGGTGCCAGCAGGCCTGGGGCCCCTTCCAGGCCCAGTGTGTGCGCATGACAGATGCCATCTCCACCCTCACCACGCACATTGGCCATGCCGTTTTTTATGGTATGGCATTGCCCCATGCCCCTGCCATCCCTCCCATAGTAATGTCCATGACCCCTTCTGCTCCCACAATGCCCCCTCCTGCTCCTGCCCCTCCTGCCCACCTCCCCGTGCTGCCTGTCCCGACACGGCCTGACCCCCATGAGCAGGTCCGCCCCCACAGAAGCAGTCGCTGGGGCCACCCTCCCCCCCCAGAAGTAGCTTTCCCCTCCCAGTTAAGAGCCTCCTCCCCCCTCCCACCCTATATCTCCCCCATCCAAAATTGTAAATAAAAAGTTCTAAATGTTATGTTGTGTTCCAAAAAACCTGTGTTGCTTGTTTATTGGGCAGTAAGGGGAGGGGAGGAGGGAAGGGTTGGGAATGGGAGGGAGATGTAAAGGGAGACAGAGGCGACTCTACTGTGGGGCCTGGGAGAACATCTCCATCAGGGACTCCCGGATGCTCACCCCATCTCGGTGCACCTGGCAGATGGCAGCTGTGCAGGGATTTTGAAAGGCCTGGCCCTCGCCTGCCATCCATGCCAGGAGGAAGGCCTCCCCCATCTGCTCCACAATGTTGTGAAGCACACAGCACGCAGCCACTACCTAGGGGACATTCCGCTCACCCAGCTCCAGACGGGTGAGCAAACACCGGAACCGGGCTTTCAGACGGCCGAAGGCGCACTTGACCTGGCTGCGGGCCCGGTTGAGGTGGTCATTGAACCATGTCCAGTTGTGGTCTGTCCGCCCCGTGTAGGGCCGCATTAACTAGGGCAGCAGGGGGTAGGCCGCGTCCCCCACAACACATGTGGGCATGGGTACGTCCCCAACAGTAAATTCCCTCTGGGGGAAGTAAGTGCCTGCCTCGAGCCTGCCAAACTGGCTGGAGTTGCATAGGATGCAGGCGTCATATGCCCTGCCGGACCAGCCCGCATAAAGGTCCAGGAAGTGGCCACGGTGGTCCATGAGGGTCTGGAGTACGATTGAGAAATACCCCTTTCTGTTTATAAAATGGGCTGCTCGATGCTCCAGGGCACGGATGGGGATGTGGGTTGCATCCAGGGCTCCCCCGCAGTTGGGGAACCCCAGGGCCACCATAGCCTTCACGTCCCGCAGGCGGATGACTCGATGGAGCAGGACATCGTTGATGGCACAGACGACCTGCAGAAGGGTGCACAGAAACACAGGGGAACGCATCACATAAGGTAGGGTGAGTGTGTGCTCCCTTGGGGGCTTCCCACCCCCCCTATGATGCCCTCTGCCCTCACACTCACACACGCCCCACGATCCACTCCCTCCACCAGCAGGTCTGTGCAAGGGAGGGACAGCCCAAACCCCTGGGTGATGGGGCATTCCCCATCAGCCCAGTCTGGAGTCTTGCCTGCCCCTGGGCATGGAGTGCAGCACCCTCCACCCCCCAACCCCCACCCGGACTTACTTGCATGACGACAGCACTGACAGTCGATCTGCCCACCCTGAACTGGTGTGCCACCGATCGGTAGCTGTCCGGGGTGGCCAGCTTCCATAGTGTGATGGCAACCTTCCTGTTGATGGGGATGAGTGCCTACAGTCGGGTGGTGGTTCTCTGGAGCACAGGGTCGAGCCAGGCACATAGCTCCAGAAAGGTCTGCTTTCGCATCCGAAAGTTCCGGAGCCATTGCTGATCGTCCCATTGCCCCAGGACCAGCCGATCCCACCAGTCAGTACTGGAGTCCAGTCTCCACAAGGGCCTCTCCACGGTGGGATGGGGATGCCACAGGGATGCCATGGCCTCCCTGGTGAGGGAGTCCAGAGCCACCTGCGCTTTGAGGTCCTGGAGGAGGAGTGCAGCAGCCTGGAGCAGCAGCTGCAGGCATTCCAAAATGGCCTGAAGGGGCCAGAGCAGGCACAAGGCCACCCCTGGCTCCATGGCACAAAAAGAGAGCTGAGGTCCAAAAATCAGCTAATAGCACTAAGGCACAAGGCAGTGGTGTCCAACAAGGCAGAGGGCAACCACAAGTAGAACTGCTACAGCTGTCAGTCCCTGCAAGAGGTCCTAAACCTCGCAGCAGGAGAGAAACGGCTGTCCAGGGAGATCCCTTTAAGCATGTGTCTCAAAGGAGCTCTAGCCCCTGCCCCCAGAAAGGGCTAGTGCCCTTTTGCCCTCTTCAAAATGGTTCCAGACGTCTGCTTTTGCGCAAAAGCGTCCCACCAATGTAGACGCGCTTTTGCGCAAAAGCGCATCGTTCTTACGATGAGTCCCGGACCAATATAGATGCTAACTTGCGCAAATACTCTAATGAAAAACCTCTTGCATTAAAGAGTGTTTGCGCAAAATCTTGCCAATGTAGACACAGCCTTTGAGTCTGTGAGAGTCAACAAATTATTTAAGCATGTGCCTAACTTTAAGTGCTGGAGTAGTCCTTTTGAAGGCTAGTGGAATTATTTACATATTTAAGCAGATGTAATCAGAATCTAGGTATTCAATTAATATTTCAAATGCTTGATGTTCAAATATTGCTCAGGCTGTATTTTGATTAGAATGTCTGTTGGCTTCCCCTGTCCTTCAATTCCAGAACAAGATATGTTAAGTATCAGATCAAAAATGTTTCAGAAACAAAGAAATTGACTATAGAGATGTGTAGTACTGGATCTATAAAATTAGACAGGTTAGAGCAATTAGACATTTCAGTGGCCAAGATAAATAAGAAATGATTGAAACAGCTCAAATACCCAAGGGGAAAGATTCAGTGTTTGTTATTTGCTTCTACTTTTTTCTTGAATTTAAAACAGTTTCCCAAGTCATGGATCTACTACACTTGGGTAAAGAAGTAGTTAAGTGTTATCCCTATCACATTAAGAGGATGAGGTTTGTTTGGGGGTGACTTTTCCAGCAAGTGTTTTTCATTAATGGAACAAGTCAAAATATATTTTGACTTTTTATCTAAAAAATTGGAGATTTAAGCAAATCTGGTTCACAAGGCTCTCCATCAAGCCAAGTAAACCTTGGTGGCTTAAAATTGTTTTACTTCAAATGTTTGTGATTACTTGCTTCTCATAATTCAAAAGCAGAATGTTCCAGATAAATCAAAACTAACTTGCAAATTATCCTATTTTTTTCAGGAAAAATGTTTGCTCTTTTTCATCTAGTTTATTTTTTACTCATTTAAATTAAATTGAAATAGGACACTTGATCTGATATAAGATTGCCAGCCCACAAGATTTCCAAAAAACTGAAGATATAAATTATCAATTATTCAGATATTTTGGTTCCAGTTTGCATATAGACACCCCTTCATCAATAATAGATTTTTGTAAGACTGCTGCCCATACTTACAAAGTCATGGCTGACTAATAAAAAGAATCTGGACAAAAATATGTGCTAAAAATTGTTATGTTTTCTAAATGTTTCTGTTTATCTCTAAGGAACTTACAAAAGCAAAACATTCTATTTAGCATCTCCACCTTGCAAATATTTTAGACATAGTTTTTTGTATAGGAGGATTTATATACTGAAGTCACTGACACTACATCACTTTTAAAGATTTAGTATTTTGGGTAAAGTGCAAAGAGGAAAGGTGTCTTATTGCTATATAGGAAAGAAAATAACCATTTCAGAAGTGATGGCAATTGCAATTAGTAACTATAAACAGTAGAGCAGTGCATTAAAAGAACATTAATATCATTCCACCTGGGGTACTACTCTAAACCCTGAATGAGATTATCCAAGATTGGAGACACAATTAAATAGAACCCTTAAAGAGAAACATTCTTCAAGGCTGGCTTTGGTGTAATGGAATCAAATTTATTCTCCTAATTAGTGACTGAAACCAATAATTGTACATTTCTTTTCTGTTCGATGTCTAGTTCTCTTTTGTGTGACAATTCTTTTTTGCAGATGCCCATGGTCTCTATAAATCATTTTGCTTGAATTCTTTTTGCAATTGGTATTTTTTACATTGATCTTTCATGTGCCATAGCCCTGGGAATTATTAATAACAAAATTTCACATTGGTATCCTTACTACCTCCAACTCCAGCAATTTCCCTCTTATGCCTTTTTTGCCCCAATATTTGCAAACACTGCTTCCCTAAACTTGAAAGATATTTCTTTACCGTCCTCTCGTACAGTGCTAAAAAGGAGAATTTACATGGATCAGTTATGGTCTAAAGTTCCTTGGAGACGAGTGGCTAGAATTGTTTCTTCTACCATCTCTTATACAGTTTGGCATTCTCTTGTTTTATTGAGGGGTTTAGTACAGTGTTCTATGTTGCACTGTAGATTTGGTGGGTCTGTGTCTGTGACAGGATATGACAGCAGTCTAGAAAGAGTTAAGAGATTTCTGACAATCTTATGGCTGAGCCCAGTAGACAGATGCCAATTTATGGTTCATGTTTCCACGTGTCACATTCTGGGGAGAAATCCATGACAGTTGGGGGGAGGGGTTTGTCACCACCTGTCTTGTAACCCTGTGTACCTGAGATGTTCTGTGATTTAGCTGACAGCTTGGACTCTGAGAGCCAGGATCCAAGCAAGCACTGAATGGCTGTATCTACACTGGCAAGATTTAGCGCAAAAGCAAGTGCTTTTGCGCAAAATCTTGCCGCCTGTCTACACTGGCCGCGAGTATTTGCGCAAGAACACTGACGTTCTACTGTATGAAATCAGTGCTTCTTGGGCAAATACTCTGATGCTCCCACTCAGGGATAAGTCCCCTTGCGCAAGTGTTCTTGTGCAAGAGGCCAGTGTAGACAGGCAACATCAATTTCCTGTGCAAAAAAGCCCGATGGCTAAAATGGCCATCGGAGCTTTCTTGCGCAAGAGCACGTCTACACTGGCACAGATGCTTTTTCGCAAAAGCAAATCTTTTGCGCAAAGGCACATGCCAGTATAGACGCACTCTTACTCAAATATTCTAACACAAAAACTCTTGCATTTAGAGTATTTGCACTAAATCTTGCCAGTCTAGACGTAGACATAGTGTTAAGCAGTGGTGGCTCCAGCAGCCTGCTTGTTGTATCCCAGCCACATCTTGGAATCCATCAGCTTCGTATGCATCAGTTACACCTAGCAAATTGACCCCAACACTTCCCAGGCTTAGGTTTTCTCAGAACATTGTATGCTGCAATGTCCAATCCTTTCCTGGACCATTCAGAGGCATAATAAGGTTTGTTTGCGCCTATGAAGAGACAATATACAGCTTTTCATTTTCCCTAGCAATCACTTTGATTCAAACTAGGGATGTTAAATATCAGTTAATCAAATAGTCGATTGACCTCATGAATTCACATTGATTACTCAACTATTCTATAGTCCCCGAGGGTGGTGCCGGCAGCCAGTGCACTCTGGCCCCATTCCCTGGGAGCCCTCTGCCACTCTGCACTGCTGCCTCTGTATCAGAGGCAGCAGCATGGGATGCCAGGGGGGAACTGGTCTATGAGGGGAGGCAGTTTAAAAACCAGCTCCACTCATGGACCCCGCTGCCTGTTGCCCCGTGCTGCTCCCTCTGATACAGAGGCAGCAGTGTGGGGTTGCAACATCCCCTGTCTGGGAGGGAGCTGAGTTCCCAGACCCAGTGTAAGCCAGAACTGAGCCGGGCTGCTGGCCAGCCTGCTAAAAAATTTAGTGTGTGTGGGGGAGGGGAATGCATGTAGTCTGTAGCATTAACTGATAAGCTTTTACTTATCAGTTAATTGACTACACTATTACATCCCTAATTCAAACAGAGTACAGAGCTAGTTTAGACTAAAAGTAAAACAAGTTATTAACAAAAGGAGATAGGTTTTTAATGATACTATGTAGCAAGAATAAAGTTAGAGAAACAAAACTAAAAATATACTTTCTAATGCTAAAATATTAACGGTTATTGTCTAGATATTGGGCAAGTGTCTTGTCATGCATTTCTTTCAGCAAGATTGCTGACAATCATTTTATTCAGCATCTCTCCCTAAATACAAAGCATCTTCTTAAGTGAAAGGTAATTTGGGGACCACTGCTCCTTACTTTTATAGCTCAATGAATCTTTGAAATGAATTCTTCTGACAGTCACCTCCAAAATAAGCAAAATGCAGGACTATGTAGTACTTTAAAGACTAACAAGATGGTTTATTAGATGATGAGCTTTCGTGGGCCAGACCCACTTCCTCAGATCAAATAGTGGAAGAAAATAGTAACAACCATATATACCAAAGGATACAATTTAAAAAAATGAACACATATGAAAAGGACAAATCACATTTCAGAACAGAAGGGGGATGGGGGGGGGAGGAAGGAAGGTAAGTGTCTGTGAGTTAATGATATTAGAGGTGGGGAAAGGTAGATGTCTGAGTTAATGGTATTAGAGGTGATAATTGGGGAAGCTATCTTGGTAATGGGTAAGGTAGTTGGGGTCTTTGTTCAATCCCCCCCAGAGAGTGTCGAATTTTAACATGAATGACAGTTCAGAGGATTCCCTTTCAAGTGCAGATGTAAAAGGTAACCACCTGCATTCTGCTACAAAGACCTTTTACATCTGCACTTGAAAGGGAATCCTCTGAACTGTCATTCATGTTAAAATTCAACACTCTCCGGGGAGATTGAACAAAGACCCCAACTACCTTACCCATTACCAAGATAGCTTCCCCAATTATCACCTCTAATACCATTAACTCACAGACATCTACCTTTCTCCACCTCTAATATCATTAACTCACAGACACTTACCTTCCTTCCTCCCCCCCCCATCCCCCTTCTGTTCTGAAATGTGATTTGTCCTTTTCATATGTGTTCATTTTTTTAAATTGTATCCTTTGGTATATATGGTTGTGACTATTTTCTTCCACTATTTGATCTGAGGAAGTGGGTCTGGCCCACAAAAGCTCATCATCTAATAAACCATCTTGTTAGTCTTTAAAGTGCTACATAGTCCTGTATTTTGCTTCAGCTACACCAGACTAACACGGCTACATTTCTATTACTACCTCCAAAATACAGTGCATTCAAGCTTTGAGGAAGGAGACGTGGAATTGTGTGGTGAAGGAAGTTCTATGCTAGTTTATTTTCTAACTGGTATTTGCTAAAATGCAAATTTTTCTGTTCATGCTCTCTCCAATGCAAATGAATGGCCACTTGACATGTGATTGCTAATCAACGCTGGCAGCTGGCTAGAGTATTGGTTTGTCCTTTGTGTCAGGGGAAAAACCTGTTTACTCCTTCTTAAGACTTGTCTTGTAAACATATTTTAGTTCTATATTTCCTTCGTAATTGTATGGTCTGTTGGGCATTTATTGTACACACTCCATGCAAGAACATTAATGATCTATTATTAGTTTTCCAGTGGTGCATTATGTGATGCATATCAGATACAGCTTATGACACCGATGAATAGGGACACACTGAACTGGTCAGGTCAGCTGAAACTCCCTATAGATATCAGTGAGCCCCTTCCCTCTTGCACTGGGATACTGTAGGGTCACACCCTGTAACCAGTTTGACTCTGTTTGCACTTATCCTTTTCTAAGGAGTCTATCTGAAGAGAGGGCCTCCATTTTGAAGAGCAGTTTCAGTTCAAGATGGCTGGTTTTACACAATGAGTTGAATCACAATGTGTTCATTTAAGAAGATTACATTTGTTTTCTCATTTCATTTTCTCTTCATCTAATATTAAAGTTATTCAGGCTGAAAATATATAATTGATCGGCAGATGAAAAACAGAACTCCATTAAATTAATAAGCAGCAGGTGGCATGGGACTTCTCTGATCACTGCCCACCAAATACCTCCTGGCAGCACAAGCCCGAAGAGGTAGAGATTAGAGCTGGCTGAGAGATTTTCAACAAAACAGCTTGTCATCCAGAAAAATGCTGATTCATCAAAACAAACAGTTTGCAGGAAAGGGTCAGCTTTGACACATTGTTTTAAAGGAATTCTTTTTTTGGCTCAAAATGACTTTGTTCTGAATTTTAAGTTAATTTGTGATAAAAAAATGTAAAAATAAAGGACTTGACCCAATCCATGGGAGTTTTTTTATTTGTGAAAATTTGAAATTTCTATTTTTCATACCAATTTGGGGTAGGATTTTTTTTTTAAATCTCAAATTCTCATGAGATGGAAAACCAACTTTCTAACAGCTAGCGCAATTGGATTCTATGTCCATGATACCCTTTTCTAAACTCCTCAAGTAACATCAGTAAGGGCTTTACCTGAACTTCAATGACATCAATGGAAAGACTCCTGTTGGTTTCCATGGGGGTTACACAACCTTACGGAATAGGAAATTAAGCAGTAGATGGGAGTTAGGTGACTCAGTAGGACAGCTAGATATATAATTAGGTTTATACTTCACACTTATAATTTCATATGCAATAACTATACCTGAATGCAAATAGTATATACACATTCAAAGGATTGCAAGCTCTCCAAGGATATGTTACATGCCCCAGTTTGCATAAAGCATATTTGAGTTATGCATGTTCAAATTCAAAACCATATTTCCATAAAAATATGGGGGTGCAGCATCACATATGTACTAAAATATGCCAGGCAGCTGGATAGTTGGCCAATTTACACAGTAGTTGTGGCCTGTGGTTACTCTCTCCAAGGCCTGGTGTAAACTAAAGCAGTAAAGCGGAAGGTAGACTTAAGATAAGCAACTCCAGCTATGTTAATTACATAGCTGGAGTCCACCTGTCTTGAATCACCATGCACACAGTGGGAGGTCAAGCAGAGCAAATGCTTCCGGGAGCTTCCCATACTCTTCATAAGAAGCAGGACTACTGGCTCCAATGGGGGAGCTCTCTCAGTTCGTATTAGCGGGTCTTCACTAGACCTGCTAAACTAAACCCCGGAAGATTGACCGTAGCAGCACCAATCTTCTGCATAGTGTAGACGTGGCCTAAATGTTTACCTCTGTGGAGTGATGGTGAGAGCACGCTCATGAAAAAAAGTCTATTCTTCAAAATTCAGAAAAATGCCTACACAGGGAGGACAGTTATGGAAAATAGCCAGCTCCCAAAGAAATTATTAGGTCTGATTGATAAGACTCTGCATTGTTTGGTGGAAGTGCTTGCCACTCTTACGCTTGCACTGATTCTTCACAGCATCTCAGTGAGCTAGCAAGTGTATTTTTCTGTTCATACAGGTTAATCTCACCCATTTCATAGAAAATAATAAAACAATATAGCAGCACTTGTGCCCAGGTTGCATAAATAACAAAAAAAGAGCATCTCAACAAACAGTTTATACTTGCAGTGCACTAAACATGGTTTGTTTGCTCAGGCATCCTATTAAAGATGGTTTGCAAAATAAATAAGGGCCACTTAGCACACAACCTATTAGTGATCCTTAGTGAGCTGCAGTGTTTTATGTGAAGTAAGGTAATGCAATGCAACTAGATTACTTAAATAGAAAAGAAGGATCAAAAGGAAGAACATGATAATACCTCCATGGTAATATACTTGTTCTTGACAATGAATATTGATTACTGGGGTGTTTCACATTTGTTATGCACTGAACAAAAAGCAACAGTTCTGAAGTAATTATATAGAAATTGACAGTATATTCATCTGTGTTTTGGGTTATTTCACTGCACTGGTATTTTCATAAATTACAGCATGCCACTTTAGATGTAAATAAAAGTTAAATCATTTACAGCTACAATTGATTATTATTAAAAATGAGAATATGGGGAAATCATTCATAAAATATGGGATAAAAGCTTCAGTGCAAGTTTTGTACCATAGTAAATTACAAAAAGCAAAGGATTTTGTGTGTGTATGTGTGTGTGTGTGTGTGTTGGTTGCTGATGATTTTTCAAGTGAATTAACTGCCACGCTGAATTCCTTCATTCGCTGCAGACCAGACAAAGGGAAGGGCAGTGCACCTGTAATTCTGTACACTGATGATCTGCAACTGTATTTCATGCTAACATGAGGGGATCACTCCCAATGAAAAAGTATCTTGCTGTCTGTCCATGGCCCATTCAGCCCCTCACTTCTGTTAGATCACCAATCAAGGTGAAAATAAGTGTCCATTCAGATGGAGATATCTGTGACAAACATTCAAAACTATAGTGAAATTAGTTCAGCTAAATTGCATAGCTCATTAAATGGTCATCTGATTATAACTTCCAGACTTTATGCTAACCTGAGTCAGAATGGAATGCTGATCTAAGGATGAAATACTCCTATCTCCCACTACCAACCCTGAACTATCCAGCCCCCTGGAATTTATTAGTACATTTGTGATGCTGCACCCCCATATTTTTAATGGAAATATGATTTTGAATTTGAATGTGCATAACTCAAATATGCTTTATTCAAATTGAGGCATGTAACCTATCCTTGGAGAGCTTGTAATCCCCTGAATGTGTATATTCTATTTGTATGCATGTATCATTCTTACATATGAAATTATAACTGAAGCATAAATACATTTATGTGCTGATGAAGGCCAGTACTCAAGGAACTTAATGGCCTTGTGTCCAAACCAAAGATTTGTGAATAAGCCTGGATTTTGATTGGTCCTACAATGTCAGATGACCATTCCACCTGATGCTGGATTCATCTTGAATTTTGTACTTTTCCACAAGAATGGGGGGTATGTCTGCACTTGCTCCCTAGTTCAAACTAGGGATGCAAATGTAGCCGACCAAAATTGATTCGAACTAACATGTTTCGGAGCGCACTTCCTGGTTCAAATCAGCTGCAGAGCGGAATAGCGCGCGGGCGAGATTATGCTAATGAAGCGCGGGATATGTAAATCCCTGCTTCATTAGCAATTTCGGTCGGCTACATTTGCATCCCTAGTTCGAACTAGGGAGCAAGTGTAGACGTAGCTGGGGGGAATTGAACAAAGACTTCCTGCCCTAGGAAAATTCTGTATAAGGAATGGGAAGTAAACAACGATGGTCTTCAGCTGATTTTACACACTGCTCCCCACCCTGAGAAGCCAAAAAAACTGGAAACAAGAAGAACTCTACGGACAGAGTGGAGAGAAGCTTCTGGACCCAGGTCAGAAAAGAGATCAGCTCTGACCTGAAAAGAACTATACCTGAAATAAGGACAAGGCTGAAAAATTATGATTTGTGACTTCTCGCAGTCTCTTAGGCTTAGCTGGCATTAGCTTAGTAAATTACTTTGATCTGTCTGTCATCTCTTGCAACCACTTAAATCCGATTTTCTATTTTTAATAAAATCACTTTTGTTCATTATCAGACCCAGTGTAAATTATTGTTGCTGGTGGGGGGCAACAGCTGTGCATATTTCTTTTATCAATAAAGGGGGAGAATATCTAATCAGCTCACTTTGCATACACTTTATAAATAGCCAGACATTTATTTGGTGTCCTGATCCCATTGGGTCTGTGTTCCTGGGTGCTGTGTCAAGACCCTGTGACTGAGCTTTCCCAAAAGCTGAGCTGCTCTCAGTGTCTGTGTTACTGTGTTGGAGGCTGTTACCCTACATCTGTGCCTTTTCTCGGAGAGACCAGACCCTTTAGCCTAGCAGGATGATGTGGTGGAGCACCCCAGAGGGCAGGTAGGCAGACTCATCAGTAGTCTGATCAACCCATCAGCTGACAGTCTCACAGGGATCTCTGTGGTCACACCCATCACAACATGTATTCCATCCAGGCAGGGGGGTAGGAAGAGGATACTCTAAAAGCCTTTTTTTTCCCCTATTGGAAGTAAATGAACATATTACATGAAATTTATGAGCATCTTAAGAGCTAAACCAACATACTCAGTTAGTACTTAAGGTAGTAGCTCAATGAGCTTTCAGGGAGGAACACGTCAGCTTTCTCTCACAGAATCTGACAAGGAAATAATCCTCTAGTTAAGAAAGCAAAAATGCTAAAGAAAATTCACTCAAAAGACAATTTCACTACTCTCTCTCCACCCCATAAAATTTTCCATTTAATGATGGTCAAATAAAAACGGTTTGGTGTTTCCATTTGCATATATTTAGATGTTAATTCAAACACTAGCCAGATCTCTAGCATTTTCAGAATTAGGCTGGGAATATTGAGCAAGGTATTCTACCCTCTTTAATTTTTGTTACAGTCAATGACAGTTTCCTGTGTGTGACTGGAAGGCATAATTTGGTTCTTTGTTTGGGATGAGATTCAGGTGAGTTTCTGATTTTGGTGGGCTGAGCGCTATTGCAGGAACAATACTTTTCTGTTATATTTTATCTGTCAAGAAGTGCAGACACAAGAGAACGTTCAGGTAACTTAAGCTATTCATCTTTTGCAAATCCCAGAAAAAACTTTGAATCCAGGTTCAGCTTTGAGCAAAGTTTGGGGTATTTTTATTTTAAACTCATCTGTTCACCCTTCCTGTATCATTAATCACAACAAAATACAAATTGGGTAATCAGTTTCTGAGACATCAGATTATAGGTATTCTGTGCAACCTGTCCCCTCATAATCTAGGCTCTCCTCATGGATTCATAGTGGTTGAGTACTAAGACAAAAATGTTATACTTCACTATAAAGGCCATAAATGAATTATGGTTGTGTGATCTGATGTAATGAGGAAAGGGATGAATAAGGGCCCTGCATTGCATTTTGCTGTTTGAGATATGCTTTTCTTTCCTGATGGTCACCTCTTTATGTATGCCATTCATTGTGTTCCCTGGGGTATATTTCTTTAAAAATGTCAATTCTCTGCAAAGGTCATTTTTTTCCTATTGAGTAGATTTAATAGCCAATTTTGAGAACAGTTTAACTCTCCATTAACTGTTACTAATTTACAATGAACTCCTGTGGAAGAAAAACATAATTTAATGCAACATCAACCTGGAATGCTAAATAAAGCCAGTAGTAGTGGCATAGCCATGGGGAACAGCAAACAAGGGTGATGGCAAGTATATATACTTTAAAGTAAATTCAATTAAACAGATGCAGTTAGCTTCCCAAAAATGGTGGTGTATTTTCTGTGAGTCTGAAAAGGTATTTAGAGTTAAAAGGTCCCCATTTAGGGCCTGGACCAGATTTCACAAACAAGTCACTCAAACCTTGATTCCGAGAGTTCACAAGCAAGGATTTTGAAAGCATGCGTTTGTTTGGTGAACACATCAATGAAATGGGGGGTGAAAATGTAACTATGTCTCTCGGATTATCTGAATTAAAAAACTCTGGATCTCAGAGCATGAGCCTCTTGCCTGTGAACTAGAGGAACAACGAACGGGAAGAACCGCCGCAGTCCCATAAGTGGGCTTCCAACAGCAGGGACGATAGGAACCGTGGGACCCAGGGCAAAGTGAGAGGAGGGCCAGCTCCATGCCCCCAGAAGGGGTGGGGCTGAGGGCAGAAGGGGTGGGGCTGAGGGCAGATGGGGTGGGGCCTAAAGCAGTCAGCACTTAGTGCTGACCAGACCATGGCACTGGTTCTCCTAAGCTCTCACAGCGGTGTGGAGTGACACTCTTGCTGCAGTTCAAAGGGCCCCAGGGCTCTGGCTGCCACTGCTGCTGAAAGAGCTGTGGTGGCAGTGGAAAGTTCCAGACCCCTTTGAAATGCCAGGCCCTTGTGCAGCTGGCCCCTTTGCCCTCCCCCTTCCCAGTGGGGGAAAAGCTCCAAGGGAATAGGGGGATTCAAGGACCCAGCCCCAGAGCCTCTCTACGCCTTCTGCTATGGCATGCTAAGATGGATCAGGATGACATCGATCTTTACTCCCAAATGAACCTCTCTTAAAAATCCTGTGACTTAGACCTTTAGGTCCCGGAGAACCTCTTTACACCATACATGTTCAATTGCAGCTTAAGATTTTTCAATTAGTTTACAAGGTGGGGAATCTTCTTGAGTCAGGGGCTGCTGAACCCACAGAAAAATTAGTCGGGGGCCACACAAAGTGAAAAGCAAAAAAAAAAAAAAAAAAGACCACAACAAAACCTCACTGATGTGGCCCCTGACTGAGAAAGAGAAAGACGCTCCCCACATTTCCCTTGCACACCAGAGCCTAGGGAGCCCCCAGTCTAGTAGGTTTTGTGTGCTCCTGCCCCTCAGAGTCAGTGGAGTGAGGCTGGAGTGCCAGCACAAGCTTCACAATATAGGGGGAGCCCTGAGCCTTGCGGGGGTCAGATCAAGACAACTTGGGGTCACATCCAGCACCTGGGCCTCAGATTCCCCTTCCCCAACATGACACATCAATAAAGGAGGATGGGTTACAGGAAGGGTGCTTGTCAAAAAAAGAATGTTCCTGCTTCCAAATTGCTTGAGGATAGGCAAAAGTCATTTCTGCAAAGCTGATATTTTTTCATTTTTTTTCTTTAATTCTCTTGCTCCAATGAGCTACTACACTAATGAACATGCTGTCAAAGTGATGGGGAGCTATACTTCTGAAACGTCTTGTATTCCGCTAGCACAGTACACTATTTGAAAGATAAGCCAGTGGGAAGATAAAACTAGGCAATATGAAAGACATGCCAAGGTAAGGCCAGTTAGATGCAGATTTTACAGCTTGAACACACTGCTTCTGTTTACCTGATTTAAGTCCAATACTGCTGCAAGCCAGAGTTTAAACCATATGCTTATGATTGCTATATTCCCTATGCTAAATAATCCTGCTGAAAGCAATACACTTTGAGGATGACAATGGCATGAGAAGAGTTTGAGGGAGAATAACATATCCCTGCTCACACCCAGCTCCATTCTACCAATTGGCTGCCTATAGATAACAGAGTTAATGCAAGTCCCCATAGCTATTAGTTTGTACAGCAAACTAGAGCATTTACATTTTAGAAGAACAGCTCATGGTTCAGGGAAAACATAATATTTAGAAACAATGCTGTCTTGCTTGAATTTTTGTTTCTTTTTCATCTATGCCTTGGAGCAATTTACTTTTGAGGAAAATATAATATGTTCAATATCATCCCAGTAATAGTTTACATGTTGCCCTTACTAGGTGATTTGTATTGCAATTGCAGCTGGAAGACTGTGTGAGGAGTCAGGGCACTATTGTGTGAGGAAATGTACAAAGATAACAAAATTATGATCTCTGCCCATTGTTTTCCTTAATCTCTGAGAACAGGGCAGGAAGCAATGGGCTTAAATTGCAGCAAGGGAGGCTTAGGTTGGACATTAGGAAAAACTTCCTGTCAGGGTGGTTAAACACTGGAATAAATTGCCTAGGGATGTTGTGAAATCTCCATCACTGGAGATATTCAAGAGCAGATTAGTTAGAAATCTATCAAGAATGATCTAGATGAGGACTGGGGGCTGGACCTGATGACCTCTCAAGGTCCCTTCCAGGTCTAGCACTCTATGATTCTATGAAAAGAGCTTACAATCCAAGAAATAGCAGTTATTATAACATATGACAATTTATATCCAAGCAGCTCAAAGCCACTGACAGACATTAATTGATTGGAATTAATGGAATTGACTGGAAAGTGGCAAGGTGATAGGGAACAGCGAGCATGGATTTGTAAAGTATAAATCATGTCAAACCAATCTGATAGCTTTTTGATAGGATAACGAGTCTTGTGGATAAGGGAGAAGCGGTAGATGTGGTATACCTAGACTTTAGGAAGGTGTTTGATACGGTCTCGCATGATATTCTTATCAATAAACTAGGCAAATACAACTTAGATGGGGCTACTATAAGGTGGGTGCATAACTGGCTGGATAACGGTACTCAGAGAGTAGTTATTAATGGTTCACAATCCTGCTGGAAAGGCATAACGTAACAAGTGGGGTTCCGCAGGGGTCTGTTTTGGGACCGGCTCTGTTCAATATCTTCATCAACAATTTAGATATTGACATAGAAAATACGCTTATTAAGTTTGCAGATGATACCAAGCTGGGAGGAGTTGTGACTGCTCTGGAGGATAGGGTCATAATTCAAAATGATCTGGACAAATTGGAGAAATGGTCTGAGGTAAACAGAATGAAGTTTAATAAAGACAAATGTAAAGTGCTCACTTAGGAAGGAACAATCAGTTTCACACATACAGAATGGGAAGCGACTGTCTAGGAAGGAGTACGGCAGAAAGGGATTTAGGGGTTATAGTGGATCACAAGCTGAATATGAGTCAGCAGTGAGATGCTGTTGCAAAAAAAGCAAACATGATTCCGGGATGCATTAACAGGTGTGTTGTGAGCAAGACACGAGAAGTCATTCTTCTGCTCTACTCTGCACTGGTTAGGCCTCAGTTGGAGTATTGTGTCCAGTTCTGGGCACCGCATTTCAAGAAAGATGAGGAGAAATTGGAAAGGGTCCAGAGAAGAGCAACAAGAATGATTAAAGGTCTAGAGAACATGACCTATGAAGGAAGGCTGAAAGAACTGGGTTTGTTTAGTTTAGAAAAAAGAAGATTGAGGGGGGACATGATAGCCGTTTTCAGGTATCTAAAAGGGTGTCATAAGGAGGAGGGAGAAAACCTGTTCATCTTGGCCTCTGAGGATAGAACAAGAAGCAATGGGCTTAAACTGCAGCAAGGGAGGTTCAGGTTGGACATTAGGAAAAAGTTCCTAACTGTCAGGGTGGTTAAACACTGGATTAAATTGCCCAGGGAGGTTGTGGAATCCCCATCTCTGGAGATATTTAAGAGTAGGTTAGATAAATGTCTATCAGGGATGGTCTAGACAGTATTTGGTCCTGCCATGGGGGCAGGGGACTGGACTCAATGACCTCTCGAGGTCCCTTCCAGTCCTAATATTCTATAATTCTATGAATTAAGCCTTTCAATATTCCTGTGAGGTAAGTAAGTACTCACTGACAGAGGTGCAAGTGAGGTAGGTAAGTACTGAGGTAAGTCCAGAGACTTGCCCAAGCTCACACACAGCACATCAGTGGCAGAGCTGGGACTAAACACCAAGATTCGTGAAACCTTAGGTCACATCCTGGCCCCAACTATACCATTCTGGAAAAGTATAGCAATCTTCACTAGTCAACTGATTATTCCCCCAACTACATGACTCTCCAGGGGTAGGAGTGGTTTTGTAACTATCACCCTCTTCTTGGTCCCCAGGGAAGATAGGCAGGGACCACTGAATCCTGGATGCCAGAATGGCCCTTTAGAATCATAGAACACTAGAACTAGAAGGGAATTCAAGAGATCATAAAATCCAGTCCCTGCACTCATGGCAGGACCAAACACCATCTAGACCATCCCTGATAGATGTCTAACTTAAGACCATGGACGCATAAGAGTAAGCCGGATACCTCGAAATTTGTTTTAATTAACATCAGTGACCCAACTGATCCCCAGCCGGACCGAGAATCAAGAAATATTAAGGCTACTTTTGCTCCCATTCCTATTTTCTGGCACTGAGCACATCTGGACCAGACCATGGAAACTTAGTCTCAGTTTTCTGCTAGACAAAAACATTAGTGAATGTGTTTCCCTTAAGGGATTATCTGCTCCGTTTCCACTGTACCTGCAATCACATTCCTTTGATTGTGCTATGACATTTGTTTCCACAGCAACCAATTTGGAAAAGAACTATAGAAAATGTAAACTACAGAAGCAGAATTGTTTCTAAATGGAATATTTTTCTAAAAGTTTCCCCAAGGCTGTCAGCAACTTTAAGCATTTTAATGCCCCACATTTCCTATGTGGAGGAGTGAAACAATTCTAACCTGCAAAGCAAAATACAAAAGAGAATGAAAGGTAAATTGAATTTCTAACGTACACAGATGCACCAAATTGTCAGATACAGGATAGAATTCAAAGTACCCATAAAGATTAAACATACCTTTGTCAATTGCTTATTTCTCAGCTATTATGTTATTAAAGGTTATCCTATTACCGGCAGTATTTGTATGTTGAAACTATAAACAAGTGCATCACATTTCCCTGCAGAATGTAGAATCTTTGCAAACAAACTACCAATGATGTTACCAGAGAGGGTATTTATTTCCTCAAGTGTATAAAGGAACCCTTTCATACCTCAGAAATGGAAATGCTTCAAGAAACCTTCTGTTATTTCTATTACTGTAACACCACAAGTACCAGGTCAGGACTGTGAAAATCCACCAATTCATAGATTTTTAAGGCTGGAAGTGACTATTTATGATCTTCTATATAACAAGTCACAGAATTTCACCCAGTAATTCCTTCATCAAAGCAACAGATTGTAGCTAAACCAGAGCATATCATTTAGAAAAATCTTGATTCAGGAAAATATGCATATGCTTAAATTCACCCCAAGTGTGAATGGCTTAAAGCAGAGGTGGGCACATGCTAGCCCGTAGTCTGGAGCTGGTTCACAGGGTTAATCCCTGGTGGCCTACTGCCATTATATTTATCTGCGCCTCCATAAGTAATGGCACTTGCAGCACCCACTGACCGTGGATCTCTGTTCCTGGCCAATGGGAGCTGCAGGAAGTGGTGTCCTGGTCCATGGCACTTCCTACAGCTCCCATTGGCTAGGAATGGCAATCTGCAGCCAATAGGAGCTGGCAAATATAGCAGTGGTGGCCTATGTCTGTTTTATTGTTCACCCCTGCCTTAAGGGCTGTTCTGAAGGTGGAAGCTGTTGGGATGGAGAATCCACCAGATTCTTTGTTAAACTGTTCCAATAATTAATTATGCCACAGTAAGCTCATTGGATCATGTGCTGTACAAACCCATTGAAGACAGTCTCTGCCACAAAGAGCTTGTGTTTTGTCTTTAAATTAGGCAGTAAGAAGTGAGTGTAAAAGCTAGGGAGAAAGAGAGAAGAGGACAAAGATCATAGCAATGAGAACTATTTTTTACTTGATAATTGAGGATCATTGGGATTTTTTTTTTTAAAATAAGGTCAAATAATCCCTCCATCTAGCCATTAGCAACTGGCAACTTTCTTGTGTGCATCATGGTAAAAGCAGGTTTTGCAGAGTCATTCTTAGGAAGCAAGAATAATGACTTTACAGACCAGTTTAGGGAGTAAAGCCAAGACCAGATCCCATTGATTTCAGTGGGAGATTGGTGCTTAAATAGCTCACACATGAATCCCAAATGTATAGTATTTGGTCTTCCATAGCTTTTCAATCACCAATCTCAATATTTTTGGATAAACAAACAGGGGCACGTAACTCCTGTATGTGGTAAGCAAGCATTGCTATCCCCAGGCTAAAGATGGGGAAACTAAGACACACAGGGTACATCTACAGAGTGAGGGTCAGCGAGTCTTGGAACCCTTGTCACCAGACTTAGGCTTGCACTGCCGCACTGAAAGAGCTGTGAGGAGGTTGCTGGTCAGGCCCTGAAGCCCTATTCCCTCCTTAGGCGTCACAGCCTGAGCTGCAACACCTTCACATGGATGTTTAGCATGAGCCTGACTTTGTCAAATTGGGCTCTGAGACTCACTGCTGCAGACTGCCACTAACTGTGTAAATGTACCTAGAGATGCGGAGAAAATGGAGGTGCAGAGAGGCTAACATCAAACAGTGTGTTTAAGGTTAGGGTTCAGAGAGGAATGCAGCTCACCAAGACCCTACATCTTTTCCAAAGAACCCCACAAAATTACCTCTTTCTTGTCTCTTCACAGGATGTCACACCTAACTGCATGCAAGCTATAGAGATCACTTTTCACATGGGTAAGAATAATTCCCAGGTCAAGGGTCTAAAGGCCTGGATACCAATTAGTGGACTGAGCTACGTCTTTTTCTGAAAGAAGGCTGATAATGTTACTCAAGGAAAGAGAAGTAAATTAATAACTATATAACAACACCATTCAGGAATATTTTGTTACAGGAGACCCTCATGATTCAAAGAATCAGGATTTTGCATATTCATGAATCATTCCCATCCGAAGCCCACCTCTTTCTACCACTGTCCTGCCCTCCCCCCTCAATTGCACACCATTCCCCAGGCTGGGGGGCATGTAGCTCAGGGAGGCCATTTGCAAAGTGGACACACACACACACACACACACACACACACACACAGCAACTGGTAGCTGCAGAGTTTGGAGCACTTGCTTTGCTTTCCCTCACCCCAGTATTCATGGATTTCACCATTCGTTGTTGTCAGAACGTATACACTAGGAATGCTGAAGCTTTTCCATGTTTCATTTTTTAAAATAATTTTAAAGTACTTTTCTTCTTTAAGCGATGTCACTGTGATTGGAATAACAGGCACTGATGTGATAATATGGAAATACCAATGGAAAAGGGCCTGAATTCTGAGACTGTACGAATCAGCAGTATAAATACATAATATCTCCTATCTACCTCTCTTTCTCACATATATTTCCCTCTCAGGCTATATCGAGACTGCAAGCCTCTTTCGAAAGAGCGCGTCTAGACTGCACGCGGAACTTTCGAAAAAGCAAGCCGCTTTTTCGAAAGAAAGCATCCAGTGAGTCTGGATGCTCTCCTTCTAAAAAGCCTGTTTGCTTTCAAGAACGCCTTCTTTCGAAAGAGCACTTTCGAAAGAAGGCGTTCTTCCTCGTGGAATTAGGTTTACCACCGTCGAAAGAAAAGCCGCATTCTTTCAATTTAATTTCGAAAGAATGCGGCTGCAGTCTAGACGCAGGTGAAGTTTTTTCGAAAAAAGGCTACTTTTTTCGAAAAAACCCGAGTCTGGACACAGCCTCTGGGACCAATCTTTCTCAGAAATAAGCAAACAAGGAATTCAACTTTCCTACATCCCAAACTCTCGTCTTTAGTTCTGCCAAATTTACCCTTATTGCATTTCTAGACTGAGAGAAAGTCGCAGGTATTGAAAAACACTTACGACCTGAACGCATGGAAGGATGATAAGCGATAGGAAAGCACTGAGGCAGTGTGTGCTTCACAAATTTGATGTGAATTGTTATTAGTCCAGGCCTCTCTGTCAATGCCAGAATAGAAATTAGGGACCATGGATAACACCAAATGCGGCTAGAGGACAATACTTTATATTTCTTAAGCTCTTGTGCCTGTCAAGGTGAGGAAAGCAGTGTTCAGAAATGAAACACTTTATCTTCCCCTCCAGACCATTTGGATGGTCTTGGGTCACAGTGGTAATAATGAGCACTGGATTTCTGAGGTTGTATGCAACCTGTTTTACACCACAATAGCAACTTGAACTCTTTAACAACCTTAATACTGGAATGGGAACAGTAATATATGATACAAGGCTGACACAAAGCATGCTGACAGTCTCTCTAGAACTAGTTTTTAAACTAATGTACGCTCGGGTGACAGGACTTTTTCAGTAGTGCCAACTTCAAGCAAGAATTCAAATAGGCTGTGTCTACACTGCACCCCTTTTCCGGAAAAGGGATGCAGATTAGACACTTCGGAATAGCAAAATCCGCGGGGGATTTAAATATCCTCCGCGGCATTTGCATTAACATGGCTGCTGCATTTTTCCGGCTTGGGGATAAGCCGGAGAAAAGCGCCAGTCTAGACGTGATTCTCCGGAAAATAAGCCCTTTCCCGAAGGATCTTTTATTCCTACTTGAATTCCTACTTGAAAGTAGGAATAAGAGATCCTCCAGAAAAGGGCTTATTTTCCAGAGAATCACGTCTATACTGGCGCTTTTTTCCGGCTTATCCCCAAGCCGGAAAAAAGCGGCAGCCATGTTAATGCAAATGCCGCGGGGGATATTTAAATTCCCCGCGGATTTTGCTATTCCAAAGTGTCTCATTAGCATCCCTTTTCTGGAAAGGGATGCCAATGTAGACACAGCCATATTGTTTCATTTTTTTCCCCACTGATTTAATCTTTATTTGAGTAGCACTGGAAGAAGATTCTAAGTTCAAAGAAATTTTTAATAATCGTTTTAGATTTCTGCAACAAAATGTTTTGAAAATATTTTGATTTCAGGGTGTTCCTTTGTTTCCACTCCTCCCACCCCCTGACTGAAACCATATGGCAAATTTGATCTGAATTTGCGAAATGTTTTGGTCAGTCTGAGTCTGCACTTGTGAGCAAAAACATTTTGGCTAACAATGTTTGTCAAACCCTCCTAATAATATTAAATATAAGATTAGTTTTGAGTTGTAGGAGTGCTTAGAGATTCTCTAGTTGCATGCGCTCACCACCAGAGCACTCCTTTGGCTCAGGATATCCCATTACATGAGTTCTTATCTTTTAGCATCCTCTTGTAGCCCGGTTCTGTAATTGTTTGTGGCTTCCATAACCTGGCCCCTCTGTGCAGGCCAGCTCTCACACTAGTAACCTTTTGTGTGTTGAACAGAAAATAAATTACATCTCAACTTAACAGAACCATGGGGATACAGTAGCCCATGATACATACACTCACCCTTCCTAGATATCCAGGGCTGGTGTTGTCAAGATTAAGCTCTGACAGGGCCAAGTTCCTTGGGATTGGGTAGAAAATGCATTGTACCCCTGTCCTAGATGAAGTTATCATTAATGCCTAAGAAAAGCAGCCAGCCCTTTTTATCTGGCCTGCTTAGCACTGATTGGCCTATGCCTATTCCAATCCCTCTAGTCACTGGAGGACTAAACTCTCACTGGTTCCACCATCAGCTGACTCTGGGAGGCCTTTCTAGGTGTAGCCCAAGGTCCAGAGTGTTTCAGCAGCAGCCCTGGGAACTACAAGTTGTGGATTATAAACTCCGGCATGTTGGGAGAACTTCCTGGTTCCTGCCAGGATGTGCCCTCTTCCCCCAGCAGGGTCTCAGCAAGGACTGTGCTAGAAGCAGCACCCAGGCTGCATGCTGAGAGAAGGGGCCGCTGAACTGTTTTCCTCTTCTATGTTTTTTACAGGTAGGACCAGAAAGGGCTATAGAGCACCCTGAGAGGAGGTTAAGTGACACAAAGGGAGAACCTGGACTTGGTTATGTGGGGTTTAGTTACTGTGGGAGTTGGAACATGTGTTCCAAGGGGGCTGTGTTGTGTGCTGTAATCTCGGCCCCCAGCAGGGTCTCAGCAAGGACTGTGCTAGAAGCAGCACCCAGGCTGCATGCTGAGAGAAGGGGCTGCTGAACTGTTTTCCTCTTCTATGTTTTTTTACAGAATAAAGCCTGTTCCTGGTGATTTGTCGGAGTGGGTCTGGTCTGAGGTGCACTCACACATACACAACGCAGAGCACACCAAGCAGCCTCAGGCCTAGCCCTCCCCCCACAGTGGTGTAAGAAGTCACAAGCTTCCCTTATGCTGAATAACCTCCCACTGGGTTATCCAACAGGAGGGGTTACATAGGCAACTGTTAAAGGTCCAAAATTGCTGCCCTTCTTTTCTTAAAGGGCCACTCTCTAGGGCCTATACAAAAGTATAGTAAGAGATTGTCCTTGCATCAAAGGATTTACAGGCTGAATAGAGAAGACAGAAATACAGGAAACAGAAGCATAGGGAGGTGAAGTGATTTGCCCAAGCTTATACAGCAGATCAGTGGCTCTAGGAAGAACAGAACCTATAATCTCTTTATTCCCCGTAGAGTGCCCCTAATCACTAGGGCATATTGCAATTCTAATTGGGGTAGGCTCTATATTCATATGGTAACAATGGAGCTGTGTGACTTTAAACTAAAGACAGGAGACTATTTTAGACTGAGTCAGCCAATCTCTTCTCCTGTAATATATATTTAGAAGATTATTAACTCACTATCAGCCAATATTTTTTATTTGTTGACCAGGAGAGGTATTTTAGGAATAACTTGATGGCTTTTAGGCCACAAAGTTGCTGGAGAGTATCCAGGAATCTGCACAGAAGCAAGTCTGGAGTAATTCCAGTTGCTGTTGCCAAAATTCCTTCTGGTGTTCCCAGGGAGTGCATGCTAAAGAGGCAGAGCTGCCTTTCATGTAGAAGGTACATTATTCACTCTTCCTCCAGCTGGGTGGCTCTGATATCTAGCTTGGATTTTCCAGAAAATCCATCACCACAAAATACTTCCTGAGTAAATTCAAAGAGTGGAAGGCACTTGTCCCTGGACTTCATAGAGCTTTCTGCATTTTTTGCTTCTCTGGTTATAGGAGGTTTGGTTTGAATCTATATATAAATGATTCACATTTAAAACATTTTATAAAGGTGAGAGTGGAACTTTGTGACTGAGGAAAATCTAAAACTGCTTGATAGGTGGGTCATTGGACTTTGGATTAAATTGAATCTCCTTTTGAAGTTCACGACATGACTACTTCCATTCATTACCTTTATCCTAGAGCTTCCTACTTCCCACTCTGGGACATCTAGGCTGTGTCTAGACTGGCAAGTTTTTCCACAAAATCAGATGATTTTGCGGAAAAACTTGCCAGCTTTCTACACTGGCCGTTTGAATTTCCAGAAAAGCACTGACCATCTCATGTAAAATCATCAGTGCTTTTCCGGAAATACTATGCTGCTCCCGTTCGGGCAAAAGTCTTTTTCCGAAAGACTTTTGCGCAAAAGGGCCAGTGTAGACAGCATAGTACTGTTTTCCACAAAAAAGCGCCGATCGTGAAAATGGCGATCGGGGCTTTTTTGCGGAAAACCGCGTCTAGATTGGCCATGGACGCTTTTCCGCAAAAAGTGCTTTTGCGGAAAAGCATCCTGCCAATCTAGACGTGCTTTTCCGAAAATGCTTTTAACGGAAAACTTTTCCGTTAAAAGCATTTTCTGAAAATCATGCCAGTGTAGACGTAGCCCTAGAGTACACTAACAAGAAATGGCATCTGTAATGCCAAACTGCTTGCTGCCACGTCTACATTCTGTCCCTCGTTTGGATCCTTAACAAGCAGAGAATGATTACTGCTGTAGTTATCTTCATTTCCAGCCCTTAACATAAGGGGTTCGTCAGAAGTATTTTCTAGCTCTAAATGATGAGATAACTTGTATAGTGTTGAAAATTTATTTCCTATTGCTTATAATTATATATTTTTAAAAGTGGGAGGGAGCAGGAATAATTAGCCTATGACAAATTGCTCATCAGCAACACCCCACGCTAATGAGACATTTCACCAGGCAGTTAATTATACCAGAGTGATTGGTGCATCCATGCTCATGCTGACACATCTGCAACATAAAAATCAGGCTGTTGGAAAAATCTAATGCTGTTGCTAGACTTTACCAAATTAATTTAGCATCACAATATATGTCAATGTCTCCACTCAAGAATTTGTGCAGTTTAAATTAATTGGAGATACAATTATTCATCAAAGCATCTTCAATTTGCCACATCCATCTTTGAAAGGATTTTTTAAATTTTTTAAATAAATGATGCAGCATTAAAAACAGTCACTTTTTCCCCTTAAACAGAGCAGAGAGTAGGTTATTGTTTCGCATCCCATAAAACATGTAAATAACTCTTCATATTAAAAACCCAGGCTTGGCTCAGCTTAATGAAATCACCACAGTTAGATTTCATGTTGCATCAACCAAGGATGCCATGAGATCTGGGATAGCACTTGAGTCAATAGCTATCTGGGTCAAAGGAGGATTTCTGATTCCTTTTCAATGGCATTCAGCATTATTTTTTCCCAAGAAATCACCACTACCATGTTTTGGTTTTCTCTTTTGGAGGCCCTGTACTGAGATGACCATGTGGGCAAAGAGGAGTCAGGTGCGGTCCTATTTGCTGCATAGCAATTGCATCTGCCAATTAATTTGTGGTAGAATGTGGTGTAGTACTCTCTGCCAAAGTCTGAATATGATGGGGCGAGGTTTGATCTCATGACACAGACATAAATTAGCAGTAGCTCCTGTGAAGGTAGAAAGGATGCAAGACTGATGTGAGAGTGAGAGATCAGAATCAGACCATGTCCTTCCCTATATTCCCAGCCTCTTTTAGCTGAGAATGATTGTAGAAGACATGAATTTAGACATACGTGGTACTGTGTGATACTATATATCCCTTGATCTCTGGGTGCAGCCAATTATGGAATAAACCTTTCAATTGCCCTTAGACATGATTTAAATTGATTCCCTCCATGTCACTCCACCTATGGCCATGAACTGAAAAACCAAATGAAAGACACAACACCATGCTCCTTCTGTCCTCATCCTTAGTTAGATAGTTAAAATCTCATTAAATAGTTACATCTTCAAATATACACCAGGCTTCATTGGACAGTGGCCCAAATGCTCTGAGTGTGTCCAATGGACTGTAATGAAACAGGCAATTAAATTAACTTGTCCATTAGAACAAAATTATGCAAAGTTGCTCCTGTTTGATAGCTGTGCTGGTTCACAATCCATCGAACATAGGTAAATAAAGCAGAGTCCAGACATTAGTTATTTATTTGCCGGTTGTTGCTTATGGTGATATAAAATGTTCTGTCAAAAGTTGTTGCATATTTATGATTTATATTGTTTTCTACTTGTTCACAAATGTGACTATAAATATCTTACAAATAAAAAGCTACATAATTCATTTTAACTTGATTTCTTTGCCATGCCACTATGAAGCTTGTATTTGGTAAATATTCCAGTTGGAAAATCAAAGCAAGCTATTGGACCAACTCAGAATATTCCCTCGGGAGCACTGTAATATTTTGGGATTAAGACCAACATATGAAGACATTGCCAGTTTTATAGTAGATTAGGAATATAAAATTTCAATTAATTGGCTAATGGAATAGTCAATGTAAGTAGCATCAACTATCCGATTAGTCGATATGGGAGCTACACTTCAAAGGCAAAAGCGCTGCAGGAAGCATGGGGCCAGCAGGGGACTCAAGCAGTCTCCCGCTGACCCCATGCTCCCTGTGGCATCAGGCTCCACATGGCATTTCAAAATTGCTGTGCCACATGGAGTCTGGGATCAATGGGGGTGTCCCCAGTTGACCGCGGGCTTCATGTGGCACTGACTCTTTAAAACACCCCCTCCTCTTTACTTCCCCTTACTGCCTCTTTCTGATAGAGGCAGCAAGGGAGGGGGAAGTTATTAGTCGACTAGTATGTTGACTATCCAATAAGCATTTGCTTATCAGCTAGTTGACTAGTCAACTAGTCATTCACATCCCTACAATGATGTTTTTCTGTCATTTGAATTGCAAGCTCATAATGATTTGTTTTCCTCTGTCAGACCTTCAACTCAAGAGACTTACAGCAAGGATCCTAAGTCCATCATGCAGTATCTTTTTCAGAAACAATCATTTCGTAAATCAATCCCAGCAAAAAAGGAGCTTCGGGAAAGATGGGTCAACCTGTTAATGTTTACAAAAACAAACAAAAACATCGGAAAAATTATGCTGAGGTTAAGAATGAATACTGAACTTTACACTCAGGGCAGGGGGGAGGGGAGAGATTAATCTAAGTTCCACAGCTTCAGCTAAATGAATAGCATAGCTGATGTTGACATACTTAGATTTACTTACCGCTGCAGTATGTCAACAGGAGTCACGCTCCCGTTGACTGTGCTTGCAGTCAGGTACACGGAAGCCACGTATAAGGGCCAACATGCTCCCCTCAAGGGGAGAAATCTAGTTCTAGGCTAGACAAGATTGACACAAAACCACTGAACACTTTACATTCTGTGGCTTTTATACCATTGAAATAATAAGAGGGTGGACAATAGCTGCAGAGCTCTCAGTATTGATGGGCCTGATGTGCCTGAAGGTCAATTCCCTACCCCCAAACTTTCTGTGGTTTGATTCCTCTGTACATCACAAATGTGAGGGTAATGTGCCATTCTTTGGCACAACAGCTGGGAGATTTCCATCAGCTGAGGCTCGCAGAGGTGGGGCAGTTCAGCGGCTTACGATGTGATTGGGAAGACACAGGGAGTGGGAACTCCAGAAACTGCGCCATTGCACAGTGGTGGTAGAGATACCATACAGGCACAGAGATTGAGACGCCTTAGTAGCCAATCACTTGGAAGCAAGTAGGCTGTGTCTAGACTGGCCAGTTTTTCTGGAAAATCAGCCGCTTTTCCGGAAAAACTTGCCAGCTGTCTACACAGGCTGCTTGAATTTCCAGAAAAGCACTGACGATCTCATGTAAGATCGTCAGTGCTTTTCCGGAAATACTATGCTGCTCCCGTTCGGGCAAAAGTCTTTTTCCGAAAGACTTTTGTGCAAGAGGGCCAGTGTAGACAGCACAGTACTGTTTTCCGCAAAAAAGCCCCGATCACGAAAATGGCGATCGGGGCTTTTTTGCGGAAAACCGCATCTAGATAGGCCACGGACGCTTTTCCGCAAAAAGTGCTTTTGCGGAAAAGCATCCTGCCAATCTAGACGCGCTCTTCCGAAAATGCTTTTAACGGAAAAGTTTTCCGTTAAAAGCATTTTCGGAAAATCATGCCAGTGTAGACGTAGCTGTAGAGTAAGGATTGCATTGGTCTTTCACTGCACAAACTTAGTGACTTCAGCAACCTCATTTCCTTTTTGGTTTATGATGCACCCATCCTGTCCACAATGTAGTTGATAATTTTATTCACATTATATATCGGGGATTTGTTTTTGTCATGTGGCTGAGTTGTCCTTCCCCCCATTTGTTTTTAGAAGTACTGTTCTGGCTGATGAATTTTTCTGTCATGGGGGCTTTAACGTAGAATTTGCACCCTTCAGATTCTATAGATTTACCATGCTTCCCCTCCACGTGCATCCCAGTAGCTCTTAGCCAAGCTATGCTGTGCTTAGGCTCTTAGTTTTTCCTTATAGTTTATGATTATTTGCAGTGTTCTCTGAGGCTATGTCTAGGCTGCAGACTTCTTTCGAAAGAAGCTTTTCCCAAAGAGATCTTCCAAAAAAACTTCTTCTGAAAGAGCGTCTACACAGCAAAAGCACATTGAAAAAGCGATCTGCTTTTTCAAAAGATAGCATCCACACTGTATGGATGCTGTCTCGTACGTAAGCTGTGATTACTATGGATGGAGTGGCCACCGGGGCACCTGTGTGTTTTCCTCTTTCCTCTTCTTTCGAAAGAACTCCCTCTTTCCCGTCCACACATGCCTTTTTCTGAAACAGCTCTTTCAGAGAAAGGCTTCTTTCTCGTAGAAAGAGGTTTACCAATGTCGGAAAAACCACTCTGTTCTTTTGATTATTTTTTTTTAAAGAACACAGTTGCAGTGTGGCTATAAGTGAAGTTTTTCTGGAAAAACTGCAGTGTAGACATACCCTGAAATTCCTCCTGTTTGTCTGTATCTTCTTTGATATATGTAAATGAGGTCTCTTCATTACAGGCTGATGCCAGTGCCCCACTGCTACTTATAAGGTTTGAATGCATCTTATTCAAAATGATTAGAGCCATGAGATCATTCAAATCCTAACTACCTCTCCTGCACAGCCTATGAAGTGCTATGTCTATAGGACCAGAATCCTCTACTTGTAGTCATGCCAAGTAGGACGTTCCTCCATGGAGCAATCCAGTTCTTTTCAATTCATAAAGTAAGGTGCTACTCATTAGTAGTGAAAGTGGTAGAATCTGGTTTGTAATGCCCAGAGGAAAGGTACACACTGAGCAACAGGAAAGCAGCAGAGACAGTGCTGTGCCTATTCCTTGTCAGAGGGTGAAATTCCGGTTCCATCCATTCATTGGAGTCAATAGCAAAACTCCCAGTGAGTTGTATTTGTCTAAGGCAAATTTGGATTAAACTACTGCGAAGCTGAAGAATCAAAGCAGATAGACAGCTGAGGAAAGGGTGAAGAGATATAAGACTGGAAAGAGTGAACATATGAGGGTAAACTTGAGTGACTGTTTTGCCTTCTGATGTGAAAATGTCCACCAATCCAGATTTGTGGAGCCATGGAATAGAACCACACAGGTGAGGTTTAGAGATAGGGAATAGAGAAACTTAATCCCCAAATTCACCGTGCTTTGTTATAAATGAACAATATTGTAAGCTTGAGTTGACCAGAATCATCCTAAGTGATGTTCTTTCACCATCATTATTTATTGTTTGTATCATCATGGTATTTCGGAACCTCAGACATGTACTGGGACTCTAGCGTGATTGGTGCTGTACAAGAAACACAGGACAAGAAGACTGTCCTCATCCCAAGGCATTTACAATCTAAACAACCTCCAAATAAATAATAAATTAGGATCTATGTCTATAGTGCATATTGGTGTATTACAGTATAAACTGTAAACAGTGACTATGATTCTCTTCTCACATCAAAACAAATCAATGGAAAGTTCAATGCAATCAATGAAATTATACTTGGGTAAAACTTGCTGATGAGAGGAGAATCAGACCCAGTGTTTCTCCTACTTACTATTTTATTCCACTTACAAACAGTATGTTTTATTTCCCCTTTCTCTTCTCTTGTTAGCAATCCTAATTTACATGCAGAGCCAACTTCTTGACAAATTCCTTCTGTCAGATCCACAGAGCGAACTGGCAGCCTTACGGAAGGAAATGGATTGAGGGATTCAACAGGGCCACAATTGTATTTAAATCCCTGGAAAAAGAGGAGGGAAAGGAAAGCCTGATGCAGATTTTAAAACAAACAATGGGCCAGATTCATGCCTCATGTAACTCCACTGAATGAAGATGATAGTTACACCCAGGATGGATTTAGCTCCATTAATATTTAGGGCTAAGGGAACTCTTCCCTGCTTCCCCTCCACACACACCCTGGCTGTGTCTACATTGGCATCCCTTTCCGGAAAAGGGATGCTAATGAGACACATTGCAATCGCAAATCCGTGGGGGATTTAAATATCCCCCGCGGCATTTGCATTTACATGGCTGCCGCTTTTTTCCAACTTGGGGATAAGCCGGAGAAAAGCGCCAATCTAGATGTGATTCTCCGGAAAATAAGCCCTTTTCCGGAGGATCTCTTATTCCTACTTTCAAGGATTTGCAATTGCGATGTGTCTCATTAGCATCCCTTTTCCGGGAAGGGATGCCAGTGTAGACACAGCCCCTTTGTTTCAATGGCAAAAAGAAAGTCAGCTGTATAGTGGGAAATTACCAGACAATCATGCTTCTACCTTTGCCTGTATAGCACTGTGGCTATCTCATCATGTTTAACAGAGCTGCAAGTCTGGGCTGTATTTTGCAGAGATATCAGCATTGCTACCTTCCCCATGTGAGGCCTCCCTCCCATCTACTCAAACACTGTTCTTAGAATAATTATGTATTTTTGGTTAGTGTGCCTGCTTGGGACTCCAACACTCAGTGAAATCAGCTGTTAAAATCAGTGTTAATGTTAACGAGATGATCCATTTCATCCCCCCAATAGAAGCTAATGAATCATTGTGAATTTATTGTGATGGAAAGTCAGTGGTTGCTGGTAATTAAACTGATGAGAAGAGTTATTCTCATAAGAGGGTACTTTACAGTAATTATTTTCCATGTGGTTCTTTTGCAAAAATATATCTAAGCACAACTATGCTTTGATTACCTGGCATCTCAAAAGATTATTCTCAAAGTGGGAATTTAAAAGGATTTTCTTAGTGGAAGGAAATAATACTACTTCTTGAGGGAACTTAAGGTAGAATCCCTTTCAAAAATTTCAAATATAGAGTGTATCCTAAAGTAATAATAAAACATTGGAAAAACTTAAAAAACAACAAATAGTCCTGCAACCCCTTAGGGTACATCTACACTGCAACACTATTTCGAAATAAGTAGAGCTGTTCCAAAATTACTTAGTCCGCATCTACACAGCAGGCAGTTATTTCAAAATAGTGTCAAAATACTGTCAACCTGGAGGACTTCTTACTCCAACTCCTGGAACCCTAATTGTATGAGGAGTAATGGAAGTAATAGAGGAAGAGTGCTCTATTTCGAAATAAGTGCTGTGTAGAAGCTCCCTATTTCAAAATAAGCTATTTCGAAATAAGATACAGAATTGATGTAGCTCAATTTGCATAGCGTATTTTGAGTTAAGCCCTGCAGTGTAGATGCACCCTAACAAAACATGTAGATGGTATCATGAGCTTTTGTGGGCACAACCCACTTCTTCAAATGAATGGAGTTTAAAGGGATCCAGTTTTCAAATAAATAGCACAGAGAGGGGATGGGGGTGGGGAAGAGAAGGAAAAAGAAGAAAAAAGGGGGGGAAAGAAATTGTCAGAGTGGCACCTTCATACTTAGCAGATGTGTTCATTGTGTGCATTCAAGGTCAGATATGCTTATGTGACTGTGGCTATGCCTACATTGCACACTTTACAATAGTGCGGCTGTGTCACTACAACCGCAGTATTGCTAAGGTGTAGCCACTCTGACACCAGGAGAGCGCTCTCCTGGCGACAACATAAAACTATCCCAAATGAGAGGTGGTAGCTTTATTAGTGGAAGAGCAGCTCCTATTAACAAAGTGCTGTTTACACTAGTGCTTTTTGTCATTAAATTTTTTGTCATTTGGGGGAGTTTTTCCAGCAGCCACTGACTTTCCACCACAATGATTCATTAGCTTCTGTCAGGGGATGAAATGGATCATCTTGTTAACATTAACATTGGTTTGAATTGCTGATTTCACTGATTGTTGGAGTCGTGATTATGCACACAAACCAAAAATAAAGAATTATGCAGAGAATGGTGTTTGAGAAAATGGGAGGGAGGCCTGACACAGGGAAAGTGGGAAAGCTAATATCGCCGCAAGATATTTGCAATGAAGAATCAATATAATTCTTGGACACTGACCTGGATTTTAGTCATTTCTGTTTTATTCTGCATCGATTGCGTGAATTCACTGAGAAGGCAGTCAGCTACGTGGTATGGTGCAGAGGTTTTCAAATCATGGGTTGTGATCCAGTTCTGGGGTATGGAATGTCAGGCACCGAGTCTTGTTGCTGCCCAGGGGTCAGGTGATCAGTGGGGGTGCTAAGGCAGGCTACTGTTCAGCAGGCGCAGCTCTTAGGTGTGTGTATGGGGAGGAGTGCATGTGGATCCATGCACTGCCCCTGCCCTGATCACTAGCTCCACACTCCCATTGGCTGAGAGCCTGCTGCTGGCTGCTTCCGGGAGGCAGTGTGGGCTACTGTTCCAGAAAAGGCGGGTAGCCTACCTTAGCCTCCCTGCTGTACCACTGACTGGGAGCTGCTCAAGGTAAACCCTTCCTGCCCTAGTCCTGACCCCTCCCAAAACAGCCAAAGCTCCCTCCTACACCCCAAAGCTCTCACCCTCAGCCCCACCCCAGAACCCACACTCTAGCCAATTACATTGTGTCACAGGCATCAACAATTTTCTTCAGCTGGGTAATGAGAAAAAAGTTTGAAAACCACTGGTAGAGTGGCATAGTTTTCCCTATACATGTACAGCAGACAATCTATACATAATTAAACTTAAGCCAGACTAATGTGTGTGGCAAGCAGAATGAAACAGAGTAGAGCTGTACATGAGGAGCACAGATGAAATTTTTGTTTAAAAGCACCGAGGAAACTAAAAAAGCAATGGATGACAGGGCTGGATGAAATGTTCACAATATAATAACCAGCTACTCCCAGAACAAATTGAATAGCTTTTATTTTGACTTAGTGAGAGGCTTCAAATATTACGTACTTCTGTGCATCTATACGTTTTTGTAGTTTATAAATTACCATCTTTATATAAAATATAACCACCTACCAGAGGACAGTTTCCACTTTGTTACAATTGTATGTAAGTTCCCCTGTCAGCATCTTGATAAACAATATACTTGGCACTTACATAGTGGTCTTTGTCTTCAAAATGATTCACAAACAGTAATTAAGTAACACAAGCCCCAAGAGGAACGCAAGTATATTATTACCATCTTATATATAGGTAAACTAAGAGAAGTGATACATCTTACCCATGATAATGTGAAAGCTGAGGTTAGACTAGGAATTCCTGTCTCCCAGCTCTGGGTAGATTTCTTTACACCATTCTTCTTTAGAAAAGGAACAACAAAGTATCTTATTTGCCACTAACGAGTAGAAGCCTAAATGAAACAAGCACAGGCCCAGAGGGGAATTCTACAAAACCTTTCAACTAGATAAGAGTTGCCTTGGGTTTGCCCAAGAGTCTCTCTTGACTTGAGTGAAGTGCCATGGGGGTGTGACCCTTTCATGTAATTCAAATTCAGCACTGACAAGTTGCTAACCTCATCCCCAGGAAAGGTATAGTTCTGTCCATGTGTGCTTGGTGTTTACAGGAAAGGATAGTACAGCACTCTGCAGCATCTTCCATATCTAGAGACAGAGACAGAATCACCACAGCCACTAAGAATATGCAGCAACTGAAGCAGCAAGGCAGAAAGACAAACAGTGCAAGAAATCCTTTGTGAGAATATGCAATGAATAGGAAACAGCGCTGTGACAGATTTTCCCTACCCCCCACTTTATGAAATGGACTTATTGACACAAATAAGCATAACTCAAAGGTGCTTTGGACAAATTATCTCATGTAACCTGTCAATCTTCATATCATAATCCACTGGATCTGTATATCTTATTTTGGTGTATGTGTCATTCTTATGTGTAAAGTTAGATATATGGAATATGGAATGCTTTATGGTTTTAAATGTGCAAATGAAAGCCATCAAAGGCATTCCCAATGCTGGGATGCCTCAGTGTCTGGGTAAACATCTGTAAACAGCCCCTCTGTCCTTTAAGTCTTAGCAGTGATTGGTCCTGGGAAGTCATGTGATCTCCCCAACTGGTAGGGTCTGGCCAGCTGTGATTTGCCAGGTAAGGGTGGAATGTAGAAAGAGAATCTCCCTCCTCCCAGGTGTAATGGGAAGCCAGCAGGTCTTGGTCTTTGGCTACCATGACACTCCTAAGAAAGAGAACAAGAGTCCCCAAGGAGAGGAGCTGCCCTAGTGAGGAGGCTTAGCTGTAATAAGAACAATTTTAGGGTGTGTTTGTAATAAGTTTGTACTGAGGTTTTAGTGTTAGAATAGTTACGTATTTTCTGTTATTTTAAGTTTGCAATCCACTTTGATTTGCTTGTTATCACTTATAACGACTTAAATCCTACTGCTTGTACTTAATAAAAACACTTTTATTTACTATCAAGCCCAGTATAAATAATTGTTACCTGGGGGAGCAATCAGTGTGTACATTCCCCTTTCATTGTAAAAGGGTGCTGACCTGAATAATTCATTTGGCATTCTGATCCCATTTGGGGAGTGGTATCCTGAGAAGCTGGGCCCAAAGCTTTATTTTCCTTAGACCTGAAAGGTCTGAGTGTCTGTACTGCTCTGCGGGGGGAGAGGGAGGGAGAAGGGGAGGTGATCTCAGCTTTGTGCCTTGACTGGGGGAGACCAGGGAGCTCGCCCAGCAGGACAGGGTAGTGAGAAGCCCCAGACAGGAGGAAGGCAAGTGGCAGTGGACTTGTCAGCACCCTAGGAAGCATCCACAAGGGGTCTTCTGTGACCACACCCCGACATAAGCGTCTTCAAGGCTGGTGTATGCTGAAAGAGCAGACTCACTTTTGGGATGGTGCACAGGCCTGAGGCCTTTAAAGGAGTCTGATACCAAGTCAAGTAGAAGTTTCCCTGAAACAAGCACAAGCTCTGGGGAGAATTAGGCTGCACTGAAGGGAATGAGCCAGCCCAGCTCCACCAGGAGAGATTTAACTGTCTAAGTAGCTGTGAGGCAGTCAAGCACCTGGGCCTACCAAAAGCATGAGAGAGCTCAGCTGGAGGTGGGGAAAGTAACTCCTAAGGACAGGGGTGGATGAGAGTTTTGCGGGGCCCAGGGCAGCACAATTTTCCACATGCACCATGGCCACAGCTGACAGGTAGTAGTG